>NC_043716.1:51757421-51782743 GCF_006229205.1 Suricata suricatta | reverse complement strand
AGAGAGAGAGAACATGCGCAGGGGAGGAGCAGGGAGAGACACACACAGAGTGGGAGGAAGCAGGCTCCAGGCTCTGAGCTGTCAGCACAGAGCCCGACGCGGGGCTCAACCCACAAACTGTGAGAGGATGACCTGAGCTGAAGTTGGATGATTAAGCCAGGTGACCCATTTAAATTTTTTTCATGTTTATTTATTTTTGCTTTCCTAGAAGGACTTGTAGAACTCAACAGATAGTTATACTGGTGGTATCTTTATTACAGCAAAAGGACACAGGTTAAAATCAGCAGTGGGAAGACATACGTGGGTCAGGGCCCAGGAGAGGCTAAGTGTGGGGCTTCCAGATCTCCTCTCCCAAGAGAGTCTTACAGACAGCATTTTCTTCTCCCAGCCATGATATGTGCTAACACTCATAGGGTATTGCCCCTCAGTATGCTCAGAGCCTTGGTGTCCAGTGAGTTTGTTGGGGCTCAGTCCAATAGATCTGGTTGACAGCCTGTGTGGTTGACCTTAGTTTCCAGCCCCTCGGAAGTCAAGCTGATCACCATGTGGCCCCAGACGTCCCCACCCAGGACCTCTGTAAATCATGTTGAAGCATAGACTATCTGTCTGTCCAAAGGTCCACAGGTCAACAGACATTCTTATCAGGCAGGACATTGTAAGAGCTTAGAAATGGACTTCCAGGGGCACCTGGGTGGCTCCATTGGTTAAGTGGCCAACTTTAGCTCAGGTCATGATCTCACAGTCTGTGGATTTGAGCCCCATGTCAGGCTCTGTGCTGACAGCTCAGAGCCTGGAGCCTGCTTCAGATTCTGTGTCTCCCTCTCTCTCTCCCCCACCCCCCTCTCAAAAATGAATAAACATTTAAAAAAAGAAGTGGACTTCCAGGAGCTGAGGGAAAAGGCCAATCTGAGGGCAAGGTTAATCTTTTACTACACAAATAGAGACTAAGTCTCTGGCCTCAAGAAGTATGTGTCTTAGTGGGGGAGACAGATGGACACACACATCCCCACACACAGCCACCACCACCACCACCGCCGCCAGTAATTAACCAACATTACAGCTATGGGGGGTCACAAGCACTGTGAGAGAAGGAGCCTGGGATCCCTCAGGGGGCTGAGATGGATGAGCAGAGATTTCATGAATGAGATGGAGAAGAAAGACGGCATGGAAGAGGCGACTTAAGACCTAAAGAATGAGAATACACAATCCTGTAGGGTAGGAGCAGGAGTGGAGGCGTTCCAGCAGATAAAATGGCAAGGACAAAGGTGTAGAAGGCTTGGTGAGGTCAAAGGACAGAAAGGAAACTGATGTAGCTAGAAATATTCAGCTGGAGGGAGCAGGGCATGCAACAGACCCAGAGGGGATCGTGATGCATGAGCTCTGCGGGTCACTGTAAGGGTTGGAAATTTATTCTAAGAGCAATGAACATGAAGCACATGAATCCAGCGAGCTGATTGCATTTGATTTCCAACTCCAGGGGAAGGGTGATGAGCAGGGAAACACAAAGCATCGAAAAACAAACCCATACAAGACCAGTTATCATGCAGGAATGCACCCTGGGGAGAGGGTCTCTTAGAGAACCAGCTGGAAAGACTGCTCTGGGGAGAAAGAAAAGTGACAGATGAGAAGCAGAGAGACTGTCCCGAAGGCAAGAGAGAGAATCTAAGGCCCTCATTTCTTTGCAGAACTGGAAAGCACTCTTGGTGACTGGTGTCTGCTCTGTGGCCTGTGATGGCAGGTGGAGGAGCAGAATCAGAGTGGAATTCCAGGGACCCTTTCCTGTCATCAGGAATCCCAAGAGAGCCGATTGCACTCTGTGCAAAGTTGGGAGCCTGGGGTAGAAGTCAGTGTATGTGTGTGTGTGTGCATGTGTGTGCCCACACGTGGGCGTGTATGTAAGGGTGGGGGGATCTCATTTCTTGAGCCTCTCTCTGAGATTGAATGCAATTTTGTCATCTCATAACTCAACTTTTATAGACAAGTCTGTGCAAAATGTCATGGTAAGATCTGCATGTGCGACCTCCCCAGGGGGATGGAAAAGGAGGTAGAGAACCTTCTTCTGGGAGCAGAGGTAACACCTGCAAGGTCTACATGAATGCACCCAAGGGAGAAGGGACTGCAATGGCCCGAGGGGATGCCCACACTCTCCAGGAACATCATGGAGGCAGCTTTGAGGGTGGTGAGGACCCTCGTGCCACACAGAAGCTTCCACCAGCTCAGGACATGTGTGTGTCATATAGCCAAGATGTCCTCCAAAGCCAGACCCCCTATCTACTCCAGCTTCAGTGTAGCCTGGTCTTGGAGGAGGATCATTCTTGTTCCTTCTTCCTTCAGGGGCCCAGGATAGACTCGTGGCTGGCCATGATGGGGGAGAGAAATAAAGCAGGGTAATGAGATAGTGGCATCGGGAGGTGAGGACAGAACATTTCCGGCTTCTGCCTCAACATCACTCCATTAGAGGGTCTTCTCCGACCCTCCTATACAAAATAGCAGCCCCCGCTGCCCCTTCCCCATTCAGGCTTCCAGGCCACGCCTCGGATTTCTGCTCTGCTCTGTGGCACAGGAGGCTGGCCAAGGAGACGACATCGCCCAGGCCCCCTTGCTCTCTGACTTCCTGTGGGGCTTGGCCAGCAGACGTCTCCGGGAGGTCCCTCCTTAGTGGATGGCAGGTTGGCTGAGATCCTGCTGCCTTTAAAGCTCTGGCTCTTTCCAGGTTTTGGAACCCGCTCTTCCCTTCGCTCCTTCAGGCCTGGGAGCAGAGCCAGCTGGCCTCCCGCTCCGGCTGGTCCAGGTGACTGACCCTCCTTGATTGCTTCCTCTTGACCTTGCTCACCTCTTCTCCCCTGTATGAAACTTTCCCTATGATGCCAGTTGAGGACCCATCTGCTTCCTGCCTCATTCTTGATTCAGGCCTCCTCCCCACCCATGATCTTTAGCCTCCCCCTCCCCAGATGTATTTCGCTTTAAAGCACGGATCGCTGCCTTACGCTGCGTTATATATATGTATCAGTCTATTTCTGTGGTCTTTCTTTCTCTACAGTGCAGGCTGTGTGAGGGCGAGTGACTTTCTGATGGTAAAAACCACCCCCCGTTCCATCATCCCTCTGGCCCACCAGCCTTTAGGGTGCTTCTGCAGAGAGCTGAGGTTGGCTATGGGGTGAGGTTCTCAAGAACCCAGGCCCCGGTGAGAACTCAGAAGATGCTGGAGGCCGGGAGGGTGGGAGTTTGTGGGGAGGAGGGGTGTGAGGCATTTCTGTCTGGGGCCACACTCACCCCGGGAAATAAAACACTTTCACCTTTATTAGCACTGATAAGAATAATAGTCCATTCTCTAGGCTTTTAAATCTTACTCCATCATCATTTTCCAAGTGAAGCGGCTGAGCAGAGCGGGAACGACAGGCCTGATGAGGCTAAATCATCCTCGGTGGCTGACGTGTCTGCCAACACCAGACCCTAGGGCGAGCGAAAGTCCTTCCCGTTCCCCTTGGAGACCACCGGCAAGAAGGGGAAGATTCTTGAAGGCCAGGGCTGGACCAGAGTCTTCGGACGCTGCGTCTCTGCCCCTCGCTTGACCCCACTCCTCAAAATACTCATAATTCCAGGGGTGAAGCCCACGGGTTCTAAGCCCAGACTGCCTGTGTTGAAATCCTGGCTCTGTACTTAGTCACTGTGCAGCCTGGGGCAAGTTATTCAACCTCTTTGGCCCTCTGTTTCCTCACTTATTTTTTTTTTAATGTTTATTTATTTTTGAGAACGGGAGAGAGTGTGCACAAGCAGGGGAGAGGCAGAGAGAGGGGGAGAGAAAGGACCGGAAGCTGACAGCCCAGAGTCTGAAGCAGGGCTCAAACTCACGAACTGTGAGACCATGACCAGAGCTGAAGTCGGATGCTTAACCGACTGAGCTGCCCAGGGGGGGTCCCTTTTTCCTCACTTTCAAAATAGAGGAGGTAATAACGGTGGGTAATTATGAGACTTGCCGTGTTGAAGTGGGTTAATACGGGGAAAGTGCCTAGACCAGTGTCAGGTGCATGGTAAGCGCCTGCCCATTTGGTGGTTGTTATTATTAATTAGGAGCTTACTCTGTGTCAAGTGTAACCCAGGCAGATGTCCTCATCCCTGACGATATGAGGACATTGATGCTTGGTGAGTTTAATCACCTGAATCCAAGGTCACACACGCCTTGTTGAGGGCAGAACCATGATTTAAGACAGGAGGAGGGCTTCCTGGTGGCTGTCCCCAGTAACTTTCCCTGCTGCTCCCCAAGGTGAGTCACAGGAGACAGGTTTGGGCTGGGGCTCAGTCAAGCTGCCAGAATGCAGCTGAAGCCCAGGGGAGGCCAAGGAAGAGTGGGGCTGGGGATCCCCAGGGCAGGGGACCCTGTCCAGGAACCACATGTCCCTGTGTCCCCTCCACTAGTAGGGACCATACCCACCTCCCTGAGATATAGGGCCCCTTGGGAAGGTCACGTGTCTTCCGGCATGACAAAATGGGGTAACTGGGGAACCAGGAGCAGATGTCACCAGGATGGGGGGCACCGGGGGTGGGTGAGGAGGGCAGCAGGGGGCACGCTCCACGGAGGCAGGGACACACACCCACTCGGCCACAGACAGCACTATTCATATCGACCTACCTTATTTTCAGAAGCAAATTGATCTTGGCTTTTAACAACTTATGTAGGACAGAGAAGTCTCTGGAAATCTCTTCACGAGGTGGACAGCCTGGGGACCCCATGTTTGCAAGTGCATGACCGTGAGGCCTCCATCCCCTCCTCCCTGCCCCCCACCCAGTGCCAAGGTCAACGGCAAAGCCTCCAGCCTCAGCAGGGGACTTCAGGCCCAAAGTGGAGGCAGGAGGATGAGATGACAGGGTCTGCTCTTGCTTTTGACAAACTGATTTGCCCCAGACCTTCTGTCTGGGGAGGGGACGATGTCATCCAGGATGGGCGAGATTTGGAGATTTGGAGGCAGGTTAGGAAAACGAAGGCTTCTCCCAATGAGACAGAGAGAGGAGGGCACTGGGAAAAACAAGCCCCCAAGATAGGTTTCGACCAGACAATTCTGCAAAACAGCCTGGCCTCCTCTCTCCAGAAGAGTTCCTCCAGGGGCCATCTGCCCCTTCCAGAAGAGCCAGTTGCTGAAAATGTCAAGACTATTTACTCACAGAGCAGGTGACAAGAACGCCTCTCTCCAGTAATTAAACAGGAAGGCGCGTGATGTAGAGCTAATGTCCCCGTGTCCCCGGGGCAGAGTGACCTGAGCACTGCAGATGGGGGTCATTGTGGAGCCCTCCTGTGGCTGCCATGGCCGGTGGCCTTGATGCCAGGGGGAGTGGAGAAGCCCCCCGTGAGCGGTGAGCCCCCAGGAGTGACGTGTGTGCTTTTGCATCCTGTGCATAGAGAGACAAGTGCCAGGGCTCTTAATAAAGGGAGGGAGGCGAGAGTTATTACCCGTCACATGAACCCGAGATGAAATTTAGCAGCCCGAGGTGGGCATTCACCACTGATAAAGATCCGTCTCCCTGCCAGCGTCAAGTGCTGCTTTAAAAGCTAATGTATAATTTAAATGTGCAGTATGGGAATGGGCTTCCACGGGGCGGCAGCTGAGACTCCACGGTGGCTTAAAGGCCCTGGCAGAGGATCTGGAGGGGAGAGGCAGGCATGGGTGCTGGCTGAGAGCCGGTGACCAAAGTGTGGAGGGCGTCAGCCACTTTCCCGCCAGGCAGGGAGCCCGAGTGTTGGGGACAAAGCTTCCCTGTGAAACCCCAAGCCTTCCAGGAGTAGGTGAGTAGGTGACTTCCCTGGCCTCTGAGCAGGTCTGGCCACGGGACAGAATGTCAGGGGTGTCCCCTGGAGGGAGTGCTCCTAGGAAAGAGTGCTCCCCAGAGGAAGTGCTCCCTGGAGAGACTGCTCCTCAGGATAAGTGCTCCCCAGAGGGAGTGTTCCCAGAAATGAGTGCTCCCTAGAAGGAATGCTCCCTGGAGGAAGTGCTCCCCCAAAGGGACTGCTCCCTGGAGAAAGCACTCCCCCCCAGGGAAGGTGACTGCAGGTCAGCAGGAGGTGGACCTTGTTGAAAGAACTTCAGGCAGAGTTGGCCCCTCACCACACCTATCATGGACCAAACAGGGTCCTCCCTCCAAATTCATGTCTCCCTGGAACCTCAAAATGTGTCCTTAATTTGGAAATAGGGTCTCTGCGGGTTAATTAGCGGAGATGAGGCCACACTGGATTGGGGGGACCCTCCATCCAATGACTGGTGTCCTTAAAAGAAGAGGAGAGGGTGCAGAAAGACAGAGTGAGAAGGCCATGTGAATGCAGAGGCCAGGGGTGGGGTGACAGCCTCCAAGCCAAAGAAAGCCAGGGACTGCCTGCAGCCCCACAAGCCCGAGAGGCATGGACGCCTCCTCCGTCAGGGCCTCTGGAAGGAACCAGCTGTGCCGACACCTTGGTGTCCACCTTCTGGCCTCCAGAACTGTGAGAGAATCAATCTCTGGTACTTGGAGCCCCCTGGTTTGTGGTACTTGGTTGCAGAAGCTGTGGGAAACTGATGGACCCCATGTACTCAAGTCTTGGAAGCTGGCCTGCTGATGGTCTTTTTTTTTTTAATTTTTTAAATGTTTTATTTATTTTTAAGAGAGAGAGAGAGAGAGAGAGGTGGTGTGAGCAGGGGAGGGTCAGAGAGAGAGGGAGACACAGAATCTGAAGACAGGCTCCAGGCTCTGAGCTAGCTGTCAGACAGAGCCTGATGCAGGGCTCGAACCCAGGAACTGTGAGATCATGATCTGAGCGGAAAGTGGACCCTCAACCGACTGAGCCACACAGGCACCCCTGATGGTCAGCTTTTATCCAAACTGCCCTAGGGGTGTCTGGGCACTCGAACCTAGCCATGGACATCTGTGTGGCTTCTGGCCACTTGGCCATATTCTTCCCCATGCTTCTATTTTGCAGATGGAGAAATAAAGGTGCAGCAGGCTAGGGTCCAGCTCTGACTTTCTGTGCTGCGCTTGGCGACAGGTAGAATTCGGAATAGGCCAGGAATATGGTGATTCTGAATCTCCTGGGCCCAGAAGGTCCCTCACTCTGCCTGGATCATGGTGGCCAAACCCAAGAGAGGCATTCAGGTCCCAGGAGGCTCTCCCCTTGTCCTCACTGGCACCAGGCTAATGTCCCTGTCTCTGCTGTGTGATAGGGACCAAGCTCCCCTTCCTCCTCCCCTACCGCCCCCCTCGGCCTCCCGGATGGGAAGACTCACTCTCATACACCAGCTCATGGACCCAACTCCAACTTGAGGACAGAGATCTGCTGGTGCCTGAGGGAGGGCTCCTCGGTGGCAGCTAAGGGGCCATTGGCTTGTCGCTGATGGTGCGGGCCGCATGGGCACCCCGTGAGCAAGCACATCGATAATCATAAAAGGAGGTAAAGTTTATTGTTTGGGCCGTTCCCGGTTGGGAAGAAAAAAACAATGTAGGAATTGCAACGATGAAAGATTTACGGCATCTGTCAGCTCAGATAGAGGGGTTGGCTGGAATTATTGCAGCCAGGAAGAATTGTGTTTCAGGATCTGCCCCAGGTATTAATTTGTGGCGGGCTTATCCTGTCAGGAACATACAATGCTCATGGTGTCGAGAAGTAATACTTTAAAGGGCCTGAGCACCAATTGGTTGGGAATTGGGAGTTGGAGCCCGGGAGGCCCCTGATCCCCTTAGCTAGGTTTTCCAATAAGTTCCAGATGAAAAGCATGAGCCTGCTGAGTAATATCATCTTTGGAGACTCTCAAACTAGATTTGTCCCCGTCTACTGTGCCAGCTCATGGATCATCTTCCTCCCTGATGCCCAGAGCAATGCCTTCTGTGCTGCTCGCTGCCCAGGGTCCGGCAGGCTGCGGGCACTGCAGCTCCTGGCTGATGGCCCCGACTCCTGAGTCCCAGGTCCGCAGGTCCCTCGAGACCCCAAGCCCTGCAGCCCTCTTTCCATGAGTTCAAAGGGAAGGGTGGCGACGTCACCTAGTGGAAGGTCATTGCTGCCCATAGACCATTGAGGAAAGGGCGTCCTGTGACCCCCCCAACTGCCCACCCCCAACCAAGGCACTTCTTTTCTCGCAGCCTGGAGATCAACCAGTCCTGCCGGAGAGCCGGTCACCCCAATCCTGCTACTCTTCTCCTTGGTCTTGTGGCATCCCTGTCCAATCTGAGTTTTGCCAAATGCCATATCCCCGAACAGGAAGTAGTCCAGAGGGGCAAACGGCTGGCACTCTCTTCTTTCAAGTTCCTATCTTACTGTAGTCTGAAGGCTTTCACGTCTTGTGAAATGCTTGCTTCTCTTTCACCCCCTTCTTTTGGTCCAGGCCCCTCCTGGAACTGGAGTATTCCAGCGGAGATTGGGGCAGGGAGGAGAGGAGGCAAATGAGGAGACAGGAGCTCCTGGACCTTTCCAGGGGCCACCCCCACCCCTCTCTCCCTCCCATGAGGCCACAGGGAGCCAACAGGAGTGAAGACAGGTGACCCCAGGAAGAACTGCGCTGGAGGGAAGGAGTTAACGTCGTGCTGGCTTGTTGGGGAATGGAGGGGGCTGGCTCAGATGACATCTGGGGTCTCAGAAACCAGCCAAAGACCCAGGCAGCACCAGGTTGTGGGAACTCTGGGCTGATGAGGAGGGGAGATGCCCCAGAGAAGCTCTGTGGTGTGGTGTGGAGTCCGAACCCGGTCCTAGCCAGGCTGGGGGCAGCTCCAAGCCAGGGATGGCCGGATTTGCTCCTATGGATCAGGGGAAACTCTGGAGGTCCAATTTTCCCTCTGCCCTTTGCTTCAGGGAGTTTCTCTCCTCCATCAGGGCAGGGTGCCAGGCGAGCCCTGCTGAACACAGGGCGGTGGGTAGTCAGAATGGAGAAGTAGGTCTTTCCGCTGAAGGCCTTGCCTGGGGAGCACAGATCCAGACCAGTGCTCCAAGGGCTCGGGAAGGCAGCCTGAGCAGCCTGGCCTAGGTTCTGGACCTGAAATGGCCCAGCTTGGTGGGAGGTTTCTCCCTGACTGAGGCCGGCATCCACTGGGGCCAGTGAGGGGACAGCAGCTGGGGCCGGAACTCTGCCCTTGGGTCCTTCTTGGGCTGCACGTTGGACCCTGGGCATCCAGAAGCTATGGCTGGAACGGGGCCGGATCAGCATCCCTGAGCTGGAGGCACCAGCCGGGGCTCCTTGCGGAGGGGAGAGGAGCAAAGGTCAGTGCCTTCCTGATGAAGCGAGGGCCACTTTTTAGTTTAAGTTTATGTGTTTACTTTTGAGAGAGAGAGCACGAGCAGGGGAAAGGCAGAGGGAGAGGGAGAGAAGGAATCCCAAGCAGGCTCCACACTCAGCACAGAGCTTAATGCAGGAGTCGATCTCACAAACTGTGAGATCATGACCTGAGCCAATATCAAGAGTTGGATGCTTAACTGACTGGGCCGCCCAGATGCCCCATGAGGGCCACTTTTCAACAGTGACGTTGGCTGTGGTGGAGGATGGGGGCGGGGGTCTCACCAAGTCACTGGCAGGCTAAGCAGACGTGAATGGCCAGCACCTCAAGTCTCTCTGGGGGTAGCAAGGCCTCCTGCTCTGCCGACGGTCCCATGGCAGGCTCCACCTGGTAGGTGGCTTCCTGAAAGCCCTAATCCTTGGTGCCACCTGGGAAGGGGCAGAAAGAGCTGGAAGAGGGAGAGGAGAACAGGCTGGTTGCGCTTTTGCCCTTGACTGGGGTCAGAGGAGGAGGTCAGAGGAGGCTCTTCCGGCCTGGGTATAAATCTGTATTCTTTTGGTTTAGAGCAAAAAGTAAAGGGTACACGGGGTGCAGGTGTCCTCATGGCCAAGAGCAATTTAAAAGTGAAAGAACAATTTTCTCACATTGATCAGATATATCAAAGGTATGTGTTTCTCCCCCCTCCAACCCCCTCCAGCCCCCACCTTCAGACTCAGGGAGAGGGAATTTTCTTCCAGGGCCCGCGCTGTGGCTTCAGGGCTGCACCCAAGGTGCCCTTGGTCTTTGCAGACCTCTGACCTCCAGGGAGCAGGGACAGAGGGTGTAGGGGAGGCAAACGTCCGTCCCCGAAATCCAGTGGGTGGGTGGGTTTTGTCGCTTGGGTCTGCGGGTCCAGGCCCAGACCTGCTCACCTCCTTGGAAGGACTTCTGCTGGGATTCGAGGAGTGATGACTGGTCACAACCTTGGTCGCACCACGGAGCCTAGGACCAGTCGAGAGATGGACGCACGCGTCCGGGAGAGGGAGTTCCAAATCTGTTTTATTCCCAGATAATCTGGGTTGGCATGGGGGGGGGTGGCGGGGTCACAGTGGGGTTTCACAGGCTCCTGGCTGAATTGCTGATACCCCCCAAATGGCGCCCCTCGCTGGTCCGGCGGAGGAAATCTCTGCCCAGAGACTCTTCACAGGGATGCACAGATCCGACGGCAACCTTCTCATGGATCAGGAGAGAGTGAGGCCCAAGGAGCAGAGCTGGTGGTTCCTAGCTGGGTCATCTTCCCCAACAGCCTGACGGACCCTGCGAAGGAGAGAGTGAGGGGCAGGAGGGGGGTGGCTCCCCTCCAATGTCCTCACAGGGGCATCAGTGACTGGCTGGCAGGTCTGTTCAGGGCCCTGCATTGCACTGGGCTCACCATGGTCTAAATGCCACCATGGACCACCCCCACTGCATTTCCTAACGTCCCTTGGGCGAGCCTGAACTGAGAGCCACTGAGTCACGGAGACCTACGCAAGGGGAAGCCAATGACCCACCCCTCCCATCAGTTGCAGGTAAGACCCTGGTTGGGAAACCCCCACCCCACCCCCTCAGGGTAACTTGCCAGAGAAGAGGCAGGTCTGGCCCAGGCTCTGAGGCAGGAGAGAGTGGGTCTGAGAGGCTCAGATGACAGAGGGGAGGGAGGGGACTAAGGAGGTGGCCCAAAGGTGCAGGGTGAGGTGCACTGGGACTTCGGAACGCAGAGGGAGGCTTTAGCACAGGCTGCAGAAAGCGCTCCCTAGGTGTCAGGAATGAAAGGTGCATCTCGTTTAGCCTGCAGGTGAGACGTGAAGGGTTCTTTCTACTCTATGCAAGAGCCACCTTTCCTCCTTGGCTTCCTAACACCCCAAAATGAGCCCTCAGAGGAATTCTTGGGGCTCCCTCACTACTTACTCCTTGCTGCTGAGAAGGACCTCCAGGGCCAAGCAGATAGGGCTGTGGCTCGGTCTCTCCCTGAATCCCCTGGGCAGGGGGGTGGCCATCCTGGGGGGGGGGTCTTTCAGTGTCCTGCGCAGAGTAGCAATCTCGTGATCTCCAGATGCAACAGTGAATGCCGAGGGGCTGATTTAGAGCTCTTGTTGCCCCTCCTCCCCTCCTCCCTACTCTCCCGTCCACCTCTGACCCCAGGCTTCTGCAGAAGCAGGTCCATTTGAGCCCCGACCCCAGGTCTCTCTGGCTTGGATTCTGCTGGAAACAGCTGCCTCAGCGGCCACCCTCCCCACCTCCCCCCTCCAGGAACCAGCCTCCTGGCCTCCATCCACCCCCGGGAGTGTGATGGCTTCATATTTACTTCCTCTTGCCCTTCCTCCTAGGCTTTCCCCTCATCACATCTGCTCTTGAACAAATTATCCAGCTTCCCTGTGGCCTTCCTTTTCCAGTCTGAAATCACAAGCTCCGAACCAACTCCTCCTGGATCTTAAAAGCCCTCCCTCCCCTCTTGCCCCGCCCTTTGGCCACCTCGCCCTTTTGCCGCATGACCCCTTCTAGGGGGCTCATTGCACACGTCCACTTCATTAAAACTGTCCCCACCTCTCCGGGGAAGTCCCCCCCATCCTCCAGCCCCACAATTAACTTTTTTCAAAGGCTCCCTGTTTATACATAATGCAAATGCGGGCCCTGCCTGGGGAGATCCTTTCATCTAGAATTATTTTTGTGGGGTGAGGGAGGTACTTGTGTCACAGTAGGTTCTGGAGAGGAGTTCAGTATCTCACATGAGCTCATATTCTCGTGTAGAACGAGATTGAGGAACTTCGTAAGGGGAAGCAACATGAATGAGAGTGAGCCACCCGTGGCTGGCTGTATTCAAGTCTTGAGTGGCCTCTGAGAGGCCTTTGAGAGTTCACAGGGGTGCATAGAAATAAAGAGCAATTAAGGATCCAAACGAAGTCTTTGGGCAGGAGGGGAGAAAATCCAGGTGGTCCTGTGAGGCCTAAGCTCACTGCAGAAGGGGCGGGGGGCCAGGGGCCATGAAGAACATTCTGACAGCTTCTGTGCCCGGAAGAAGGAGGGGCAGGGTCGCCAAGCTTTGCTGGGAGGTGGCAGGCAGGGCTGAGTGGTGGTGTGTGGGTTGTGCTCAGCAGGAGAGCCGAGCAGGACCTTGGACTTTACTCCGAGGGCGGCTACAGATACAGAAATGCTTTTCCCCCTTTGGACTCGGGACCCATGCCCACGTGGCAGGAGCGCTGCTCTTCCGGACCCCACGGGTGTCATGCATGCCATGTAGCTTTCACCTTGCCCTTGCTGGGGGTGAGGGTAAAGACAGATGGACGTGTCTATACAAAGGAGAGGCTGCTTCTCAGGGGGAAGACCAGCAGTTAGGGACCCCACTGGCTTCTTCTGTCTGGTGTTTTTTTTTTTTTTTTTTTTTGAGAGAGAGAAAGACAGAGAGAGACAGCATGAGCAGGGGAGGGTCAGAAAGAGAGGGAGGTACAGAATGTGAAGCAGGCTCCAGGCTCTGAGCTAGCTGTCAGCACAGAGCCCGATATGGGGCTCGAACCCACTAACCATGAGATCATGATCTGAGCCAAAGCCAGATGCTTAACCCACTGAGCCACCCAGGTGCCCCTTCTGTCCGGTTCTTGCTGCTGCAGCTTCCGTGCACTTTTCTTCAACCCTTGCCCCACGAGAAGACATGAGAGAGCCCCCCATTCAGGGCGTGGCACCCAACAGGCACGCAATAAGTCTGTTTTTAAAGAAATGAATTTGATGAGATTGCCTAGGCACTGTTTCTGCGCCCATTTGCATTTTGGCCCCACTGATAGCTTCTATTCCATGGGCTCTTCTTTCATTTGACCTTGACGCTCCCCGCCCAGAAACTGGGAGGACCTTTGCGGCTCCCTTGGCCCACAGAGTAGATGGAAGTGACACCAAGGGACTAGACTACAAAAATGCCGAGGCACTTTCCCACCTTGATCTCCTGCAGACACTTGCTGTCAGAAGAGCGGCCATGTTGTTTGGAAGCCCAAACCCACCCTTGCAGAGGGACCCCGCAGAGACGCCTGGCCGGCAGCCCAGCTAGCTGCAGTCCCCGCCAGCAGCCGCTCCCAACGACCAGACTTGTGAGTGAAGATGCCTCCAGATGATTCCGGCTTCACACTTTTGAGTTGCCGTCCGCCTGCTAGTCTTCCCAGCTGAAACTCCAGACATCAGAGAACAGAGACAAGTTCCCACGGTGGCCGGTCCAGCTTTCCCGATTCACAGAAACTGTAAGAGATAATAAAGTGGTGATCACACTAAACCACAGAGCTTTGAGGTGACTCGCTCCCCAGCAACAGCTCACTGAGACGATCCGCATCCAACATGGAGCCCAGCGCTGGCCTCCCTTCTGTCTGGCTTACCCATAACTGCCTCTGGCAAGAGCACAGCCTCCCCTGGCAGTGAGTGGTTGCCAGGGTAACTGGGTCCCCTGCACAAGGTGTGGGAGTGGACTTTTCAAGGAAGTGCTTCTGGCTGCTTTTCTTAGAAGAGAACACTTGTGTTTTCAAAGCTTGACCAGCGCAACAAAATCCAAGGCTCTTCCTTCTGGTTCTTATTCTAGCACCAGTTTTTTACTATTTTAGACACATTTGCTGGAGACGGATTGTTTGTGCTCCCCACCCCGCAATTTGAGTTTGAAACTCAACCCCTGAAGTGATGGTAGTCGGAGGTGGGATCTTCGGGAGGCAATCGGGTCACAAGGGTGGGGCCTCATGCATGAAGCTCGTGCCCTTATAGCAAGGACCCCAGAGAGCGCCTTCCCCCTTCTGCCAAGTGAGGACAAGCCAGAAGACAATCTATGAATCGGGAAGTGGCCTCTCACCGGACACTGACAGAGCCTTGATCTTGGACTTCCAGCATCCAGAACAATGAGAAATCAATGGGTATTGTTCTGTCTTGTATTTTGTTAGACCAGTTGGAGCTGACCAAGACCGCATCCTTCCCCAGACAGCATCTTGGTGTCCCCCTCTGCATACAGAGCAGGTTGGGAAAAGGTGAACTCTTAGGTCTCCCTTCGCTCCGGGCTTCTAGGAGTCAATTTGTTGACCCTACTTTTTGAGGAGGCTCTGAAGCTGACTGTGAGGGTTGCCGTGTTTGGTTCAGGGACAGGGAGAGGCCGGCAATTCCAAGGAACAAGGGAATCTCTCCATCCTTCATCCAATTATTGAACATCAACGTGCCAGGTCCTGGATCTAAGTAATTAATAACAATCTGAGCACATTGGCTTTCTTTATTATTTCCTTGTCTCTGTGGAGGGTCATTTGCAGATGATTTATCTAAATCATTATTTAGGTTCTGTCTAATCATGTTTTCAGACCAACATTGATAACCACAGCTGTCTGTTCTGTCTGAGGAGTGATCATTTTCCGTGGAAGGGGCTACCTCACTGATGTTCAGCCTCCTAAGGGGAAGAGGACTCTTCAGAGTCAGGGCACTTGAGTCGACTATGGCCTCAGTTTTCCCATCTATAAGATTTCCCACCAGGGACCCCCAAAGCCAGGTTGGTTAAAGGACATTGGTCTCTTGCTTGCTTACCAATTATGTGACTTGGGAAACTCCTGCCCTCTCTGAAATTCCAGTCCCTTGAAAACTACTGTTCCTTCTTCCAGAAATTGTTCTCCCTCTGTATTTCGAGGCTCCTCCATCCTAGCCTGGCCAGCTCCCAGTCATCCCTCAGGCCTCAGCTTCCATAGCACCTCCTCCAAGAAGCCTGCCCTGACTCCTTCCTGTCTGCTGCCGAGGCTGGTAAAGCAGCCCACCCATGGGCTCATGTGTGGAAGGTACGGGACTTGTCAGAGCTGCAAAACACACATCTCCATCCCCACTGGAGTAGATGCCCCCGAGAGCTGAGACCAAGTGCACTGTGCTTCCGGATCTGTTCCAAGCCCTGAGCACAGCTCCTGGCCCATAATAAGTGCTCAATAAATATTCGTTGAACAAATGAGTAGAGCTAATGCCAACGCCCCTGTCTGCTTCTCATGATCTGGTAGCGTGACAGATGAGAGGCTTTCCCGAAGAACTGGCTACCAGGTGAAGAGTCATCATTGCCGTTAATGATGATCAGCAGCTAGATGCTTTCAACCCCTCGGTGGAAGGAGAAGCCAGCATGTAAAGGCAGCTCGGATCACACCCAGGTCTGCAGGCTCTGAGCAGCTTGGCGGGAGGTGCCGCTCTCTGGCGGGTGCAGCAGAGTTCTAGAGTCAAGGGCAGCGTCAAGGCTCCTCACTGCTGTGGAAAGTCTTTCCCTGCAAGACGGGAGGGGAGAATTCTCCACCCTTCCCTCCCCAGCTCTGCCTTTCTGCTTCCTCAAGGGGAAAGGGACCCAGGACCTGGGGGCCGGGGGAGGAAGGGGGTTGAGTTCTACAGGGGACACGACACTGGGTCTGGGGACAGGTGAGGGGTTGTGTCTCCCATCTGGGGCTGCGAGCCAAAGGATGGTTGTGAGTCGCTTATAGGGAAAGGGAAGGAAAAAGTGATCTGTTGGTGGGGAAGGGAAGGCTGAGGAGAGAGGTGAAGATCCCAAGTTCTGTCAACACTGGGCTGGCTTCCAGCAGCTTCGAAAGCACCGGGGAGGCTGGGCAAAGCACTCGGGGTCATCTCGAAGAGACCTCGAAGTCATTTTCTGCCAGAAGCAAGCTGCCCTTCCCCCACCCATACCAGGCTGTAACTCTATAAACTCTTCAAGTAAAACCCCCGGGTATAATCGGGTGTGGAAGGCAGAATCAAGTGCGGGTATTATGCTGTGAAAACCCCTAACTGCCTGGCCTGGCAAATGAATTAGCTTGTTAAACAAAATACATACATCTGCATACATTTGAATACATGAATAAGATCAGCTCAGACCCTGCCCAGGCCCAACTTCTCCCAGGGGGAGGAGGAGGAGGAGGAGAGAGAAGGATGGGGAGGTGGGTGGGAAAAAGAGGCGAGTCGGCTCCCAAGGCCGCACCTTAAAGAGCCCAGGCCTTTGCATGCTTTATTTATAGATTAAATACAAAAAGCGTCTCCCCGCCGCATTAAACACTACCCATCAAGGCCGAGGACTCGAAGGAGCAGTAAAATCAATCTCGCTGCATAAAGACAACAGCAAGCAATTGGCATGACATTTTAAGTAAATGCTACAGCCATTTGTAAATGTTCATTTTCCGGGGGACCCCATCTATTATGTGACAGCTATTTTCTTAGCATCCCAGTGTGAATTCAGTCGGTTTACAGATAAGCCCGTGGAGGAGAATGGATATCAAGATGTAAAGTGCTATAATACGGACAATTTGTTACCGCGGCACCAAGTCGCTCTGTCATTACGTATCTGAGTCTTACAGGGCTCAGGATCCACTTGGCTACTTCGGCAGGTTGGCAGGAGGAAGCCAGCGGGTCCGAATTTCGTGGGGAAAAAGCAGGTGAGGACAAGAGGAGGCACAGTGACCCGGAGGTAAATCGCAGACTACAAACATGGAGGTCAGTGGGAGGGGACTTGATACGGTCCTCGGGGTACAGACTCGCCTTTTCCGGATGCTTTCCCCCCCAGAGAGGCCCAGGCGGGAGACGCAGTGCCCACTCTGAGCCCGGTTATCCGCAAGGTCCCAGTTCGCAGAGGAGAGGGTCGGTCAAAGGCCAGAAACATTCATCACGGGGCCGACCGTCCGCTGCTCCGATGCCGGGGCTTGCTGGGCACGTCGCAAAGACTGGCCCCTTGGACTGAGCTCCAGACTGAATCCCTTTCCCGGGGATTTCAGTCCCAGCTTCCTGCACCCCCAGGCAGAGGCGGCCCACCGGGGCTGGGGGAGATCTTGGCAGCGGCTCTGGAAATGCCCAGGTTGAAATACGGCCTGAGAGAAACTGAGGTTCTTCGAGCCTCATAACTCACTGCTTGCTCTGACATCCCCGATGCTCCCAGTGAGGAAATAAATGACATCCTCCCTGAGCCTGAGTTGCATTGAAGAGGTGCCGAGCAGGAAGGATGACAGATCAGGCCAGGCTCCCCCCTCGGGCTGGTGGATGGGAAGGCCCCCCCAGCCCTCAGGTGGTGAGGAAAGTAAATCCCTGGAACTCCAGGTCCAGTTTCGAAAAAGGTGGGACCACGAGGCTGGTCATGTCGGGCGCAAACCTCAGGGGACAAGTCACCGGGCAAGTCCCCTCCCTGACATCACAGGCTCTTGTGGTTCATCTGTTCATTCATTCCGCAAACACGCGGGGGCCTGGTAGGGGTTTCCGAGGCCCTTCTGACCCTCCTTGGGCTTTACCTTGAGCTCTGGGCGGCCATTAGAGCCTGTGAAACTTCAAGGGCACAACTGCATCCCCAGTGTCTCCTGGGGTGTGTAGCACATAGTGGGACACAACGAGCTATTGAATCAATGAATGCACAACAAGGGAATGAATGAATGCCTTTGGGCAGGTGCTCCCAGATACTGGTCCCCAGGTGGCTGGGGCCACAGCGGCACCTCCCCTTGGGACAGGAGGGTCCCTACCTCTCCCTGGGGTGGGTTTGGACCCAACTCTTCTGTAGATACATCTCAAGTTTATTTTTTAATTTTTTAAAAAATTTTTTTGAGAAGAGAGAGACAGAGTATGAATGGAGGAGGGACAGAGAGAGAGGAAAACACAGAATCTGAAGCAGGCTCCAGGCTCCAAGCTGTCAGCACAGAGCCCGACACGGAGCTCGAACTCACAGACTGTGAGATCATGGCCTGAGCCGAAGTTGGATGCTTAACCGGCTGAGCCACCCAGGTGCCCCGCCCGATACATCTCATTTTAATTAGGGTCTGGCCTGAGCCAGCAGTGAGCGTGAGCAAGCCGCTTCCCTCCTTTGTTTTGCTCTGTATGTTATGTTATTTGTTTATTTACTTACTTTTTTAACTTTTTTTTTTTGAGAGAGAGAGACCACAGAGTGTGAGCAGTGGGGGGGCAGAGAGAGAGGGATACACAGAATCAGAAGCAGGCTCCAGGCTCTGAGCTGTCAGCATAGAGCCTGATGTGGGGCTCGAACCCATGAACTGTGAGATCATGACCTGAGCTGAAGTCAGCCACTTAACCAACTGAGCCACCCAGGCGCCTTGTGCTTTTTTTGTATTTTTTAATTAATTAGTTAATTAATTAAATTTTTTTAGAGAGAGAGAGAAGAGAGCACGCAATCGGGGGAGGAGCTGGGGGTGGGGTGGGTCAGAGGATCTGAAGTGGGCTCTGTGCTGACGGCAGACAGCCTGATGTGGGGCTCGAACTCAAGGACCTCGAGATCATGACCTGAGCAGAAGTCAGATGCTCAACCCAGTCCTTTGTTTTGGAAGCGAGGCCACGTGGCCTATAAAAGCCCTTCCAGCCATGAGCTCCTGTGACTCGGGCAGAGGTAGGAAGCCAAGCAGGAGCTGGAGGAAAGTCTGCACCTCCTAGGTTAGGTGGGGCGCTGCTTCTGGAGGGTGCCGTGGCTGGCCCATGGTCTGTCCTCAGTGATGGTGGCTGTCATATTCATCCCTCAGGATCCAGACGAGGAAACAGCCGTCACGAACAGGGAGTTGTGAGTCTCTCCGGAAATTCTCTTCTGGACTCTGCTCGGGCTTCTGGATGCGTCTGGCTCAGAACTGCCCTTTCCCAGGCCCATTTCACCCCAGCTCCCAGCCAGACACAAAGATCCCCTGGGCCTCGCCTCAGGAAACCCCCGCGTCCTGAAGGTAGGGGACCCCGGTCTTCTCTGAGCCACCTTGGCAGTGATGCTCTGAGCCCAGCCCTGGGGCTTCTGGGACACTCATACTGCGTGGAGGGTTTGTTTTTGTGGGAGGGGCAGGTGACATGGAGCCGCTTGGGTCCCCGGCAGAGGGAGTGAGCCGTGTGGTGTCAGGCAGTGGTTCTGAGTAATGAACGTTTTTGTCCCTGGCCCTCCTTGTCTGAGCCCGGGAGCGTGTGGAGTTTATGAAGACGCGTCTAGGTGCAAGACTCAGTTCTTCTAAGATAAATAAATGAGCAATTGCTGGCCGAGGTGCCACGGAGAGTACTTAGCTTAATCAAGCAGTGTCATCCCCGAGGTAATTTAGAGGCCCCATTCATCACGGCTCTTTCATCCACTCCGTGTCACCGCTGCTAATAGTTCGTGCTCAGGCAGAAAGTTGCCAAGCAAAGTTTGAGTCACGTCTTCACGTCCGCCCAGCCGGGTCTTGCATCTCTGGGGAGAGGCAGGGGTGACTTTCCCAGGGCTTGACAACCAGGGAGACCCAGGGACTGATGAATGAGAAGGGCCACCGCTTGCTGCCACATCAGTGAGCCTCAGACTAGCATCAGACAGAGCAGAGGTTGGGGGGGGTAGGGAGGAGGCCCTTTCTTCCCTGGGGCTGGAGGTCCTTAAAAACTGTGAGTTCTCATCGTTACAACAAGCCTGGGAGGGCGAGCTCAAGTGGCGTCTCTCTCCCCCTTTCATACCTGGGCAAACTGAGGTAGGAAAGAGGAACAGTCATCCAACCTATATTACAGATGACAAGGGGTCTTGAAGAAGCTCTGGTCTGATTGGAGTCCCTTAGGAGCTGTGGGGCCTTATGCAAATTTCCCAATCTCTCTGGGCCCTCTCTTCTCTTTTCTGTAAAACAGGGCTGGTGACACCTACCTCCCTGGGCAGGAGAAGAGCAGACGAGCGTCACTGTGCAACGGAACAGACACTGAACGAACGGAAGCCAGTGCTGTTAGCAAGATGGTGGAGAAGGAGGCCCTCTGTCCCCGCGAGCACACCGATTCAGCAAGGATCACAGGTCTGCATCGTAAGAAGCAAGAGTCGGCTACGGACAAAGCGGGGTGACTTCCATCAAGTCACATCGTGGGTCAGAGTTGGAGACGAGGTCCGAATTCCCAGCCTCAGCTTTTCTCGTTTCCATAGCAACAGAGCCCAACCTGGTGACGAGTCCGCTTGATTTTGTGACATCCCGGAGTATATAAAATTATCTGAAGGCCATCACAAAATAATCAAATCGTACGCTCTCCTGTACTCTCTCTTGGTGGGGATGTCATAAAGATTTGACAACAATGACAGGATGTCAGTTCGGTTCCTAAGGAGTCAGACATCCAGGTTTAAAGCCTGTTGAGATGATTTTTGCCTTGACTCTGACAGGGGAGAAGTTCGAGTCAGATTCCATTGTTTGTGCCTTTCTCATTAACCTCCGATGCCCAGCTCCAAGTGCCTCAGGTCCTGTGTCTCCAAAAGCCTCTGGTGTCCCCACCCCACCCCCAGCTCTAGTCCATTGCATCACCCTTAAGAGCTCTCTCCTGCCCCTCACCCACCAGACCTGGACAGCACGGCAAACATACTCAGGCAGAGTTTCTTAATCTTTGATGGTTGGGAGAACCCCCTGGGAAGCTTGAGGAAATATGCGCTGTGATTCAGCAGGTCTTGGGAGAAGCTTACGATTCTGCACATCTAATGGGCTCCCGGATGCCGCTGATGGATGCCTCTCCAAGTCCACTGTATTAAGTAGTGATTCTCCCGCTCCAGAGAGTATCCGAGTCACCTGGAAGATTTGTCTACGCAGATCCCTGGACTCCACCGCCCAGGCTGTCTGGTTCTGTTCTGAGAACGTGCAGACCTAACGGGTTCCCAAGGCGACGCTGTGCCTGCCGGCTCAGGGAACCACACTTTGAGAACCGCCGCGCTCAGGCTGGATGTGGCCAGGTGACACGGACGGCTCCCCATCACGGCTCCCAGCCTTCCTGCGCCCTTCCCACCTCTCTCCCTGCATGAGGCCTCTTCCATGAGAACACCTTCTGTCGCAGGGCCCAACCACCCTTTCATCCCTCCAGCGAGTGCCTACCCAGAGCTAGAAGGAGAGAGACTAATTTTGCAAAATCTGCACAAAAATTGGCTGAATTTATGTTTGCCCTGCAAGAGAAATGCTGCCGAGTGGAAATAAAATGCAGGATTCCTGGGCACTTCTATTACCACTTCATGTCACCAGCAGTGACTGATGGCTAAAAGTAAGATTGCAAACAGAATCGCTTTCGCTTGGCCCAGAACAAACTCCACCCGGCGACGGAACCTCCTGCAAATCTGTGCTTCTCCCAAGTGTCACCGACAGCCGCCGCGGGGAGAGGAGCCAACTTGGAGGAGAGAGCGAGCCTTCTCGTGGCCCAGGCCCCGGGGGCCCGTCCTTCACCTCCAAGCAGGGGCCCCTGCGGGCGAAGGGGAATCCAGTTTGATTTAATGCGGTTCATTTTTCTTCCTTGTTTTAATCACGGAATAATAATAATAATAAACTTGCCTTTATGTAGTGTCTTTCATTGCCAGTGTATCACCGAGCACTTTACAGATTTAATAATAGAGTTTCAGAAATAAATAATGGGGAATAATAATAGGAAGGATAAATAACATATTTATGGAATTGTATTGTGGTTTATGGTGGTAAACAATTCCTCAGACAGCCAGCAGCCGGAAATTAAGAGGTTTGGAAAGGAGGAGGGGAAAAGAAGAAAGAGATGCCTTCAGGTATGATGTGAGCTCAGCTGGGGGGCTGGGAGCCAGAGAGAAGGGAGGGTAGGGGGCTGCTGCGAGGGATCCTGGGAGGGGGGGTCTCCTGCCACGCGGCAGGGCCAGGAGGGCAGCATCATAAGGAGTATGTGCATGGAGGAGGGTGGAGGGTAAGGTGTGTATGCTGATTAGTGATCGGCCCATGCAGGGAGGGGGAGGAAAGAAGAGGAGACAGAGCCAGAATGGCCAGGCCTTTACACCCCACGGGGCTCTGTCCCTGCTGCAGGGCTCCCCCGAAGGCTTTGGCCTCAGGCGAGGCAGCTCTTTGTGGACACACTTCCTGCTCCACACCTCCCTTGGGGGACATGGGTGGTGCATTCTGTCGCCCACCACAGCCTGGAACGCAGCCCTGGAAAAGAAGCAAAGGTGGTGTGGGCATTTCTCTTACCACGTTGACTATCTCTGCCTGGGCTTCCCGCTGGTGCCAGGCAGGAGGGATCAGCAGGTCAGAGGCACAGGGGCAGGCAGGGGACGGGAAGAAGGGACAGACCCCCCGGCCTGCTACCAGCCCCAGGAGCAACGCCCAGAAATCGTTTTCTGCTTTTGTCCCACTGGTTGATGGTTCTAAGATTAGAGCGTTAATCCGTGAAAATATCAGCAGGCTGAGTTTCCTGCCTGTTTTTGCCTGGAATGTTCTAGAAGCTTTGCATACATTGTCGTTTTTGTAGATGAGGGAGATGAGGGCCTTGTGGCCTGGAGGCTGTATAACTTGCCCAGGGCAGTGGGTTCGGGGGTGGCCAGGGCAGGGCTCCATCCCACCCCACCAAAGGTTTGGGTGGAAGCCAAAATGAAGCCAATGTCAAGTGCTCAGGGGCTGTCAGTGTGGCCTTGGCCTCCTGGGACCTGTTTCCAGGGGCTGCAGACCTCCGTGAGATGCCAGTCTCAATCTGTGCCTGAAGTGCCAGGCTCAGCAACTGACGCCTCTGGGGACCCTGGAGATGGAAGCCGCAGGAGGCAGGTGGGTCCTGAGGCCCCAGGGCCGGCTCTCAGGTGCTGGGCTCCATCCAGCCCAATGGCTCCACGCAGGGGTGCTGCACCCGCCGTGTGCCCTGATTCGGCATCATCTGCTGCCCGCCAGGGGGGCCAACTGGAATTGTCCTGGCCCCTTGGGAGCTCCCACTGGCATGCTTTCTGTTCCCCTCAGAAAATTCTGGATTCACGCGGACTTATAAACAAGTGCTGCTCACCTGACCGGCGCCTTACATGGGCTTTACATTCATCCGTCTTCTTTACTGTCATGTAGGAGGCTGATCAGGACCTCACAAAGCGCCTGCCTGTCTCCACAGACGTCTCCAGGGTCTGGATGCTGAGTGGCTGTAACTCTGGGCCCGGCTTGGGGGGCAGGAGGGCGGGACTTCCGTGCTGGGTGCCCTCCCTTCCCAGGCCCCAGCCACCGCCGCTTCATCTGTCGCATGTTTCCTGAGCTTCTGCTGTGAGCCAGACTCCATACAGTGCCCTCCGGGTATAGTCGCAAGCTCTGCCCTCTCCAGCAATCCAAGGACCAACTCTGTATTTATAATCTCGCCAGGCGAGGCTCTGGTCAGCTGCAGAACCTCAGTGATCCCATCTGCAAATTGGAGGGGATCTCGGGGTTCCGTGGTTCGGCAGTGTTCCGCCCTTCCCGGGGACACAGCAGCCTGGGCAGCCCAGTCCCCAGCTCTGGCCTTCGAACACTGCGACCTGACTGCTGTCATGGAGGCATTGTCGCCAAGTCCTCCTGTCGGGCGCTGGCAGGTTGTGCCGGGCTCTCCTGCAGGAGGGCTGGAATCCACAACCGATTTACATGTTACTCTGTTTAAGGAACAAGGCCTCCCTCGCAGACTCCATCCTGGGGGGCGGGGGCTCCCTGCCGGGGACCAAGGCCAACCACCTTGGGGCTCTCGGATGTCCGGATGTCCGTCCACTCCTGGGGTTTGGGGAGCTGATCAGTCAGCCAGGCCCCCTGCAGGACACGGGATGGGTACGAACCAAGGAGTCCTTACCCACAGGAGCCCAAGTGCAAAGGAAAGAAGAGAGAGCTGAGTTGATAGCGCAGCAGATGGCATGTGTGTGCCCCGTTGCTGCTCTACGCAGAGACCAGTGTCATAGAGCCAGAGAGAGCCTCAGGAGGAAGCAGGTCCCCATGACACGCAGCCCAGGCAGCTGTCCCCTTCCTGCTGCCTGGGAGCTGCTGCCCCCCCGATGCCCATCCCCAGTCACAGACCCCGTCAGGCCGGATGGATCTCCATGTTGAGGCTACTTTCTGTTAACAAGCCCAGATGACAGCACCAACGCGGACTCCAGAGCCCCACAGGTGCGGCTCCAACCCAACGTCACCGCCGGTGTGAATTCGGGGCAAGGTCCTGGGCCTGTCTCTATTTCCTCATCTGTAGAATGGGAATCATCAAAGCCATGGTGATTCTGGAAGATTTACAAGGTTGAGGAGAGATCTTCAAGGCTTCAGCTGAATGGGGGAAGCACTGCTCTTTCACCCACCTTCCCCCCTGAGCTTTTGGACCCAAAGAAGTCACCGGCTTCTTAGTGGAGGCCAAAGACTAAAGCAGAACAGCAAGCTCCAGCCCTGGGGCTAAAAGCAGCTGTGTTGCATCTGTTTTTGTAAATAAAGTTTTATTGGAACACCACCAAGTTCATTTACATACTGTATGCAGTTGCTTTTGCACAGAGCTGGATTATCAGAACAGAGATTCTCTGCCGGTAGAGAGCCAAAAATATTTACTCTCTGCACCTTAGCAGGAATGACTTGCAGACCTCTGCTCTAAAGCCCAGGGCCCCTGAAAAAGCTGGGCTGAAGTAGGCTCCAAGGGTCAAAGTTAGGGATTCCTGCTCAACCTTCGACTATCCAGAGGGGAACCTTGGCTGGCCAAGTAGGGTTGCTGCCCACTTGGCAGACTCTGTCGTGGGTGGGACGGAGAGCTGGCACTGGGACATACAGAGTGCTGGCCCCCAGGCCCTCTTAGGGAAGCCGGTCGCTCTCACCCCAAGCCGCTTGACGGGGATCAGACAGGAGGCCAAGTGAGGGTCTGCCCTTCTTCGCGTCGGGTTCTTGGTGGGCAGTGTAGGGAGGAGAAGGACCCAGGGCCCTGATAGGGGACACGGCCCAGCTGCTGGCAGGTTCCTTCCAATCAGATCTAGCTTCTCCTCCTTTGGGAGGAGTGGGGACTGTTCCCCAACAGGTGCCTGTCAGGTAGCCCCCTAGAAGGTTCTCACCTTGGACTAGAAGGCCCCCTATGCCTGAGACAGTGTAAATGTTCAAGAATGACAACTCTCTCTCCAATTAACTATCATAATCATTAACCCAAACATCTCCCTGTTTCTTCTTCTTACTGGTCCTAAGACAACCTTCTGACAATTTAGGATAAATCTACTCCCTTTTCAATGGGCCAAGGTTTAAAAATCTTTGAAGACCCTTGCCTCAAGTCACCAAGAGGTTCGAGTGGCAGCTCGGTCCAGCCGGATTCCAGCAGTTTCCATCCTATGCCGTTACCTCCCCGTAAATGACATGCTCCATGGTCTCAGAGCCGAACAGATGACGCTGTTCTAATGGATACATGCATCTAAGAAATACACAGGAATCCCATGAGCCACAATCTTTCATTAG
>NC_043716.1:51711627-51757321 GCF_006229205.1 Suricata suricatta | reverse complement strand
GGTGGGGACTGTCCTGTGCCTTGTAACACATTCAGCAGCATCCCTGGCCCCCATCTGCTAGATGCCCGGAGCATTCTCCCTCAGTCGTGACAACCAGGCACTGCCAAATGTCACCAAGGCAGTCACCCCGGTTAAGAACCACTGAGCCTTGACACATCCTCTCCTGGGACCCAGTTGCCGCTGGAGGAAATGAAGGAGGCGTGGGCGCGAGGGTCCGTGAACTCAGCAGTGAGCGAGGGCCCACAGACAGAGGGGCTCGATTTCCTCTCTGCAAGCTGCCGGGCATCGGCAGCTCAGAGCATCTCAGAAGCCTTCTGCAGAGTATTTAGTGCTGGGCCTAAGTCTCTGGCTTCCCGGCCTCCTCTGGCTTTGGTTGGAGAGGCTCCACGTGGAGGAGGCTGAGCAACAGGGGGAGCCTGGGAAGAGGGGTCCAGCAGGCGGGGGCTTCCACCCCACTCCTGCCACCCGTGTGTCCCTGGCACTCTGAGGTTCCTGAAAAAAAGGTCTTTCGCCAGGGCTGGACTTGGCTCTGGGGCTTCTGCTGGCGAAGCCAAGGGACGCGGAGGCTGACTAGAAGAGAATGTTATCACAGAAACCTGATTTTTCTACACACTCTATCAGCTCCCCATCTGCTCCTTGATTAAATGTATTACTGTGTTCCCTCCCCACATGCCTGCTGCCGGGTTGTCTCCGGAGCCCTGATTACATCTGTGGAGAGAGCCTCAAACCTCACAGATGAGCAGGCCTATCGATCAGCCTGGCCCCTGATGTTTGTTTTAAAATCTAGAGGAGGGTGGGGAGCAGGGGCAGAGCTGGCTGGCGCTGGGGGGCTTCAGGGACCCTCCTACCCCAAAGGGAAGGCCCTCTGTCTCTTTTCTCAGCCCCGCAAGCTGGGCCCACAGCTTAGGTTAACCACAAATATTGATTCCTGGCTCTGTGACCTTGGGAGAGCCATGACCCCTTCACGGCCTCAGTGTATCCTGGGGGATGTCAGAGAGGCTTCCAGAAGCTACGGTCTGTGGCCTTGTGCCTCCAAGCCCGGAGTGGGGGCCCGCAGCCCCGTGTACCCCGGGCACTGGCAGGGAATGCAGGCTCTCAGGCCCAGCCCAGGCCCATGGACTCCAAATCTGCCTTTTAACAAGACCCCCAGGGGCCTCCCGAGCACATTAAAGTGTAGGAAGTGAGCTTCCGCGGCTCCATCCATCTGACTGCTTCTGAGATGAGCATGTAGAAGAAATCCCTCAAAGGGGACGACGATTCGCTATTTCCTCCAGCCTCCAGAAACGTTTATGGGGATTTTCCTCCTGCACCAAAACCTGAACCCTGACAAGCAACCAGCTCTGAAATTCTGGCAGCTTCCTGTGGGCTGAGCCCCGAGATGGCAACATTCACGGGATCAACCACCGAACAAAAGCTTGGGGATGGAAAGCTAAGCCGGTCCCCCTTCCTCCCCTTGGGGACCCCACTGGCCAGGATGGAAAGACTCCAGAGGGAAAGGCCGGCTCCGTGGGATCGTTACCGGGCACCTTGCTCCCTCCTCGGGGGGTCTCGCCAAATCTCCAAGAGCAGCACCGGCCCCTGTGATCTGCGCTTGCTTCCTGGAGCTGCTGTAAGAAATGACCAGAAACGTGGGGACTGAACCCAACAGGAAAGGATTCCCTCGCAGTTCTGGAAGCCGGGCTCTGAAATCCAGAGGTCACAGGTCATGTTCCCATTGGAAGCTCTGGGGACTGTCCCTCCCAGCCTCTTCTCGCCACCACGAAATCCCCTGCCTCAGATCCCTAGCTTGTGGCTTCTTACACAAATGGCCGCCCGGTGTCCACACTGCCTTCTCTCCTTGTGGATGTCAGAGCTCCTCTGCTTCTAAGGACAGTTGTGATGGCATTTCGGGCTCACCCGGAGAATCTCAGATCGTTCTGTCTCAAACCCTTTAATTTACTCACATATGCAAAGACCCTTTCTCCGAATAATCTCACATCGCAGGTCTGAACGTAACACGGCTATCCTGCAAGGGGCTATTTTTCAGCCCATCGCACGCCCTATTCTAGACGTGGCCTCATTGTGGGATCTTGAGTGAGTTGCTGAGCCTGTTTCCTCCCCATGAACTGGGACCAGAATCCCACTATGGCAGCTGCATGCCCGAGTGTACACCCTCCCACACACTGTCCCCTCACCCAGGGGACTCGTTCCACACAACCAGGCCACCAACACAACCAGTCTGCGGAGAGACTTAAGAATTTGCATTCCAGGGGCGCCTGGGTGGCTCAGTCAGTTGAGCGTCCAACTTCGGCTCACGGTTCGTGGGTTCGAGCCCCACGTCGGGCTCTGTGTTGACAGCTAGCTCAGAGTCTGGAGCCTGCTTCCGATTCTGTGTCTCCCTCTCTCCCCCCCCCCACCCATGCTCTGTTTCTCTCTGTCTCAATAATAAATAAAACATTACAACAATTAAAAAAAAAAGAATATGCATTCCTAACAAGTTCCTGGGTGCTGCCAAGACCCACGGGCTTAAATAAAGCGCTGCGTCCTAGGTAGCCTAACACAGTTGAGTCCAGCATCGGTTCCGACTAGAGCAGCGTCGCTTGTGCATGGACCAGCGATCACCAGGGCCGCTTGGTAAATCAGAAGATGGTGCAGCAGAAGATCCTGTGTCCCAGGAGAGGGTGAAGCCCCTTGGGGACGGGGCTGCGTCTGTCCATCTTGACCACAGGCGGCTGACTGTGACGGAACACAGCCCAGCCTTCACGGACCATGAGCCAGGACCAGGCTGGGCTGGGCCTTGCCTCTGAGAGCCCCGGCTCATTCATTAAGCGGCTTGCCACGTGGCACTGACATGTGAATGAACCGTGACCCCAGGTGGATGCATGGACTGAACGTATAGGAAGGTACAAAAGCATACGGAAGGAGGCTCCAAGGAAGCAGTGTTGCCCTGCAGGGTTTGGGGAGGGAGGCGAATTTAGCAGCAGCTCTGGAGTACGTGGGTGTGCTGTTGGCAGAGGGCATGAGCGTGGGGTTGTAAGAAACATCAGTGTGGCTAAATCGTCATATCCAGGAGTTGGGGAGTACGGGAGATGGGCTGGGGACCTTGGTGGGTCCATGAGGAGAAGAGCCACTTGCTAGCAAGGACCTATATCCGATAGGCAACATGGAGACCTTCTGGGGCTTCCTTTGGGAGGGTGACTTGGTTAGCTCTGTGCTGAGGGAGATCGCCCTGCAGCCTTGTGGGGGGGGGTTGAGGGGGGAGCCTGGACACAGGAGGGTCCCACAGGCAGAACAATTCAGGCCACGGAAAAGGAAAGGCTGGCTGGCTGGAGGTATGAGCGAGCACAGGGCAAATCATCAGTGGGGCCATTTTCACCCTGCCTCGGAAGTGGGGGACGCCGAGACCCGTGCCAGCGCTGCTCCGGTGCCCTTGGGCAGTTCACACCAGGAGCACCGGCTCTGCCTCTCTGGGGAGCATGTCCAAACCTCCCCAGCACCTCTGTCTCCCCGAGGAAAAGGCGCCACCTCTGTAATGACAGGGCAGCGGGTCCTGCTGAGTACCCCTCAAATGTTAAGCTAGTTAATTTCTATGGGGATTTCTCTTTAAGGCAGCATGACACAGGCTTTAAATCAATTTGAAATCCGTTGTCTACAGAGCCACATGGAGAGGCACCAATTATTCTCATCAGTCAATGGGGACAGGACAGGCTGTGTGTGGGTTTTGGTTGTGAAGGGGATATTGGGTTCCATGGTGGGGACGGAGTTAGAAGCTGGGCCCACAGCGCTGAGCCCGTGTGGACGCAGCCTCAAAGCAGGGTTGAGTGAAAGATGGAAAAGTCATTTAAAAGGATGGGGGAAGGTTTGGGGACACTGAGGTCCACACCAAGCTCAGCAGGTGCAGGCTCTCAGGCCCATTTCCCCTAGGATTTCCTCCATTAAACTCATAAAGTTGGTACCATAGGAAAGAAAGGGCAGGGTCTGGGCTGGGTGGTGGTGGTGGCGGTGGTGATGGGTGGCAGTGGAGGAAAGGTCAAAGGTACCCATTAGCAGCGACTTGCTGCCTGCTTTGGAGTTCAAGATCACCGAGAGTATTTATGAATAAAATCAATCTTGCACGCTGCAAGGAGACAAGCCAAATGCACCAGCTCCATCTCCCTGCCCAAATGGCTCTCTTCTTGTAAATATTGCTCTGTAATAGTGCCATCCTCGCCATGCTCCCACTCCAGAGAGGTTTCCATTTATCTGCCCTAAAAGTGAAGGGCTTGAGTAAGTTGCTGTGTGACACTGACCTTGGTGGACCAGAGGTGACCTGGGGAGGAGGACAAGGGAAAAGCTTCCAGGATGGGTAGAGGCCTTGGTCCGTCTGGGGATAGCCCCACTTGGTGGCCGGTGCTGCAAGACAGAACTCTGCTCCACCCACGCCTGGGCGGCAGAAAGCGACATTTCTCTCCTTCCCACTGATAACCCGTCAGGTGATCGGGCTCAGCCAATCCTGACAGTCGGGGCCGGTCAGGTGATCAGGCTCGGCCAATCCTACATTCCAGCTTGGACTCTGGGTGCCTAGTGAAGACGCAGAGGGACAAGGGGAATGTGTTTGCGGTGGGTTCTTGGAGCCCGGCTGTGTCCGAAGACCACGATGGCAGAAGCAACACAGCCAAACTGGACCCCTCTGCCCAGCCTCCAAGGCCCCCTTGCTCCCTACTTTCCAAGTATTTTTGCAGTTCTCCCAGCGACTCTGTGCACCCCAATATCCTTCTAGAACATTCCCGTAGCATAGTTTCCTGTTTCCCCGCAACCAGAGCCCTGTTGGATTCAGAAGGAAGTTCTTTGAAGTCTGTGAAAGGCAGAAAACAAAAGTTCACGCGGAGGGTGGGATGCAGTGTCCTTTGCCTGCCCGGAGGCTGGAACGGGGGCACCGCCCTCCTCTCCTCCTCCTCCTCTTGCATTTTCTGCCACACTGATTCCTAGTGGAGGGTGAGTAATCGTAAGCTGACTTTGATCCTCCTTTTTCTCCCTAAAGAGCACGAAGCTCTTCTGTGCGGGGCTCCTGCGCATGGTCACAGCACTCCAGCTGCAGGAGGGGGACGCCACGGCCCGGCCTGTGCCCCACAGCAAGCCAGAGGGGGCTCCAAGATTAACTGAACATTCCGTGTCAATGCCAAGAGCAGCAGCCTGGCCTTGGTGGTGGCAGCAGTGGGCTCGGGGAGGTGGGGGATGGGGGGTGCATCCTAACGCCTCGTGCCTACAGACCACCGCACCTGCGGGTTATTATTAACTCCAGGCACGGGACATAAACGAATTCCCTAGGTCCTCTGCACACATCGACGTGGCAGGTTGGTGTCATTGTCCCCGCCTTAGAGTTGGGAAAACAAAGGCATGAGGAAGTTACACAATCCTTCCGAGGTAATAATCCAGGGGGCACGTGGGGGGGTTTGGACCTGGGCTCCAGGGGTCAGGAGCCTGCAGGAAGCTGAAGAGGGAGGAGACAGGGAGGAGGCCTTGGGAACCAGGGAGCAGCAGGTCCCGGAGTGGGGGAGGGGTTAGGGGTATCTTCCCGCCCTTTCCATTGATCCTTCCCAGACTGGCGTGGGTCACCCCAGGTCCCCAGGGCGGCTCCCTGCTGACCGGAGTCCAGCTTTTCTTGAGCGATCTGACAAGTGTAACTAACCAAGGACTTCCCTGTTCCTAATTTGGCGGCGGCTGTGTGGCCGGTATTGTCATTCTCCGCTAGCAGGAGCGGTAACAGCCTTTTCCTGTGAGGCCAGTGACAGTCTGCTCTGCTGACTCACACACGGCTCCGGGCTTGGCGGGGCAGGGAGGGAACCCAGGCGACTGGTCTTCGGAGGACAGGGTCCCTGGGATCAGGCCCCCCACCCTCCCTGGCCTGCTTGAGGGTTACGTACACTGTCTCCAGAAGGGCATTCACGTCTGTGCCTGGGATGGTTTGCGCCGAATTTCTGGAAGGAAGGGAAAATGAACCAACACTGGGAAGACTGCAGTCAGAGCAGACAAATGAGATGTCACCTACAGTGTCCCTGAGACCGTGGCCTGTGACCCTGCACCCCCAGGGGAGGCCACAGCCATGTCCTAGTGGTCCCCCCGCCAGCTCTGGTATCCTGTCTCTGCGGATTTGACTTCCGACCCGAATACCCACCCGTTGTCCTACGTATGCTGTCCCTGTCCCCAGCGAAACTTCCAGTCCCCACCAGAGATGGCAGAGCCCCTCCCCTCCCCTCCTTTAACTTGCCCAAACCTTTGGGGTTTGGAGAGAAGTAGAGAAGCTCTACAAATGGTCTGTAACCTTCTGGTCTGGTCAAGACAACAGCGTCCATTTCCATTGGTCATTTAGTCCCCGATAGGACTCAGTCTCTTCCTCATCTTGCCTCTTGGTCTTATTCCCCGTCCCTCTGACCTTGGAGAGCTCGGCATTTTCCTGTGTTGCTCAGGGAAGGTCAGCTCTCCCCGGTCCGTCTCGGGGACTGTCTCCTGTGTCCCCAAAGGCTCCACAGCACCATCTCTACTCCTTAGAAAGCAGTTAAGATTAGACACAGGAGCAAAAATAGAAACAAAACAAAACAAAAAACAACTCTTCTTTGAACATGGGTTCATTTAACCTCATTACAACCCCAAAGGTGGCTCCCCTCACTGTGCAGTCCACGAAATCGAGGCCCAGAGAATTTCAGTAGCCCCCTCACTGCTTGTGGGGCTGGACATGACCCACAGCTGGCTCGGAGCTCCGGTGATCCAGACCGGTGCCCCGCCACCGCCGCCTCCTTGGCCACACCGGCCCCCAGCAGCACACCCTGCCCTCCCCCAGACTCGCTCACGGGGCCCCTCCCGGGTACTGTCAGGGAAGGCCTTCCAGATTCATCTTGCACACTCCTCACTCTGGCCGCTCCCTGCAAAGTGCCGGGCAAATGAAAAACCCATGGATCAATGGCAGAAAAATGACTGTCTCCGCTCACCCTCGACAGGGAAGAGACGTCCAGCTCCCCCACCTAGGGTGCGGAGCAGGAGGGGTGGGGCGCTTTGATCTCTTTGACTCTGTGTTCCCTTGGAGCGCGCGTCCTGTAGCTTGGGGCCGGCCCATTAATATATCTGTCACCAGCCACTGAGGCCACCATGAAATATTGATGCGGCCATGGAGATGTGAAGGCGGGTGGTGGGACGTGGCCCTGACCGTGGACTTGGGGGCGTGCTCCCAGCGACAGGGAACTCATGTGCCTCCGTGTTAAAGTAGATGGTCAGATGCCATGTGGAGCGCCCGAGTCAGGAAGTTAGGATTAATGGTTGTGCAGCGTTTCATCTGCAGCCTGTGAATATCTCGTTTGATTGTGTTCACGCCACGGCTGGAGGGAAGGAGCTGCCGACGCCTCATTCAAGGCTTGGAGAAAGCGTCCCGCTCAGACCCCGTTTGGCTCCTGGGCTCCTCACGTGGATTTTCCTCCCCCTTTCCCCCTTTTCCCTTTTCTGCCATTATCCTTCTGGCATAATTAAAGCAGTGGGGGAAAGACTCCAAGGAGAAGGGGGCTCGGGGATCCCGGCAGCGAGGAAGGCAAGCCTTAAGTCCCCGAGACTTGGGTTTGAATCCTAGAGCCACCAAAAACTCTGTAAGCTCAGGCAAAATGACTGCCTCTCCGAGCCTCAGTTTCCTGGCCACAAAGCTAGCTCCCTCCAAGGTCTGGCCAAGATCGCCGGGTGGAATGTTGGAGGCCGGGCCCGGGTGGGTCATGCCAGTCAGTGTTCTAGATTCCAGCCGCCGAGGCTGATGCTGGCTGGTTGAAGCAGTGAAGAAATCTGGTAGGAGGATACGGGGCAGGCTAAGCTCCGTGGTGAAGCTGTCAGAGCCACAGCCAAAGTCACGCTGCAGGCGGGACAGGTCTGATGAGGACCCTCCGCCTCCACGGGTACCAGGGACCTTGGAATCAGGGTGCCACCGAGCCTCCACACCACTGCTGTCCTCCGGGAACTGGATGGTGTCTGCTGCTCCCCTCCTCCCACCCCCGCTCTCCCCAGTTCCGCGTTCATCCTGCTCAGCTGTGCGGCCAGTGCCAGGTGCAGCGTCCCGGAAGGGTGCAGCCCATTGCCAAGTCAGGTCGTGAGCAAGGGAGGCTGGCAAAATGAGTCACTGGCACATTTGGATTATATACCGGGGACTTTTCTCCAAACTGTAGGGAGGGAATTGGGATCCCAGGCGGTGCCAAATACCCACTACCTTTATGCTCCGCTGTTACTGGCCCCGGGGCACCCCCAAGGCTGTTCTCACGCGGTGTTCGAGTCTGGTTCTGATCCGTCCAGCCCGAGTAAGCCAGTGAGCCACCCCCAGGCAGACCCCCAGCTGCACGTCCCCGACGCGCCTCTCCAGCAGGCCTCTGCCCGTTGCCTTCGTCAACAGGGACAATGGTGATGTCCCCAAGGAAGAGGTCTTAGGTGCTCAGGACCCAAAGTGGGCAACCTTGTACAGAGGATTCTACAAAGAAACAATCCACAGAGCCAAACCACACACACACACACGTATACACACACACGTGTGTATGTCTAAGGAGATTTTTTATAAGGAATCAGCACGTGCAATCAGGGAGGCTGAGAATTTCTGAGATCTGCGGCCGGCACGGTGGAGACTTGGTGTAGCTCTGGCCTGAGTCCGAAAGCCTGAGAACCAGGAGAGCTGAGAGGGTGAGTTCCGGCCCCTGAGCAGCCTGCTGGCCACCAGGAAGAGCCTGTGTTTAGGGGGCGTCTCATGGCGGGAATCATCCGTGTGCCAGCTCAGGCGGGCAGGAGGCGCCTCCTCGCATTTAGCCTTTTTGTTCTCTTCAGATTTTCAACGGATTGGAGGAGGCGCACCCACATCAGGAGGGCCATCTGCTTTACTCAGTCCTACCGGCCCAAATGTTAATATCACCCAGAAAAGCTTCCAGACACACCCAGCTAAACGTTTGACCAAATGTCTGGGCACCCCCATGACCCTGTCAAGGCCACACAGAATCAATGATCACATCCACCCAGTGAAAAGTCCCCCCAGATCTAAGCAGAGAGAAACAAGGGGAGGAAGAGAAGATCCCAATTTCCAAGATCACACTCCTAAATTTAGCCATCAATTTCAGGGCGCACGGACTACCGGTTCTAAGCCCACTTTGGATCCAAACGCCTGGGTTCTAATCCCGTTTCTGCCGGGAAGTGAGGTGGGCTCTGTGTGCCTGAAAGGCAAGGATAATAACCTTCCTTCCACTTGGGGTTGCTTGGAGACCCGAGTGGTTCATATATGTAAGATGGTGAGAATGTTTGGTAAACAGTAGGCGCTCAGTAAATGTCCATTATCCGTACTCTCCCATGGGAGATGGGATGTTCGGGTGTAGTGTCGAGGGGGCTTGATGAGGTGGGGAGGGTGGTTAGTGATGAGATCACACAGAAATGCCTCTGCTGGCCACCCCCAGGTCCTGCGGGGTCTTGTTGGACATTCCAGGCTGGAAAGATCTAAGGGTGGGGAGAATTCTGCCCCCTGGCTCAGGCCCAGCCCTGGCTGCTTCGGAAACAAAAATTCTGCCTCAGCTCCTGCCTGCCTTCCCTGAGGGGTCTCGGCCAGTCCTGGAGCCTGGCACTGAGTCTCGTGTCCATGCCAGCGCTTGGGAGTTGTCAACGGCACTTTCTCGAGCTGGCTTGGACCTTTGGCCCCAGCGCACTCTCCCATCTCCCCAAACTGGCCCTTGGCCGTGGGCTCTGACCCTCCTGTGGTCTTTCAACTGCAGCAGAGATCTGCTTCCTTGCCAGTGTTGGCCCAGGATAATCTGCCCCCACCCTCTGCCTCTCCTTCTTGAATGCTATTCTGACAGGTACTTAAAGATAAAACCCATAAACTGATTCCTGATCCCCGTAGACTAGGAGGCAGAACTGTATGAGTTACCAGCCTGAGTCCCCAGCCTGCGCTTGCTGGGGGAAGTGGAGGCAAACACACAGCACCTCCCCCCTCTTAGTAAATATCGCTGGGGACCCTCGCACATGGACGCAGGGGCAGGAGAAAGGGGGGCTGACTCCTGGGGCTTCCAGAATTCAAGTCCCTAAACCACTTTCGTTACCTTAGGGATAGGGGGTCCTGCCTCTCTAGGACATTGCAGCTGATGCAACAGGAGCCCAAACCGCCCTCTTCATTCAGAAAACGCCCGCTGACACACAGAAGTCAGTGCCCACCCAGAATGCTGGCCAGGCTGTGGGAGAAGGCGCCTTAAGTTTGGGTTTCCCAAAACTCAGACCCCGAGATGAGGATTCGGGGTGCCCGTGGTTTATGTGGGGGCTGACCCAGGGAGTGGGGGGGGGGCAAGGAGAGTGAACTGGGGAGGAAGGAGAACTAGTAAAGGGTGCAATCCTGAAGGGGTTAGCCCTGCAGGCATCCGAAGTCCATCCTGAGCAGGGGCAGGGGTACCTGGGAGTGGGTTGTTGCACCACTGATCTGTTGCTCTCGGGCTGACTTGCTCCTGGAAGATGAGGATAAGCCCCCTGGGGGCTTGCAGCCTGCTCTGCACCAAAGATCCCTTCAGGCTGAGGTGTCCCCCTGCCCCCCCCACATGCACTAGGGTAGCCCAGGGACCTCTCTTTACCTACAAATAGGCAGTCAAGCATCATTCAGGACTCGGTGTCTTTCTGCCCAGGGAGGCGGGCCCAACCAATCAGTCCTGCCTCAGGGCCCCTTCCTCCTGGTCTCTCCACCATCCACCCCTCCTTGGGGGTGGCCTTTCCCAAGGCAAGGGACATTCTGTTTCCTAGGAGAGGCAGGAGGCTGGCAAGTGCCAGGCATCTCGCTTCCGCAGACCGAGGGGAAGGAGAGAATGGCAAAGAGCCCTTAAAATACCCCTCAACTGTTTAAGGATTGGAGATCTGCACTAAATCTCAAGAAAAAGGAGTAATTACGATGTCAGCAAAGGTGACATAGTTTTTAAGACTCCGTTCCACAGCTGTAATTTTTCCTCATCCTCCCCGTGTCTCTCGGGGGATTTAGGGGCCAATTACCTGTCAGTTTGCTGAGGGGTGCTGTTCCCAGACAGGAAGGCATCACCTGCTGCGGCTTCCGTAAACCCTAGTTGACAGCATGGGGGGCTGGGTGCAGGGAGCTGACAGCCGTGAGAGGCGTGCTGTCCTCGCCTGGAGGGGAGCGTCCTGGGAGCTTCAGGGAGGAGTCAGGGAGCACAGAGCACGGCTCTCCTCTGATCGGCCCTGAGTCGGGGAATGCCAGTCCTGACTCTCCCAGTGAGGCCAACCTGGCCAGAGGCCTGATGGGAGCAAGGAGCCGGCATCTTTGGGTGGTGGGGGCTCTCCTAACAGAACCCAAGCCTTCGAGCCCAGTAAGGGGGTGCCATACAGGAGTGGGGTCAGCCCAAAGGGAGCACTAGCCCTGTGTGATCTTCAACAGTTTCCTAACCTCTCTGTGCCTTAGGGAAAAATAGGCTAAGGATGGGACCGACCTCACTGAGTTGTCGGTTTTCACAAGGTGGTCCTACCCCTATCTCATGCTTGATTCCTGCCAGAGAGGTCATCGGCCTCTCTTGAATACCTTGCTGGATGGGGAGCTCGCTAACTGGAGAGGTAGCCCATTTCTACTTTGGCCTCTTGGCTGATCCTGAGCAGATCAGCGTCTTCTGTGGCTTTCACTCACAAGTGCCATTGTGACCCTCAAAGGTCAGTTGTGCGGCCCCTTGCTAAGCTGTAAGGCTCACCTGTCAACACCGCCATCCCCAGCCCCAACCCGACCAGGGGGTCACACTTGACCTCTCCTTCAGTCCTCATGTAGAGAAACAACATTTCTGCTTTGCCAGGAATGTCCTGGACCCCTGGCCAGGGTGACTTGACGTGAGGGTGCCCTCTTTGTCTGTCAGACCTGAACTTAAGAGATGTCCTTGAGGATCAGTGGAGTCAGCTTGTCCTCATCCCCTTTTTCTCATTGTTTTTGTTCTCGAAGCCATGAGTTCCTTGGAGCTTCTCTCTCAAAGAGAATTGAGACCCTAGGTCAATTAACTTGAGCTGTTTTTTGTCTTTGGGTTTCTTCCAGGGTGCGTTCCCATTCCCGCCAGCAGAGGACGCTGTGATCCCTGTCTTCATGGGTCCCCAGGAAGGGCTGGCGACTCAGGATGGTCCCACCACCAGGAGCTTGCTTCTTCTGGGTCTCCTTGTTGTTCCAAACATCCCATGGAAGGGCAGTAAGATCCAGGGGCGTGCGGGGACACCGGCAGAACTCTGTCCGCACCAGTGTCTGTCACTAGAGGCTCCTGCTTTGTCCTTCCGTGACCCAGGCAGGGCTCCGCTTCAGCACCAAGACACAGTGTAGCCTAGTGGTTGAGATCTGGGGACTCCAGAGCCAGACCAGCTAGTTCAAATCCTGACTCCCCTGTTCCCAGGCCACGTGACTGCTGCTCTATGCCTCAGTTTCCCCTCCTGCACTACAGGGATGATACTTGGGTTGTTGCGAAAGTTAAAGCAGTTAGTACATGTGGAGAGCGTTGAAGGCTTACCTTGTGCGGGTCTGCCCACAGGAAGACTGTTTAGGTCATTTGTCTCTGGCTCCAGACGTACGTGCTCCCCAGGGATGCAGAAGTTCTGTGGGTGACCATGCCACCCTCCTTAGAGTCCGGTCTCATGATTATTGCTGCCCAACTGTGCCCATCCCACCCCGCCCCCACGCTGCCCACCCCCCACTCTCCCTGCAATTTCTCTCTTGCAGACGTTCCGGTGATTTTACTGAGCCTCTTGGATGGGCGTTTGGAAGCCCACCCTTCCCAGCTGACCTGCTTACCCACCTGGCCTTGACTTGGAGGGTTCACCTCCTTCGGGAAGCCTTCCTAGGTCTGGGATGAGAGAAACAGGCTCCCCCACAAAATCCCCTGGCTCGGTGCCACATCCTGATGGGACTTCCTCACATTTGTTAAGCTATTGAGTTCCGAGTCCTGATTTCCTTATTCATTTGGGATGTGAACAGCCAGCCATTCTTCTGTCCCACAAATGTCTTCCCTTCTCCCTGCTTCCATCTCCACAGAATTGCGTGGGTTTAAATACACGAAGTCGGGTCAATCATTCACAGTCTTTATAATTTGCCGTCTGGGCATTTTATTGTGGTAGCATTTCACTAGGGCTGTGAACCTCAGTTTGAGTTGCTGTCCGTGATGACCAGAAGGTTCTTTGCTGGGACACCCAATGCAGTGTCAGAGCTGGAGCCCCCGGCGAGTTAGCTGTGGAATACCGTATTGGAGGAATTGGAGGGGGTCCTTATGTCTCCCCACCCCCAACGCAGGCGCTAGTCTAGGATCTAATGGGTTAATCTTTCCCTCGGCACGCAGGTCTCAGGGAGTGTTTGGAGTCAGAGGGTCCTGACCATCATCTCCTCAAGGTCCTTCCTTCCTCAGAGCCAGCGACAGAGCTGTGGTCAAACACGTACCCGCGGTATAGGCTCGGGCTCAGGCCAACCTGGGTGATAACCCAACCTGGCTACTTGTGACCTATATGACCAGCGTCAGGACCTCGGATTCTCTATCAGCCGCGTGGGGACGGACAATATCGGCTCCAGACTTAAATGTGAGAAGTCAGGCCAAACACTCACAGATGCTCGGGAGATGTGTTGTTTCTATTTTTACTGGAAAGCCCACTTATCACATCTTCGGGCGTTTGACCTTAGCTCTCCCGGGACCCCCGGGTTTCCGGCCGCGGGGAGCGAAGCAGGGCCGGGCCCCCCAGCACCTGAGAGCCAGCTGTGCCGCTAAGAATCATGGGAACTGGGTGTGTGAACACCATGCACGATCCAGGCGGTTGGCAAAATAATTAAGTGCTAACTTGTCATTTTTTTTAATGAAGTTCTGGAGTTAGAGATTTATAATTGCTAATGAACCAGGCTAATAATTAGTTGCTTTATAATAAGGGCGATGATCACTCAGACGGAGGCAGAGAGAGCCAGGCTCTGGCCTAATTTTTCTCCTGTAATTATGTGACAGGCCCAACTGCCTGGAAGTCCTCTCGCCCTTCCCTGGCCCTGTCCCCACTTGCCACCGCCCTCCAGCTCCTGGGCCCTGGGCGCCTAGCGCTTCTGCCAGGCAGCCGTGTCCCACGCTGTCCTTGACACCCGTGCCCACCCACCCATCCGCAGGAGCACAGTGGGCTGGAGGGCTGGTTCCCATACGGAGGGAGGGCTGGGCAGGGCTGGCAGCCAAGCAGAGGGGGTGGTGACTGAGAAGACACTCACGATCAGGCTTCTTCCACTCCTGCCCCCTCCACCTTGGAGAGTTCCCCAAGAACAGAGTTCCTGTCCTCCCCCAGGGGGTGGCTTAGAGCCAGAGGGAGGCCGGCAATAGGACCCTGCCTGTAGCAGGCCGGGCAATGCCGTGAGTTTGACTACTCCAGGTGATGGAGTGGAGCAGGAGAAAGCAAGCCCGCTTGGACACGTCTCCGGTGCTAGGAGTCTCCAGCGCTTCTCAAAGGCAGAGCAGAAAGGGCTCTGGGTGGGAGGTGAAGAAATACAGTTTGGGGCCTCGGTCCTCCATTACCTGGCTGAGCGAGCTGGGCAAGCCTCCTGACGTCTTAGGACCCAGGGGTGCCTGGGTGTAAAGTGACAGAGCTGGCCTGCAAAGGCTGAGGTCTCCTCCGGCACCCAGCCTCTGGGGCTTGAGGGCTCTGTGACCTTGAGAAGAACGCAAGACGGCACAGCACGTGCCCCCTCCGGCAGCCCACGGGACGGAGTGCGGCTCGCAGGAGGAGAGGGTCAATGCGAGAGCTGATGGACACACATCCTGAGGGAGGCCCTCTCTCACTGTTTGCTTGTGGCCCTGGATTTATGAGAACAGACATTTGCGCTGCTGGGGAAAAGCTGGGGTCTCCGAGCAGCTGGTGGCTTTATGCTCAGGTGCTCGGCAAGGATTTTGCATCAAGCAGGTAAATCATAACCTGGAGAGTTTATTCATTCCTCCTCGAGGGGAATGGTTATCACTCCACCCCCACCCCCACCCCCACCCCCTGGGGCCTCCCAAGGCTAAGGGTGCTCTCCAATGAGACCAGGAACTTACACAGCAGACACAGCGCACAGAGCCCAAAAGATCCAGTCACCTGGTGTGGCCTTGCACCCTGGAGCCCTCAGTAGAATTTGGAGGGGGAGGGGGTGGTGGTCTGTGAACCTGAGTGGGAAAAAATACCCCCTAATTTTCACTAACCTTAAATAATATCGATCATTTCCTTTAATTATGAATATAGGTGAAAACCCACAAACTACCAGCAGCCCTGGAGATGTTTACCCCAACGGAAAACACAGATATTTTCATATCGTATTACAGCTTGGCAGACATCTCAAAATATTTTTTATGCTCATCACTACTTTGAAATTATGGTAGTTATTAGCCCTGTAGCTAGAGCTTGTTTTTTAATGTGTTAATAAAAGAGCACATGAATTACCACGTACTCGGTTTTGAAACTACAAATTGCTACAGATTTTTTTTTAATACTCTGATAGCCGTGTTTCAATATAACTGCTTCCCTTTATGCATCTATCTATTCTGTCCTCCCTCCTCTCTCTCTCTCCACCCCACACTCAAGACCCACCCTTTCCTCCATCCGTTCCCAACATGGGGCGGGTTAGAGATTTGCCATCGATGGAGACGGGCATCTCTTGCTGGAGGCTTGACACCATGGAGGCCAGAACTTGCAGAAGGAGCAGAAGCGTTACTATGACCCAGGGGCGAGGAAGGCGAAGACACCAGGGAGAAGGCTCGGGCACAGGGACCGCTGTCCCTACTGGCCCTCTGCTGGCTGAGCTCACAGCGGGGCAATGGGTGGACAGAATGCCAGACCAGAGCCCACGCTCTTGGTTCCCACTACATTCTGGATTCTGTACACGTTGGATCCCACTCCTGGAACCAGCTGAAGGAAACAGATGGAGTTCTGGGTATGCTAGGCTGTGGGGTTCAGGGTAGGCGATGCTGTGCCCCCAACCCCAAACCCCAACCCTTGTTGAGTCCCTGCAGGATGGCAGAGAGCGCCAGTGGTCGGTCCAACTGGACAATGAGATTTCTCAGGGCTGACTCTCCCGCCCACTTTCTTTGAAGATAAAGAGCGTGTTCCAAGAATATACTTTGGTTCATTCATTTGGCAAATATATTGAGAATCTACTCAGTGCATGATTCTTCCTAGCCTTTGCGACCACGAGCTCAGCCTAGAGCTGGGGAGGCACCCATTAGGCAGATAGCACGTCCATAATTAATGACAGTTAATTAATAAGTAATACTGACGAACACTTGATGCTCAGGGCAGTGGATGACTCGAACAGAGACAGTCGTGTCTCGTGACAAGCCCAGCTCTCGGTGGGCGCCCGGAGACTGCCGCTGTTACCTGCTACTTGCTTCTGATTTTTCTGTTTTCCAGCCAACGTGAAATCCAAGATGAGCCTCCCTGGGCGTATAGTGGTTATCACACAGCCTGGATTTTTTTTCCTAGCACAGCTCTGATTTCGAGAATTCTTCTCCTTTGTGCCCATACACCACCGAAGCGCCAATACCCCAGGGACGGTCGCGTGTCCCAGATGACCATCTTTGACATACGTTCACACACAGATGTCCTCAGGCCGTGGGTCCTGGCCTGGGGTTTGGAAAATGTTCTGTTGGGAGGTGTTAGCTCCCTCACCCACCCTTGCATCCCGCCCCCTCCCAGCTCAACCCTCCCATCCATCTAAGACAACGCTACGGCAGGAAATGAAAAGTCATTTTGAAATTAGAGCAAGCAAAACAAAATGTGGAGGTAAAGCTGCAGGAGAAAGAGGTCATTTAATACATTCTCGAGCCAAATGGGAAAGAGTGTTTCTTCCCGGCCATTTGTATAGATAATTGAGCATTTTCTGTTCCCTCACCCAGTACAGTCCGTCTTCAAAGACTCTTTGTGTGCATTGGAGGGACTAAGTTGTGAGCAGATGGAGTAATTGGGCAAATTACATGTGGATGTAAAACTCTTTCCACTCAGAAGCCGTGGGGCTTCGTAGGGGAGGCCACCAGCAGCTCCGTGCCGGGGTGGGCTTGGGCGGGGCTGTCGTTACTTCTGCGTTTCAAGTGAGAACGAAGATCTCTTGAGCAATGTCAGGTGTAGAATAGACTTCCGATCCTCTAAGAAAACACCTGACTCATGGTCATGGTCTGTAATGACAACAGGCAACAGCTTCATTTATTGAACACGTACTATGTGCCGGGCTCCTTGGAACGAGTTCCTGCGCGGATTGCCTCAGTTAACCCTAACGGCCCTGCAAAGCGTGTACTGTGTGCTTCATGTAAATCTGAGAAACTTAAGGGGGTTCAACGTCTTGTTCAACGTCGCACAGCAGGTGAGCCAGGGAGCTAAGTTCCAAATCTGCAAGCCTGATCCTGGCCTCACACTGAGCTGCCGTAGGGTGCCGTGAAGGGCAGAGGCACCCCCAAATTCGGTACGATCGAGGCAGAGAGAAGGGACAAACTCTTCGGCAGATGTTTAGAAAGAGTGTGACGAAGCCTGGCCAAGCCTGACTGGGAAGAGAAGGGACACCGACCCTCGTGTGTCTCACCTGGGCCTGGTATCGTGCTGGACGCTTTACCTACACTTTTATTCAATTCTGAAAACAATCCTATGAGGTAGGTATGCTGATCCCCCTTTTACAGATGAAAAAAACCAAGGCCGTATCAAAACCTAAGATTACAGTCCGTATGGGAAGAATCAGCCTCCTGACTCTAATGCCCGTATTTTAGTCACTCTTCCGTTCGGCAAGCCGGCAGGGAAGGGAGGACCAGGAAGGTTGGTGAAGAACAAGCAGCAGCAGCATCCAAAACTTAATTTAAGTATGGGCTCCAAATTGCCTCCTCCAGGAAGCCCACAGAGATTGGTGTTCATCCGCTTTGGTTTAACACTGTGTGAGGACTTCAAGCCCAGCTGATCTATTAATAAACACTTGTTGAGACCAGCGGAAAGAGGATTGCGTCCACGCACACCGATTTTGCTATTATCTTAAAAAGAGCCGGTGCTCTCTCCTGATTGGGGTCATCCCGCCCATCTCTTTGGCCCCGGTTCGTTCCTGTCTCTCTCTCTCACTCTCCCGCCTTCTCTCATTAAGAACCAGAAGGGAAATGCGCTGCTCTGATTTCTCCAGCTGCCTCCGCACTGCTGCCGAGCCCCGGAGCACGGTATTTAAATCCCGTTAAATAACCTGTTTTCATGGGCAATCACAGTCAGGTTAGTAAATTCCCCACACGCTCACTCTTTAGACAGAACCGACATCTCAGGTCCGCAGAAAATTGGCCATTGTCCTTTAATGGTGGAATTGAACAGCGCCAATGGTTACACATTAAAAGAAAGTTGTTCCCATTCAGACAAAAAGTTCAGCCTACTGCTCTGGAAATTTCCAGTTCATGGCCCATTTCTCTCCAGGTAGAAAGGAGAAAATAAGTATCCGTGCAAGCCAAGTGATTAATTTTAGCCAGCATGTTGGAGGCGCCTGCTGATGGCTGGCTCTTGGGCTCCTAATCCGTGGCCCCCGGCCAGGTGTGGGGGAGAGTGGGGGGAGGGGGGGATGGTCCCATCTCTGGGATTTCTATTTTTTTTTAAGTTTTTAAAAATTTATTTTTGAGAGACAGAAAGACAGCGCGAGCAGGGGAGGGTCAGAGAGAGAGAGGCAGATACAGAATCTGAAGCAGGCTCCAGGCTCTGACCTGTCAGCACAGAGCACGATGCGGGGCTCAAACCCATGAACTATGAGATCATGACCTGAGCCAAAGCCGGACACTTAACCGACTGAGCCACCCAGGCGCCCCCCCCCCCCTGCATCTCTGGGATTTCAAACCAGAAACTCCTTGGCTTCCAAATGGCTTCGAGGTGTAGAAGGAGTCAACCTCTTCTCACGCTCCCGAGGGTGGAGAGGCTAGTGGGTAGTTATTCAAGTTTTCCTAAATCTTGGTGCCTTTGACCCTAACTTCTCACCACCACTACCTCCACGACTTTATGAGGCACTGCCGTGTGTGTGGCCCCACGTTAAGGGGACTACGGAGCAGCGCCAGGAGCGGCGCGGGTTTGCACGTGCCGGGGAATTCGGTAGAACCTGCGGTTGTTTCTGAGATGGCTCACAAGATGTCCAGATTGCCTGGTCCCAGCGTTTGGGTCGCTAGTTTTTCTTACAACCAGCAGCTCCGGGAAATGGCATCGCCTTCCCCCATTTTCCCAAAACCAATTACATCTTGTGAAGCTGTCATCTGTTAAGCTGGATAACGGTCCCAAATCCGGTGGCTTAAAACAACCACTCGCTCGGTTTTGATTCCACAAGCTTCTAATTTGGGCTGGAGTCAGCTGGTCTGAGTCTTTCTCTCCGTGGACCAGGCTTCTCGGAGCTCAGGAGCCAGGGGCTGGCTGGTCTGGGACGTCTCAGCCGGAATGACCGGAGCCCCTCTCCATGTCACTGCTCATCTGCCATGGGCAGCTTGGACTTGTCCACGCATGGTCCAGGCTTCAGAGAGCAAGGACTTTGTGGCCTTGAACTGAACGGAACTGAACTGAGAAGCTGGGGGTTCTATCACATTACGTTGTCTTCCTTGGCCAAAGTGAGACACAGGGCCAGTCCAGAGTCCACGGGTGGGAGAGTAGGTTAAATAGTGTCCCTCCCAAATTCATGTCCACCTGGGACTTCAGAAAGCGGCCTTATTTGGAACTGGGTCTCTGCAGGTGTCACGGAATTAAGGTTCTCCCGAGAAGATCATCCAGGATTTAGGATGAGCCTTAAACTCAGTGGCTGGCAGTCTTGTAAGAAGAGGAGAAGACACAGGGACAAAAAGCCATGTGGCGTCAGAGGCAGCGACGGGGATGCAGCCCAGGAATGCCCGGGAGGAACGGCAGCCACCGGACGCCAGGAGAGAGGCAGGGAATGGCTTGTCCTCTAGAACCTTCAAAGGGAGCATGGCCCTGCCGGCACCCTGACGTTGGACGTCTTACCTCCAGAAATGCGGGAGAATGAATTCCATTGCTTTAAGCCACTCAGGTTAGGGTCCTTTGTCGCAGCAACCCTGGGAAAACGATGCGGGCGGGAGATAGAGCCCAGCGCGTGCTGCCAAGTCTTGCGTGAAGGCTGGGAGGGTAGGGGGCTGGGAGGCGTGGAGCCATGTTTGCCGTCTTGCACCTTGGCTTCCCAGGCTCTGCCGTGTTCCTGGCAGGTCCTCTTACACCGAAGAGCAGGCGCTGGATGCCAGGCGCCAGACATCACTTCCCCGGGCGGGTGCTATTCGGCCCCAGGTGCCAGAGGGAGTGCGGCTCTGGGCCTCTGCGCCTGCAGATTCCCCACCACACCGCCTACACCTCGGCAGGGGCCCGGGAAGGCAGCCAGCCAGGAGATCAAGGCCGGCGACGTGCTTGGGACAGCCCCGTGCCCCTGGGCTGTATCCTCCAGGCCTCGGGTCCCAGTGGCCTGAGATGACCAGGCCAGACCCCTCCCCAGACCCAAGTCGGGGGCCCCACGCACAGGAAGGCTGCCTTTGGATTGACTGAGACCTCATGCTGGAAAGGGGGTTTTGTCCTGCCCGCACCTCAGAGAGAAGCTTGCTCTCCTGGGAGTCGTGACTGTAGCTCCTGTGCACTTATCCACATGTTCTCTGCGTCCCCATCTGGCGCCCGGGTACAGTGTGGTGAAGCGGGCACTGGGCGATTGGAGCCTGCCCTTGAGAGCTGGCGCTGAGGCTGTGGCGATGGGCTGGGGAACAGGCACCCCCAAGCCTGCCAGGGCGTCGGGGGTCACCGCCCAGGCATTGGCAGACTGCTGGGGTGGTGGCGGGGGGGGGGGCCGCTGTGTGGACCGTGTCCAGGCTTCCTCCTGTAGGACTGGTGTCCCTTCCTCCTCCAAGTTCCCGAGCACTGAGTCAGGCAGCGGGTTTCAGGGTCAGAGAGCGATGCATCAGGCAGGCAAGGAGCCTGCTTCACGGGCTTTCCACCAGTCGGGGAAGCGAGTAAGTCAGCAAAAACTACCCTCGTTACAGCAGGTGGAGGGGCCGAAGGGAGCCAGAGAGGTGCTGTGGGAAAGGGCTCCCGGGGGTGGGGGATGAGCAAAAAGGGGGTGATATTTGAGATGAGATATGAGGAAAGGGGCAAACGCTACTAAACAACGTCCCCCAAATTCCTGTTCTTCCCAGAACCTCAGAATACGAACTTATTTGGAAATAGGGTCATTGCCGATGTAGTTAGTTGAGATGAGGTCATACTGGAGGAAGGGGGACACTTAGTCCACTATGATCGGTGTCCTCGTAAGAGAGGAGACAAGCCATGCATGGAAGAAAGGTGGCCATGTGGCCACGGAGGCAGAGATAGGAACAGTGCGGCCGCGAGCCAAGAATTTCCAGCAAGTACCAGAAGCTGGAAGAAGCAAGGAAGAGGCTTTCGAGACCTTGATTTCAGCCTTCTGGCCTCCAGAACCATGAATGAATCAATGTCTGCTGTTTTAAGGCACCCAGTTTGTAGCGTTTGGTCACCACAGCGACAGGAATGCATACAACCTCGCAGACAGAGGTTGGTCCCGCCGAGAGCAGCAGCAGGAGCAGCGAGGCAGGGGGCATCACAGCCCCGGGAAGGGGGGAAGGGGGGTGTCTGCGGGCCACCTCACCATTTGTATTTCATCTTAAGAACCGTGGAGAGTCATCACAGGCTTTTAAAAGAAGGAAGAAACAGGATTTGAAGTTTATTTTTAAAGATCACACCAGCTGCTCTGTGAAGAGTAGATTTGAAAGAGGCAGGAGTGGAGGCAGGACGGCCACTCCCGGCCACAGTCGGAGCTCCTCAGGTGGTCGGACGCGGAGCCCCCACGTGGCCCCCAGCCCCTCTCCGAGCCACGCATCCCAGAACAGCGGAAACGCCCGTCCACGCAAACTCTGGCACATGAGCGTTCACACCAGCATTGTTCACAATCACCGAAAGGCGGGAACGACTCAGACGTCCATCGACTGATGAACGGACGAAAAATCCGGGATCTGTTCATGCGAACGGCGTCTCATTTGCCCATAGAAAGGGACAGAACGCCGACGCCCCCAGCATGAACGGATCTTGGTAACACCCTGCCGAATGGAAGAAGCCGGTCTCAAAGGATCACGTGTCGTGTGATTCCATTTGTACGAAATGTCCAAACAGGCAAATCCATAGAGACAGACAGTATATTCGGGGTTGTCTAGGGCTGGGGGGATGGCCTTGGGGGGTGACAGCTGAGGAGATGGACGTGGTGGGGGTGGAGGTGGGAAGATGAAAGCTGGAATTTGGACATATTAAAATTTAAGTGACCCAAGTGGAAATATCAAACAGAAGAGAGAATATAGAGGGTCAGAGAAATGAACTTGTATGGAGAAGTATTTAGGGCAAGGAAATTATCTAGAAAATACATAGTAAGGAGATAAAAGAACCCAGGCACTCGGGATTCCAACCTCGGGAAGCTGGGGGGAGGGGGGAGGCAGGGGAGGAGAAAGCACTGGAGATTTTGAGAATGCATCCACAGAAGTGACACGCGTGGGGCCCCAGAAGCGAGAGAAGAGCGTTTCAAGAGGAAGGAAACCCCAGGGGTTGGTGACAGTGTCCTTGGCAACATGCACCTTGCTGATGGCCTCAATGAGGTCCCGTCAGGTGGGGGACAGAAGCCCGATTAACGCAGGCTGAACAGAGAAAAGGGACCGGGTGCTTACATGCCCTGTTCACAGCAGCCTCCACGACGTTGGTCAGTGCTGTGTGGGTCAACACAGTGTGCCCGAGCCGTGGAACAGAATACTATTCGGCTGTGAAAAGGAAAGAAGTTCAAATGTGCGTGTCACCATGACTGCATCTTGAAAGCATTATGTTAAAGAGGCCAGACGCAGACCCCACGTATGGCCTGACTCCACGAACATGAAGTATCTCAAATCGACAAACTACGGACACAGCGCGTCACATAGAGATTACAACGGGCTGGGGTGGGGGAAGACTGAGGCATCATTTCCTCACCATTGCAGAATTTGTTCAGGAGGGTGGAAAAGTTCCGGAAAAGTGTGGGGGGGTGTGGTGACTGTTACGTACTTGGATGTGCTTAATGCCACCAAGTGGTACCCTTCAACGTGATGAAAACGGCCCCTATTACGTCACGCATATTTTACCACAATAAAAATGGATGTTGAAGAAGTGAGTGAGAGGTGACAACACTTGGCAGTGAGGGTAGGCCAGGAACTTGGTGAAGGGATGCCAGGAAAGGAAGCGGAGACGCAGAGCCGAAACTTCGAGGAGGTTGGGGCTTATTTGGAAATCACATGTGCACGCATGGAAGGAGAGACGGGAATGAGTCATTCCTGCAGGAGGAGGGACAGGGAAGGCGGCAGGTCCCTCGGGAGACTGCACGCAGGGCATCCTTAAATTCTGCGCCCTGGCCCCATGGGCCTCGCCCGGCCCCAGCCTTCTGTCCCGCTGGGAACCTCCCTGGGCCTCTCCCGCCCCGGGTCAGTGGGACATCTCTCCAGGCAGCTGTGACGAACCTGCGTTTGCCATCCGGACTCTTGCTTCTGCTGTCGGGCCACTGAGTCCTTTTCTGAGCTGGAAGCTGCTGAGGGCAACGATTTGGTTTTTCTGTCCTCCCAGTGCGAGGGCAGAGAGGTGCTTCTGGTCCACAGATCAATAGGAAGGGACATCCGGTCCCCCTAGCCCCAGGCTGCCCTTGACGGAACATCTTCCTCCCAGTGGCCACATCGTCCTTCCCCGGCCCTGGCTCCTGTCCCCCACCCTCCACAGACCTCGCCCCCCTTCCCGTGCTCTGATCCTTTGGGTTCCTTTTCCAGTCCCAGCTTCAGAACCGTCACTCAGGACCTCGCTCAGCTGGGTCCACTCTCCCCCTCCACACACCCCACCCCTCCCCCACCAGCAGCCGGCTCTGCTCTGAACCAGAATCCTCAGCCTGGGCACTGTGGACATTTGGGGCCAGGCCCTGGCCTCTACCCACCTGATGCCCGTGGCATTCACCCCAACTGTGCCAACCAAGCGTGTCTCCAGCCCTGGTCTCCGGGAGCCATCGTCCAGACCAAAGGCATTGACCTCCACCTTCTGCCTGCCCCTTCCTCAGCCAGAGGAGGAGATGACCCCTGCTTTCAGCCCTGCAGCCTGGCATTCATTCCCCAGGCTCCCTTACCCTTTCTAACTGTTCTCTAATTGCTTCATTTGCATAAACCTGCTCTCCTCCAGGGGGCTGCTGAGTAGCTCCCAGGCCAGGCCTGATGCAGCCGCATGGCCTCTTTCCGACAAGCCCAGGACGGTCGGAATGTAGGTCCCCTGTCCCTCCTGGCCGTCAGCACAAGCAGGCTTGGCAGCGGGAGGCCAGCTGACACCAGTTCTTGCCTCGAGTTTCCCTGGGTCACAGCCAGCCGGAGGGTCTCGACCCTGCATGCACATTTTGATCACTTTTAAGAAAACACTGAGGCCCGATGCCCAGCCTTGGGCTGGGGGCGAGGCCCAGGCGTGGGCATCGTTCATACTCCCCGCACAGGAAGAAGCCCACCTCGGCTCCCCAGGCCCGCGGCACACTTCCCGGACTGGGGGCTGAATCAGGGGTCTCTGTGGGCTGGGTCTGAGGTGTGTGTCAAGTGCAGCCCTTACAGGAGGGATGAGGAGCCAGTGGGGCTGCCTCGTCCAGGGCATGGCACGGGGGCCCAGCTCTGCTCCTGGCTGCTCCTTCCCTCTCCTGCCCTAAGAACCCTCAGGGCCACCCAGTGATACCAAAGAGGAGGCCAGGGCTCGCTGGGCCAAGAGGCCGGGGAGCTGGGGGCTGAGCCTGACTCCGCCCTGCCCTGCCCCGTGTCCCACAGAGGGTGACGAAGAGTCAGGGATGGGGATCAGGGCTGGGTGCTCCGGCAGCCCGTCACCCTGAAGGTCCAGACGGTCAAGTCAGAGGGAAGCAGACAGAACCCTTCCCTGGACAAGAGCTGGGGTCCACCGGCAGCTGGTTCTAGAAGCTGCCATCCATCCACCTGCTCTGGGGCAGTTCTTCCCCAGCACCAGCTCTTTCCTGGACCCGGAGGCCAGGCCTGGGGCCCCCTGGCCTCGTAGAGTCACCCCAACAGGAGGCACCGTGCACACCATCCGGGGAAACACCTTGCTTCCAGGGAAGGAAACGGAGTCTGGTTAGTTGGTAGGCAAGCGTGAGCACAGAACCCAGCCTCTGACCCCAACAGCAGGGTGCTGTTGCCTAAAACTCCTCCCTCACTCCAGAGCAAGGGCGAAGTCATGGCCATGCCCGGGCTTCAGGCCAGCCATCTTGGATTTGAATGCTCACTCTGCTATAGACCAGCTGTGTGACTCTGGGCATGTGTCTCAACCTCTCTGTGCTTCACGTGTCCTCATCGATAATTGTGAATGATAATAGTACCTACCCCTTAGGTTTGCTGTGGGGATTCAAGCTGGTCATTGAATATATCTGAGAGACGCTCACAGTAGTATTTGCCACACACCGGGCACTGTTCTAAGCACTTGATAGAAGCTAGCGCATCTGTAACAGTGACCCTGGTGAGGTAGGTTCCACATTTTATATCTAAGGAAATTGAGTCACAGAGGGATGAAGGTGATACAGCTAATGAGTGGTAGAGAGGCCCAGGGTCCACATTCTTTTTTTTTTTAATGTTTTATTTATTTTTGAGAGAGAGAGAGACAGCATGAGCAGGGGAGGGTCAGAGAGAGAGGGAGACACAGAATTGGAAGCAGCTCCAGGCTCTGAGCTGTCAGCACAGAGCCCGACGCAGGGCTCGAACCCACGAACTTCGAGATCATGATCTGAGCTGAAGTCAGACACTTAACCGACTGAGCCACTCAGGCCCCCCCAGGGTCCATGTTCTTAACTTGCATGCCACGTGGACTCCCGATGCAGAGGCCAGAAAATAGCAGACACCTGTTTACAAGGTCAGTTTTCTTTCTCAGCAGACCTGGCCTGCAGGCTGGTGGCTCTGACTTGTGGTCCTCAGCTCTTTCTGTCTTTCTCCCTGCCTCCCCTCTTGGAGAATCTGCAGCCAGGCCGCCAACCCCCAGGACAGTTGGCGAGGGTGATGGGTCCTCCTCTTCCTGTCCCAGGGGTGCTAAGATCTCTCTCGTTCATTACACCTGTGGCGTGTGCAGAGGTGCAGGCCAGGGGCCTCTACTGTGCTCTCCCGCCCCTCCCTTCCCTGCAGCCCCCCCCCCATCTTCCCCAAAGGCAGGGGAGGTGCTTTGCAAAAGCACCCTGGGCACCTCAGAATGAATGGGGCATAATTGTAAGATTCTTAAGACAAAGGAAGCAAAACAAAGGCAGGTCCTTGTCACAAATGGCAGGGGGCTCCGCTTTGGGGAGGGGTGGGAGGCGGGAAGAGTTGGGTGAGGACTGTCTATGGAGACAGAGAAGGTGATTTCCAGTGAACACCAGGCAGCCGTTCCTCGGTCCGAACCACGTTTGAGCCTGCTCCTTTCCTGGGTGGTGTGGGGATTGAGGTGGGGGGCTGGGGGGTCTCTGCTGATACCGGGTCACAGGCAGAACAGAAGGGATGTGATTTGGTCCCGGGCATCCCCAGCTTCAGGGAAGGATCCAGAAAGCTAAAAGTCTCTCTCACTCTCCCTCTGTCTCCCTCCCCTTCTCTCCCCAGTGCCTCCTCTTACTTGTTTTGTGTCGGAAAACCCTTTGGGCATCTTGGCCCTCCGTGCAGCGGAAGAAGCAGCAGAACAGGGGCTCAGAGCCCCCCAGGGAGTCTGCTGTGCCCGGCTCCTTCACTGCCAGGCAGGCAAAGTGACACTTTTCCCCTCCAAAGGAAGATGAGCCTGTCGCTGGAGATTCTCAGCGGGCATCGCCCTCTCCACATTCTGAACCTGAACCACCTTGGACAAGCCGCGCTCATCAGAGCAAAAGTAAGCCTGAGTTCTGGGAACCGGACTCCGAGCTGTCACCCGGTTCCATGCGTGGGTCTCCTTCACAGTAGCTCCTGACACACCACTTCCCTGCACTTTGAGGGACCCTTGCGCATTTGCACCACCTCCCCGCAGCACACACAAGGTAGGTAGCCAGGCCTGCCTGCAGGGTCAGCGTGTTCCGGTGGCCTGGGACACTGAAGTGAGGGAGCTCCACCCTCTTTCCCTGTGGATCAGCATCTTTTCTCCGAGGGTTTCTTAGCTACAGCCATGGACCCCTGGGGCTGTGCTGTGCGGGGCTGTCCGGCAGCATGCTGAGCGGTGACCCGGGCCTCTACCCACCGGATGCCGGATGCCAGTAGCACTTCTAGCAGGTGACAACCCACAGGGTCTCCAGACATTTACAGACGTCCCCTGGGGGGAGGCAGAATTGCCCCAAGGTTAGAGACTCTAGGTCTGGGACCCCTCTCCAGGGTGAGCAGTGGGGAGATGAGTTCTTCCAGAATAACAGAAAAATTCCTCAGTGGGCTCTTCCTCGGCTCACTCCGACACCACTATAGTACGAAATAGCTGAGGAAGAAGGCTATATCTTCCAGACTAAGAGAAGACCCTACAAAATTTCTGGAGAACCCCCCAAAGAATGTTCCAGAAGGTTGGGGGAGACGTGATCAGGCAGTTCCCAGAGACCTGGAATCCCTGCTGGACCTGAGTCCAGCTCCCATCTTCCCACTGCTCGGCTTCTGAGCATGGCTTCCTCCTTGAACTCCTGCCTCAAGGTGGGTCAGAAATCCCACGCACTGGCTGTGTGACCCCGAGCCAGTTTTATAGCTTCTCTGGGTCTATTTTCTCCTCTACAAAATAAAGCTAATAATAACTTGGGGGGGGGGTTCCAAGATCAAAGAAAACGTGTGTAAAGCCTTGGCACAGTGCTCAGTGTACGGCAGCTAATGTGTTTTTTTCTAAACAACTAGGAGCAAGTCCTTCCCCTTCTGGAATCTTCCTTCATCCTCACTGGGCCACAGGAAAAACGACTGACTCTCTCAAGGAGGCAGAGCCCAGAGAGACTGTGAGTGGAGAGACAGGACTTTCAGCAGGGACGGCCCTAAGGGGAACACCAAGACCTTTTCACACTTTTGCGAGTAATTAAAAACAGCCTTTGGTCTCCTGGCACAGCAGTTGAAAGAGCTGTCACAAAATTAGCTTCAGAGGTGGTGGCACTCCCCGGATGTTTGCCCTGACTCTCGCTTCTGAGTGTCTAAGTCCCCGGAAGAGCCTCTGTGGCTGTGGGCAAGGCCGGGCACACTCTCTCCTTAGAAGGGATCAAATCCTCTCTCGGAAATGTGATTTTAAATGTGATTGTTCTTACTCATCTTGAAATTCATTTGAGGCTGGAAGTCAACTCATCCTGCCTCTCTCTGAATCCTGTGCCGATTAAAGTGACTGAAGAAATCAAGCTTCTGAATAGGGGTAGAGGAGCTGGGGGTGTTGGATCATGCACATGAGGGAGCGTCCTGGAAAGGATGTGTTAAGGGCTCCAGGACTTCCAGATGCTGCTGGGAAGCTTAAAAAAAAAAGCATAGCTCTGTCTACAAGGAGCTTATAGTCTAAAGCTTTTAAGGAATGGATGGGCACCAGCTCTCTAACCACATAGAATGCAAAGGAGAGAATCTTCCAGAGAGGCAGGTTGGATGGAAGAAACTTCGTTCCTACACATTTTAAAGCCAGCAGAGTCCCGCTTGAGATGTTCTTCCCCACACCCATCCACTCCCTTATTTGCAAGAACCACTCTACTTTATTCTTCAAAACCCCAGGACGTGCCACCCCTTCTGGGAAGCCTTCCAGGAATACCCCCAAAGCATGCGTTGATCTTCCCCCTCTACTGCACTTATCGGCACTCCTCAAGTCTGTCTCCTTTTTCATTTAGGAGTTCCTTAGCGACAGGGATTTATTTTTCTTGCTTGTATCTTTGACCTTTATCTGGCAATCGAATTTGCCTATAGAACCGTCTAGACATGGAGACCTGGCCCTGTGGCTTCTAGAGGGTCCCTGTGTCCTCTTAGACTTTCAGAATTGCTCTTCCTCTGCAAGATGAATCCTTCAGCCATTTAGTGAGGAAAGTGAATGGATCATTTCCTGACCTTAATATGCAAACTGAGATTTTTCTCAGCAGTTAATGATCAAAGGGCTGCCCGGCCTCCCCAGGCACAGGACCGGGAGGGCTCTGCCGCTCCCAGGCTTCATAAATGGCTTTAAACGTTGAGATAGCCCTGGCCTTCATAATTAAATTTTACACATTAATCTAAGCGGGATCTCTCTGAAGCCCTTCCTTTGAGCCCTGCAGGGCCAATTCACTAAAGCCTCAGTCAAGGCACAGACTCTTTGGAGAATGGAAATTGAATGGCCGTCGCCACCTGCAGGTCGGACATTGGAAGTGGCCATAGGCTAAGATGCCCTGCTGACCTTGAGGGGAGTTGTGTCCTGTCAGTGGGCTGTCACCTCTCGAGGGCCTCACTTGGACCAGCGCCCATGTTGCCAGGACCGCGTGCGGCTCTGCCGGACTCTAAGTTGACCGCCATGATGGTTCAGGCCAGCTTGACGGCTCCCCGCACCCTGGTATCCGAAGGAGGAGAAGCTTCCTGGGTTCTGTCTCTCCGCCTGGGTTGGCAAGTTTTTATGATGTTGAGTCTGTTGAGTGGGGCGGTCTAGGGTACCCAGTGGGATTAAATCAACTCTGCCTCTGCTGATATTGTTGAAGCCCATAATTCTAGAACTTTCCTTGGTTTCCCCCCTCATCTGGCAACTCCTTCCTGGAAACTCAGGCGAGGGAAAGATAGACACTAAGGCTTTCCTTAGCCCCAGGACGGGAGATATTGACCTTGCCTTTGGGTTGTTCTTTAAGGAAATTTGGTTGGGTTACATCTTCCCTAAGCAGCAGCTCTTGTTTCGTGAGCCTGCTAGGAAAAGGGTAGACAAAGACTTATTATTTGTTGAGCACCAAGCTAGACTTTCTCAGACTTTCACGTGCGAATGAGCCACGTGGCGTCCTGTTAGATGCAGACCTTGAATCAGTAGGTCTGGGGCAGGGCAAGGGCCTCTATTTCTAGTGAGTTCCCTGGTCCAGTACTGTACTTACGAAGCAAAGGCCATGAACATGATCTCACGCCCCCTGGCTGCAGCCTTATGTAGAGGGCACGGGGACCGGTGCTTCATAGGAACCTGCTATGTGCCAGGCGGAGAGATCGACTGTGCCAGGGGCCCACTTAGAACTTGCAGAGGGAAAGCCAGGACCCCCTGGTCATGCCGCAGAACAAATTTTAGGGCTTTTGTCTTTTAGCAGACGGGCAAACTGAGGACTACAAAGATCAAGGGGATGGAAGACCAAGGGAGGAGAGGATTACAGCTTCAGAAAAGCACGAGAGCTTTTCAGTAGTTCTGGGTTAGGAGGATCTGTTATTCTGTCTTATTCTTCTCACTTTTTGGAAATGGATTATTACAGTATTCCCCCACCCCCACCCCCGCCCCTGCCCCCGACACAATGCTATAGAGGTCACAGGCTTTGAGGCTGGTTGTAGTGAGGCACACACTCTTGCCCTCGTTGGGAAATTTGGACCTCATCCTTGCACCCAAAATTCAGTACACATAAGAATCGTTTCAGGGAGCTGGTTCACACGCAGATGTCCAGAAGCGGCAGTGGGGCTGGACATCTGGATGTCAAGCAAAGCAACTTGATTGTGATAGACACTCAGGTGACCCTGATGTAGGTGACGCGCAGATCTCTTTTGGGGAAACCTTGCCCCACACCTTCAGATTAAGAGAGACGGGTATCTAATGCAGCCACGTGGACCAGAGAGACCTTAGAAACCCTGATCATCAGAAAGTAGAGGCTTTATTGAGTTTTTAATTACACATGACATCACGCGCTGAGATCTGCTCTCTGCCCTCCAAGACACTCGGGACGTCAACTCACATTCTGCGGCATAACAGAACAAAACGATTACCGCCATTTGGGTAAAGAGGAAGTGCGTTTTCTTAAGCATCCTACCATGGGGCAGACTAGACGCCTGGTCAGTGAAATCGCATTTATTCTTCCATCAGCCCAAATAGCTAGACATTATTATTATGTCCATTTAGAGCTGAGAAAATGCACTCGGCAAGGTTAATGAATCTGTTCAAAGTTGCACGTGTATGTTGCAGCAGAGACTGAAATTCATGTAGCCCACGTTCTTTGCCTATAAAATATCACTGTAGGGTCTCACCGGAAACCCTTTGATCCATCTGTCCATGCTGGTTAAGTGTGGCCCCAGCAGGGGTGTCCAGGGCAGACGGTGAGAGACCACAGTGCTCTTGCACGCACACCTTCTTCCATCCACTCCCCCAAATACGGCTACTCGACCCCATGCAGCGCATTGGCACACAGGTGACAAGCCCAATCCTCCCCGGGCCTCTTGCTGCCTGTGTCTGGTGTGAACTCCCACAGGGAACCCAGAACTTGCCCAAACACTGGGCTGGAAAGGCTTAACCAAACTTCAGCCTGCCTTCCACCTGGGATGGGCTACGTCCTTAAAGGCGACCCCCGTTCCTGTACCGATCTGGTCAAGAAGCTACAATACTGCCGAATCTTGTTCCTCCCTTTTCACTTCTCTGTGGCCGCCTTTTGTTCCTCTCTGTGCTCCCTGTAAAGCTGTTGGTCATCTTTGTTAGCTGGAATTGGGCGCATTTGCACTGGCGAAGTCGCCCGAATGAAATCTGTCTTGCCGCCTTCCACAAGAAAGAGGCCGTGCTATTTTCCTCTGTAGCTGGCTTCCTTTGAACACAGAGATGAGGTCAGAGAAGGCTCTGGAAAGTGGATGTGGGTCATGGACTCCAGGCTAAGGAGTTTGGACCTCGGCCTGTGGGCAGTTAGGGAATAATTTTGCTTGTGAAGCCAGGTGGAACAAGTTAACATTCTCTTACTCGAGGGTTCTGCATATGAACAAGAGCCTGCAGGTCCCCCGAGGCTCCCCCGCTAATGTTTCACACCCCGGTTTCCAACAATTCTTCGGAGGACACGGTTCTGAGCCCCTCCGCACGCTGGCTGTCCTCTCTTGATGCCCTCAGATTGGTGAAAGCCTCGTCTTCTTAAAATATTCTTCCCGAACAGTCCTTCTGCATGGTGATGAATGTTAAAGCCCTGATAGGCTTGACCTTTATCAGGAAGGCAGTGTGCGTCAGAAAACACACGTATTGACTCAAATGTGAAAACTGGGACAATGTAAAAGTGGTTGAAGAATTAAGTGACCTGTAACGGCTTTGGGGGATGTCTGCCAAGCCTCCCCTTCCCGTGCAGCCTGGTCATGAACACATGGCGCTCGAGCGGTCAAGTCCCGACTCCTTACCCACGAGGCCACACAGAGCCATGGGACGCCATGGCTGGGATTTTCCATACGGAGATGGCTGACAGCCGCCCTCTTTCCTCTTGGGTCTCTGCGAAAATGAGGTAATCTTAAAGCTGCCTGTGGCCTTATTCCCCAGCAAGTAAGTAAATCTTATTTGCAAGACAAGAAAAAGAAGTCAATAGGCAAACTGGATCCCAGATTGAAGAGTCTGCACTTCCAACAAGAAGAGCAACCTTGAACCCAAGCTACACCTGGCCGGTCTGATTCCCAGTGATTTGGGGGTGGAGCCGGTGATGAGGGCAGGTTAACGAAGTGGATTCCTGGATTCCGTAACCCTCCTTTAGATAAGGAATTCTACACTGCGCAGGAAGGGCCTGGGGGCTTTCTGCTATCGGCTAAAGGTTAATGGCCACTGTTGACCTGGCGTGGGCTGGGCTTTCCTTCATTGAGCTGGTTCCATTTATCAGCGTCAAAGGCCAGGGGAAGCTTAAAAAATCTCAAGATGGTAGACCAGGAAGGGCCCAAGGGAGCTAAGAGGTTTGCATGAATTAAGACACATTCTACATAATCATGAGTTACATCTGTATCCCTCAACCCCCACTGTGCGTTAGTCATTGGGAAGTTTGAAAAGAAGAGAAAAAACAGGCAGCTTTCTTTGGTTTGGGGGCGGGACCCAAGTGCTGAGTATTCTAAAAGCTCCCCAGGTAAGTCTCTAATAGAGTCAAGGTCAAGATTAGGCCAGCCTTTCTCAGACATCAGCAAATATCAGGCTCACCTGGAGGGCTTGTTAAAACAAACTTGGGGGCTCCACCCTGAGTGATTCGCTGGGTTCCAGGAAGGGCGTAAGAATTTGCCTTTTTAATATGTTTCCGGGTGACACTGTTGTTCTGAGAATGAGTGGTTTTAACTCTGATCAATAAATTAAGCCGTAGCTAAGAAAATACACTGGCATCTTTTTTTTTAAGGTTTATTTATTTATCTTGAGAGAGAGAGAGAGAGAGAGAGAGAGCGAGCAGGGGAGGGACACACAGACACAGAGAATTCCAAGCAGGCTCCGTGTTATCTGTGCCGAGTCCAGCGCGGGGCTCAAACCCACGAACCTCGAGATCATGACCTGAGCTGAAATCAAGCGTTGAACGCTTAACCGACTGAGCCACCCAGGCGCCCCTACACAGGCGTCTTTATTTCTTTAAATATTTAATTGACCATCACACCGCATTGATGTGTAATAATTCATAATTCTAGATGATCTCTTTTCATGATTCTTTTAACCAAATACTATGGCTTCTACTTTGTAAGGGGAGATAATTAGGAGATGCATGGGACTAATTTGCATGTTAGCCCTTCCTATGGAGAGTCAGGGGCTCCTTGGTCCGCTGAGCCTAAGTGATCTGGGAGGGAGGGGAAATCTGCTGTTTTGAGGGGTAGCTGCCTGCGCTGCAGACAAAATGCTGAACAGAAAACATTTCTGAGCCTTGGGCTTCCGAATCAATCCCTAGGGTTTCAAACATGAGCATTCCTAAAATCACACACTGCGAACCTCGACCATTGCTCAGCTGCCCAAAGCATCCGTACTCCCTAAGTGACAAGAGCACCCACTGTGTGCTCTGGTGGGTGGCAGGTGCCCAACATTTCCATTCTCCACCCTGGGAGTGGGTGAGGACACACAGCTGGGGTCAAGGACGTCAAGAGTCCCAGCCAGAACTCGAGTCTTGAGAGAGAAGTAAGTGCAGGGTCGTGGGGGGAGGTGAGTAAAATCCTGCCAACACAAAGGCTGAGAAACTCATGGGCCGGGAGGTAACCGGTGGCTCTGTGGCCGCAGTGCCCTGGCCGTTTTGTTCTGCCTGTTCTCTTTTCACACCTGTTTGTTCTTCTAGCCTGTGTCTCCACCTTTCCCATCACCTCTATGAGCTTCCTGGAGCTTTCTTTCCAAAGCAATCTCTTTCTGCAGAAATTGGAGTTATCTTCTGTGGCTTGTGGCTGAGAACCCATCCAATGCACTGAAAAGGTTCCTAGTGGGTGAATGCCATGATATCGGCACCCGAGTTTTCAGATTGGCCGTGGCTTGGGGCGAACAGAGGCACTGGTCAAGGACCACCCTGGGGATGTCGTGATTTGCTGTTGCAGAGGAAAGTCTGAGGTTAATGAAAGTCTGAGGTTAAGCTTAAGAGGCTAATGGAAGTAATTTGGACAAGGGCAAGGGACCGGTGTTGGCCACACAGGGAAGAGGTAACACAATAGAAAGAATACAGAAGATGGTAGCTAAGAAGCTTCTGGGTGGCCAGGCTCTCCCCAAAGTGACGACTGCACCAGACGGAACATTCTGTTGTTGGAGTAGCAGCAGCAGTGGTTTAATTAAATCATGCCCACCTTTTCTCTTTTCCCTAGGCTGATGAGAGGATTAGCTTTTCTCCCTGTTTTTAACATTGGTTAAATATCCACAGGGCCTCGAAGGAAAGCTCAAGCAAAACGCTATCACGATATTTCATACACCACCAATTGTAAGGCACGTCATTATTTTATGGACCAAGAAAGGAAAAAAAACACTGGCAAATAAATTGGTACGTCAGTTGTAAAATGTGTCCCGTTCCGGGAATATTCAAATATGAAGAGGCTGTGTCTTTGCATCAATAAACTATGATAATAATAATGAAGTAGTAATGTCAGCTCTTATTTATTAAGCCCGAGGCCAAGCTGTTGGTCTTCATTTCTTCCCTGACCTCCTCAAGGGCTCCATGTGGCAGGCGCTATTAGAATCCAGAAGTTGCGAGGCTAAATAAAGCATTTGAGTAGATTGGTGCCCCAGATAGTGAGGAATGGGTGTCGAATCTCAGCCTCTCTGGCTTCTTTGGGGTGAATCGAAGGAAAAGTTAGAGCCCAGAAAGGAAGAATCATGTCTTGTTTTATATTGCTGGAAACATAGATGCCCAATAAATAATTGAAGGGGCTGGCTGGTCCAAACAGGTGAAAAGACATTCAATTGATACTGATGGTGAAGCAAGCCTGCCTCACCTCTACCTTTCACCCCTTCTGGAAATCTAAGCACAAGAATACACGAGCATACTCCTCTTCTGAAAAATTAAAGCACTGAGGTTAAGGCTAACGTCCCTTTACCTTACCTAAAAGACCGCTTCCCTTCACCCCAGTCCCGTCCTCTACTTCTGTCCAGAGGCCAACAATACAGTCATTTTGGCTGTATCCTTCTGGATGTTTCTATGCCTTTGTATGCCTACGTGGAAATGTGTTTATTCGCACAGATATGGAGAGCACGTGTTATCGTACAATGGGGTTGCCCCATTCACTTTTTAATTTTTTTAATGTTTTTTATTTATTTTTGAGAGACAGAGAGAGACAGAAACAGCAGGGGAGGGTCGGAGAGAGAGGGAGACACAGAATCAGAAGCAGGGTCCAGGCTCTGAGCTAGTTGTCAGCACAGAGCCCAATGCGGGGCTTGAACCCACAAACCGTGAGATCATGACCTGAGCCAAAGCCGGATGCTCAACCGACTGAGCCACCCAGGCGCCCCCCATTCACTTTTCAAAAAGTAACTCTATGGAGATACAATTTACAGAAAACAAAATGACCAGGTTTGCCAACTACGTACCACTATAAAGACAGAAGCACACAAGTGTCTTCACAACTGTTCACAGTCAATCCCCACCCTCACCACCAGCCCCAGGGAACCTCTCCCCTGCTTTCTATCACGGTGGGTAGTTCTGCCTTTTCTAGGATTTCATATAAATAGAGCCATAGAGCATGTGCTGTTTGGTGTCTTTCATTCGGCATAACGTTTTGTGTACATATTGTGCGTACCAGCCCTTCACCCTCTTTTGTTGCCGAGTAGAGTTCCATTGTATAAATATGCGCCAACGTATTTATTCACTCTATTGGTGGACATTTGGGTTGTTTCTGGTTTGGGGCTTTTATGAGTAAAACTTTTATGAACATTAGCACACAGCTCTTTGTCGAGATCTGCGTTTTCTCTTCTCTTGGGACAAATAGATGCGTAGAAATAGAATTGCTGGATCATGTGTGAAATGGATGTTTAGCTTTAAAAGAAGCTGCCAGCTTGTTTCCCCAAATGGCTGGACCATTTTACTGTCCCGTCAGCAATGCAGGAGAGTTCCAGTTGCTCCACATCCCCACCAACAGTTGGCATGGTCAGTCTTTTTAATCTCAACTGTTCTAATAGGTGTATATGGTGGTATCTCATTGTGGTTTATTTTTAATTTTATTGTATTTTTTTTATTTTAGAGAGAGAGCATGAGAGGGGCAGAGGGGTAAAGGGAGAGAGAAAGGATCTTAAGCAGGCTTCATGCTCAGCACGGAGCCTGATGAGGGGCTCGATCTTATGACCCTAGGGTCATGACCTGAGCCGAAATCAAGAGTCGAACTTTCAACAACTGAGCCACTCAGCTGTTCCTTGTTGTGGTTTTAGTGTTCATTTCCTTGATGACTAGTACCTTTCAGCATCTTTTCATATGCTGCTTTGGGGGAGGAGAGGTCTGTTTAAATCTTTCCCCTTTTTTTCTATTGAATTGTCTTATTATTGGGTTGTAAGAATTCTTTCTCTATTCTGACTACAAGTCTTTCATCAGATATATGCTTTGTAAATATTTTCTCCCAGTCTGTAGCTCACCTTTTCATTTTTTTTAACGTTGTCTTCAAAGAACGGAATTTTTAAACTTTTGTGAGGTGGAATGTATCAAAAACGTTCATGCCTTTTGTGTACTAAGAAATATTTTCCTGCCCTAAGACTACCGAAGTTCTGTCTATGTTTTATTCTAGAAGTTTTATAGTTTTAGATTTTGCACTCACATCTGTGATGCATTTTGAGTTACCCTGGATATAAAAAGATGATGAGATTCTGTCTCTGTATTCAAGGAATCCATGGCTTAATGTGGGGGACACGTGAGCCAACCTACAATTATCGTACGGTGTGGAGAGTGCTGCAGGGTGGCGTGTGTGCACATATTGTCATCTGCGTAAATCACATACAGATAGGTGATTGCACATAAAAAGCTCATACGATAAAGCGTGATCTCATCTTGGTGCCAATTAAGTGGTATATGGTGTGAGGTAAGGGTCATGTATGTGTTCTGGGAGTTGCCCTCATTCACTTTGCAACTGCTCCCACCTGATTTCTAAAACTGCCATCAGGCGGTGCTCCCAGCACCCTCCATCTTGACCAACCAAGTGACCCGTTTTCAGTCCTCACTGCTGGGTCGCTGTGGTGGTCCGACCTGTGCCCCACTCTTTCCTGGACATCTCTTTCTTCACTTCCGGGCCTCCATATGCCTCTGTCTTTCCTCCCACTGTACTCCTTGGCTGGCACCTATGCCCCACCAGACCGCAACTCCGTGTCTGCCTCCACACTCTCTCTCTCCCCTTCCTTCCCTCCCTCCCTCTTCAGGGATCTCCTCCAATCTCATGGTCTTACATGTGATCCCTATGCCAAGGACACTCACATTATTCTTTTGCCAACCTGTACGTTGTTCCCAAACTCCCAACACTGTCTACCCAAATCTGCCCATCCCCATGTGCTATGTCAACATGTCCAAAAAAGAGCCCCTGACTCCACCCCTGCTCATATTTGCTACTCCCTGACCTGCATCTGAGAGAATGAGACATATCTCCTGGTTAATCAGGTCTCTCTGGGCTGGGCACCCTGGCTGTGGAACGTTAGTCAGGTGACTGATGCACAAATCCAAGGAAAGGGGGTAGGGGCTCCATGACTTTGCCCCTTCTCATTCTTCCCAGGTCCTGTGTGGGAAGAAGAAAGAGGCTTCCAGACCTCAAGGCTTCGTTGTTGTTCTGGGGTATCTTGAACCCCCTAGATATGAGCCAGCACGTTCATTATGCTGGCCTACATTCCTCATGGTGCAGGCAACCTGGACCTCTTAGGTTGCGATAAAGAGGAGTCAGTATTCCAAGTACAGACCCTTCTTGTTCAATGCAGAAAAGCCCGCCTTTTCTCTCTCCCCTCCCAGCTCCGACCCCCTCCACTGGCTTTTGAATCCCTCCCCACCGAGGCTGCCTCGGTGGTGAACCCACCATTGACCAGCGTGAGCAGCGGTGAGCTTGCCCGCCTCGGGGCACTTATGGCCTTTGCCATCTGCACTGCTCGATTGGCACCGGGCAGATCGCACCTTGTAGAATTAGCTTTTTATGCGCAATCACTTACATTTATGTGATTAAATTAAAGGAGGTGATGTACGTGTGCGCGCCTCTATCCAGCGCTTTCCATGCACGGTCCTAACTGTCATCTGGCTCATGAGACTTCCTGTGCTAAGCTGGGAGCTCCTTGCATACAGATGTCCTCTGCCATCCTCGTGTCTGGCTCCCGGCACCCAGTAGGTGCTCACCATTTGGATGCATGAGTGTCCAAAAGCGTTTTGCCAGCAGCAAAGCACCAAACAGCCTTGGCATGTGGAGCCGACGCATTGATGGTGCTGCTTACAGGTTCTCTCCCCAGCGAGGAGCATGTTTCCTTCCTCCACCAGCTCATCGCACAGCTGGGCTCCCACGTGCCTGGTGGGCAATGCCTCTTATTCCTGCCTCTGAGTTTTAGGGAGACTTAAATCCACGGGTAGCAAGTGTGTGCAGCCAGAGCTCTAAGCTGGATTCAGAACCCAAGTGTCTTTCCCAGCTCTGTCACTTACCAGCCGGGCGGCCTGGGCGGGTCCCCCCGTGTGCCGGAAGCCTGCTTTTCTCATCCGCAACCTGAAAGGCTGGGCAGCTTGGTCCCAAGGTACCCCGGACCAGCTCCCGCCTCAGTGCTGGAGCTGTGTGGCCAGCGGGGGGCCAGGGAGTGCTGGGGTGTCAGGGAGATGTCCTCAGACAGCACCACCTTGTCCGCAAGACGCCCAGGAGGAGGCAGGGCTGGAAGATCAGTAATCAACAACAGCAGGGCTGTGACAGGGATGCAGCTCAGAGCAGAACCAATCTGCCTTTAAAATTCCAGGCCAGCGGCGTGTGCCTTGGATAAAGTTCAGGTAATTGTGCTTCAGCCTGCCTCCTCCCCCTCTCCCGCCTCTCCCCTGCTCGCGCTGACAGAGTTATAATAATTGGGTGCCACTGCTTAAACTCATCAGCTCCAGCTTCCTGAAAGGAACATTGCAATTAGCAGTCCTCACCCTGTAATAAAGCCTTTAATATCCACTTTCATGGTTCATATTACAGCCATTCAGGCCTGCCCCCCTGCACACAGCCTGTCAGGCGGCGGGGCTGGGTGCCCACGAGGGAGCTGCCCTGCTGAATGGCTTGGCAAACAACTGCTCCAAAAGCCCAGCGATCGGGGCCAGGCAGCTGGGGATCGGCCCCGGGAAACGCAAAGGGATATTTCTGCCCTCCAGGAGCCTGGAAGGCCGGTGAGGCTGGGGCAGGGGAGGGGGAGAAGGAAGATTGGCCTTTCCACCAGCCCTTGGAGCTTCTGCCAGATGAACTCGTCCCAGAGCCGTGTGTCAGCCCGCTGCTGGAGATTTTACGTATTTATTTATTTTAATTTTTTAAACATTTTTTAATGTTTTTTATTTTTTTTTATCTTTGGGAGACATAGAGAGGCAGTGCGAGCAGGGGAGGGTCAGAGAGAGAGGGAGACACAGAATCTGAAGCAGGCTCCAGGCTCTGAGCTGTTAGCACAGAGCCTGATATGGGGCTCGAACCCAAGAACCATGAGATCATGACCTGAGCCGAAGCTGGACACTTAACCAACTGAGCCACCCAGGCGCCCCATGGAAATTTTAAAAGAGAAGCAAAAAGGTGGAGGTGGTATTGGGGCCGAATGGAAGATTCTGGATCCCGTGTCTGAACCTGTGTGCATCAGCTGGGGCAAGTCATGGAAGGCAGTCGGAGAGGGGTGGGGGGAGGCTGTCTCCGAATGGTGGCCACAGGGACATGTATGTGCCGGGGTGGGAAATAGCCTCGGCTGGAGAAATGACCACTGTCCCCGGCAGCGGTCACCTCAGAAGGCACCCCGCCCTCCCCCAGAAGCACATTCCTGCCACAGTGGCTCAGTCTCTCGCTCACCCAGGGATTGATTTACATTTAAGGAACCATAACCATGTGCCAAGCACAAAGTAAAATATAAACCATACCTTCCAGGAACCGGACCAAACGAACAAACAAACAAACGGACCCTACTGACTGTGATAGGTACACGGGAGCAGCCTGGGGGACGGAGAGGGACAGATCGTGTCTGGAGGCAGATTGTGTTTTCTCAAAGTGGCCACGACAAACATTTCCATCCCACATGCTTTCTGAGAACATGGCCACTCCCTCATGAAGAGGAGGAGTCTGGGGGCACCCAGATGGCTCAGTTGGTTAAGCATCTGACTTTGGTTCAGGTCATGATCTCCTAGTTCGTGGGTTCGAGCCCTGCATTAGGCTCTGTGCTGACAGCTCAGAGCCTGGAGCCTGCTTCTGATTGTGTGTCTCCCTCTCTCTCTGCCCCTCCCCTGCTTATGTTCTGTCTCTCTCAAAAATGAATAAACATTTAAAAAAAATTTTAAAGAGGAGGAGTCTGTGTCCCCCTCCCTTGAGCCTGGGCACGCCCTTGTGACAGCCTCAGGGAGAAGGCAGCAGAAGTGATGCTCCATGACTTCCTAGGCTAGGTTACAAAAGACCAGGGAAGATTCTGCTGACTCCTCTCTTGGGATGCCTGCTCATGGCGTGGCTGCCATGTTGGGAGGAAGCCCAGGCCCCACGGAGAGGCTGACAGTCCTCTCTAAGGTCCCAGATGACAGCCAGCACCAACCCTCAGCCGTGCGAGAGAGCCTGCAAGGTGACCCCAGCCCCAGCCATCACCTGCTTGCCACCATGGGAGAGACCGTGAATGAGAACCAGCCATCGGAGCCTGGTCAAGTCCAGGACTGTGAGATGTAGTAATGAAGTAAGTGCTGTTGTTTTAAGTGACTGGGCGGGGGGTGATTCATGACATAACAAAAATAACAGGAACAGTGCTTCTTAAGGTACGACAGACGCTGACCAGATGGTGGGTGAATGATGCTCCAGGCAAAAGAAAGAGACTTGCAAGTCACAGAAGCTGGAGCTAGAATCATCACGATCAGAGACCCACAGGAGCTGGTGCCCGCTGGGGAGGGGGCTGGCGGGAGGGAGAGGCGTGCAAGATGGGACCACACGGGGTTGGGACTTTATCCCTTACGTCACAGGGAGTTATTGGGGGGTTTCAAGGAGGAGAAAGACGTAATCCTCCCCGGATTTGAGGACGAGGGCCAGTAGCAATGTGCGCAACGGGTTGGAGGCAGATGAGGCTTATTCATTTGGCAGATATCTATTTCCATCCACCCATGTGCCACCTCTGGGCCAGCCCCATAGGAAGGATGAGCAGATAGGAGCCATTCAAGAAAGGAAGGCAGAGGCAGTGAAGAAAGAAAAGAGATCCCTGGGGATATTTGAAGTATAGGATCAGGTTTATGGGCAGACAGGAAGGAGCAGAGGGATTCTGGAAAGCCCCCTTGGGTTTCTGAATTGTGGGAGCAGGGCGATGCCAGTCCCTGAGACACAAAATAGGAGGAGAAGGCGGTTGAGGAAGATAAAGGGTTGCATTTGAGACACTGTGATTTTTAAGTAGATCTGGATTTACAAATTCTGGAGTTCAGAAAAAAGGGATTGGGCTTTAAACACAGATAGGAGATTTGTCTGTACCATCAAGCCACAGGAGGGCCACGAGGTAGGAAGAGAGGAGGACCACGGGCAAAATCCTGGAGAGAGCCAGTGCCTGAGGGTGGAGAGAAGAGGAGGAGAAGGAGGAAGAGGCCAGGAGAGACCGCAGGATCGGTGGGGCGACTGGGAGGGCTGCCAGGAGCCCAGGGTGGAGAGAGTGCAGGAGGGAGGGTCAGGGAGGCCCCTCCGTGCATACGGCCACTCAGAGGCTTCTGGATTCCAGTGTGTGTGTGTGTGTGTGTGTGTGTGTGTGTGTGTGTGTGTGTGTGTGTGATGGGAGGGGCAGGGACCCAGGGTGAGGAGAGAATCGGACATCCCTCTCCTGGGAAGGAGTCCATTGGCAATCCACCCATTGGGGCAGGCATCTTGACCATGGAGGGAAAGACCGGCTGTGGTGACAAGGCACGCCTCTGGCCTAAAGCAACTGGTGGGTGGGATATGGGGACTGCAGGGACACTGGTGGCCGGCTCTCCCAGCTGCCCACCATTTTACAGTTGAGAATATTGAGATCCACAAAGGCAAAGTGACTTCTGGTCTTTGGTCCAAAAGAGCAGTGTTTTCATCCAACTTCCCCACAAAAGTCCCGGGAGCCCTGGCAAGCTGAAATTTCTCCCCACCTGGTATTCCTGGTCTTGGGGTGATAGCTACAGCGCCAGTACCTGGCCCCCACTCGTCCACCCTTCTTCCCAACACAGAATGGCTCCTCTGACTCCAGCCACCATGGTAGCCACCTCCTTCCCGCCCCGCTGGGCCTCCGGGAGCTCTGTATCTACAATCCTTTCTCTCAAACTGTTACCAGAGCACGAAGGTGCCGGAATGGGTGGCCTCAGGAAGGCAGGCAACAGAAGGAGGAGGGTGGAGGAGGCCAGCTCAGTTTGCAGGGCAGGAGAGAGAGCGCGCATCAGGTATGTAAAGCTGCAGTGCTCTCCCTGGACGCCCCCTCCACCCGCCCCCCACGGCCCTGCCAGTCACCCCCTACCTTCCTTCCCCAGCACCATGGAACGAAACCGCATTAAAGGAAGCCAGGCAGGTGCTTGGCGTCTCTAATGTGTTCCATTACAAATGCTCCACAATAAGGTAATTATGTTAGAAAATAATAAACGTGTCAGTCTTTCTGGAAATATTTTTACTTCTAGTGAGGGGGAAATAGCGCTATTGTTTTTCAAGTGCATCTCTGCTCCTGTACATATTAATTAACTGCGCTCTGGCTCCAGCACCTCCCGGCATTTTGTATTATTCATAAATGTCTTGGGGCTGCAGTAACTTATGTACTCCCCTCCTCGGCTTGGAATCATTTTTTAATTTCAAGTTCTTTTTTGACTAATTGCACTTGCGGGTTGTGCCTCCTGTACAGAGCACCGTTCCCTGGCTGCTCCCACACACACCCTCTCTTCTTCTCCTTCTGCTGAATCCTTGGGTCTCGGGCTTGCAAAGATCCTTGCCGGGTCCCCAGAAAAGAGGCAGATCTGGGCTCTGGGTGGGGGGCGGTGTCTGGGAAATTCTGGTAAACTGCATTCACTCTCCTCTGGCGCTGGTCTCGCACCTTCCTCCTCTTTCCGTCCTCCCCCTCTCCTCTCCGCTCTGACACCTCAGCCCTTCCGAGGGAAGTTCGCGGAATTATCCGACACCTCTCTCATTAGTTCTTTACCTTGTACTTCCCCCTTGCACTTCCAAAAAAAAAAAAAATAAGATGAATAGGCTTACGTAGTTGAGTGGCTTCAGATTTACAGAAAAATTCGGGGAAAGCACAGAGATTTTCCCTATCCCGCCTCACCCCTCCACCCGTCTCCCCTCTTATGAGCATCTTGCATTAGTGCACTACGTTAGTTGCAGTTGATGAGCCAAAAGACGTAACGATTTCTCAAAGTCCATAGTTTCACTGAGCCTTGTTCTTGGAGCCGTGCATTCTGTGGGTTTCAATGCGTGCCTCACGCCACACATCTACCATTAGCGTGTCATATAGGAGAGTTGTGCAACCCTAAAGAGTCCTCTGTGCTCCATCTATGGACCCCCGGCCCCTGAACCCCTGGGGATCATGGGTCCCCTTGCACTTGCTCCATAGTTTTGGCTTTTCCAGAAGCCATATGCAGGAACCCTCACACTTTTTTATTTGAGTCTTTGTTCTTGAGTTGGTGACGTGTACAGTCTGCCCCCTTCCCAGGCCGTGGACTCCTAAGGAGGGGGGACGATGCCGTCTCCATGGCAGTTTCCTGGGTCTCCCCGGAAACAGGTAGGCACACCGCGGGATGTTGGGGACAGATGTGCAGCCACCCTGCACTGGATGGTTGGGCCACATGGCCTTCAAGATCTGATGTTCTGAAGATCAGCCTGGGGTCTAGAGATGGCTGCACCCCCCAGATGCTCACCAAGTCCACCTGGAACAGGAAGTACAGAGTCCAAGAGAGTGGTCACATCTCAGAATGACTTTGGAACATTCTTCTGATTTTGATTAGTCTGAGGGGATAGGCAGCAGTGTTGAATCCTCAGAGAGAAATTGGTTGTGATATTGTTAATTTATAGGGAAGACGGCGGGGGGGGGCGGTTATTGTAGCTAAGTTTTCTTGATCTAATAAGGGCACGTGGCTCTCTGGCTCTATGTTAACATACTCCTGCTGCCCACCCTCTCTCTCCCTCTCCCTGAATATTGCCTATTGACAGTATCCCTGGAAGGTATAGTCTTGTCTTGTCTTTTTTATTTCCCTTCCCTTCCCTTCCCTTTCCTTTCCCTCTTCCTTCCTTTTCTTTTTTTTTAAATTTTTTTAATGTTTTATTTATTTTTGATACAGAGAGAGACAGAGCGTGAGAGGGGGAGGGGCAGAGAGAGAAGGAGACACAGACTCTGAAGCAGGCTCCAGGCTCTGAGCTGGCTGTCAGCACAGAGCCTGATGCGGGGCTCGAACCCACGAACGTGAGATCTGACCTGAGCCGAAGTCAGAGGCTTAACCGACTGAGCCACCCAGGCGCCCCCCTTCCTTCCTTTTCTTTCTCCTTTCTCTCTCTTTTTCTCTCTTTCTTTCTTAGAGAGAGAGAGTATGCACTCCTGCAGGGGAGAGAGGCAGGAGAGAGAGAAATTCTCAAGCAGTCTCCATGCTCAGTGCCTAGCCATATGCAGGGCTCAATCCCATGATCCTAGGATCATGACCTGAACCAAAATCAAGACTCAGATGCTCAACCAACTGAGCCAGTCTGGTGCCCCGTGGAAGGGATAGTATGTCTAATCAAGCCAGATGTCTCCTCCCTGATCCCATCAGGTGAGCAGAAAATTTCTCTAGAAGCAGCCATTCTAACTCTAACACATTTTGTTTTTAGCTAAGATTCTAGGGAATCTAAGGGCCAAGCAGAAGCATGGATATCTATCCGGTTCCCTTTTTTTCACAAGATGATGACAAATCCTTCAGAGTTTAAACATCTTCAGAGACCAGATGTGAGAATATTCTTATCTGTTCATTTCAGGACCTCCCTGTTGAGAAATTCTTCCTGATCAAAATCTATATATATCAGACAAAAACTAAAGTATACATTTGCTACTCTGCTCGCTTTGGAGTCGAAACGATGGCTGAGTCGTGGCTGACAGGCGCTGAGAGGGCTGCAATCCAGGAACTCAACCAAGCAGGTGGATCTGAGATGCCCAGAGAGTGCGAATGCGGAGACACCTGCTAGGACAAGTGTCTCTGCAGCAGACCTCCGTCCGGGCTGGGAGGGTTCTGGAGAGCAGGGTTGGCAAGGAGAGGAGAGGAGACACAGGCATCAGAGACCTCTCAGACCAGTTTTCATCTCCTTTTATATTCTACATA
>NC_043716.1:51649889-51711527 GCF_006229205.1 Suricata suricatta | reverse complement strand
TGAGAACTTGGGCTGTGTCCTCAGTGTGTGAGTCACACGCCTCCCCAAAGCAGACCAATGGGACTGGGTTTCTGGTCAGGAGAGGGCCAGAGCGAGGCCGGCTGGGGGCTGAGGGCAGCATGGCCAGATGTCAGCTCTGGGTCTCTGCGTGGGGGCTGCCACAGGCCTCCCTGCACGGCCCTGAGCAGAGGGGCCTCTGAAGTGCTCTCTGTCACCGTCACATGTGGCTCTGGGTTCCTGACCCTGATCAACCCTCAGCCCCTCCTGAGTCAACAATGGTGGCTGCAAAGGTGTTGATTAGAAGCCTGGAAGGGAATTCTGTCTCGACTGACTTTGGACAATTATTCGAAATCTGGGCTTTGAAAGCCTTTACGTTCTGGGCAACTTCTCCAAGCCTTCTTCCCCTCTCTCACTACTACCACTTTTGTTTTCACTTAGGGAATTCAGTTCTAGACAACGGCTGAGACTTTGGATCCCATGTAGCTTGGCCAGTATGCTGAGTCCCCATATCCCCAAGGAAGGACATGTGGCAGGCAAATAAGGTCCTTCTGCCTGTGGGCACACATGCACTACCCATGGGGCATCTGCATGAGGTTCCCTCCCACCCACAGAGACGAGAGTAAGGGTGGCAAGGATCCACCAGGGACAACTTCGGGCTGAGCAGCCACTGCAGCTGGGAGGGAAGAGGGCCACCCTCGGTCCTGGTGTGTATAGCACCAGCTGCCTTGCAGCATCAGGGCCCCAGCTGGTGCCCGCCTCTCTGGGCCCCTGGCCAGTGCCAGCCTGGAACCCTCCAGTTCCGCCTGGCTGGCTCCTCTGCTGCCATTTCAGGGAGGAAGTGGGGATGGAGGTGGGGGATGGGGTGAGTGCCACGTAGCCATCCCCAGAGCTACCCCACATCACGCTGCTCACGAGTCCTTGCCTCATGGGCTCCCAGGTGTGACCCAGGTGTTCCATCCTCATTCTGGGAGCCAGCGTTAGAGCATCACTGCGTCTGTTCCTCCCTCACCTCTGCACAGCTGCTTGCAGGGCCGCCCGCGTGGGAGGAGACCCCCTGTGAGCAGAAGATCTTTCCAGGACAGATGGACAGGGACCGTGGAGTGGGGCGAGGAGCCTCCCTGTGGTAGGCACGGCCGCTCTGCGATCCAGGAGTTTGCCACCGAGCTGCAGAGGACAGCCCCTCAGCTTCCCAGCCCCAAATCCCAGGACTCGGGTCACACTCAGCTGCTTAGAGCTTCTGTGGCTTTCAGGACTTGTAGATTTCTCCCGCCTCCAGGCTTCTTGGGAAAGTGGGCGTGGCCAGCTAGCCCTGTGAGAACCTACCAAGATAAAACGAAATACTGTTTGTAAAGTCTCTCCCTGAGATGTCGGTCAATAGCAGCTGCTCAAATTGTGGCCATGCCTTTCAGCTCCTTCTTCCGAGGCTGAATGCACACGTTGTGTCTTCTCAACCTGTTCTGTCCTTCCCTCCTTCCTGCCTTTCCCTTTCCTTGCCCCGAGTCACCCTCTTATTGTGGAGTCTCTGCATGTCTGGTGCATTTCACTGAGCAGTAGAGCTTTGCGGCTGTATTGTCTCATCCGGCAAATGTTTATCAGACGGTTACTCAGCAGCAGGCCCCATACTGGGCACGGAGATCACACCCATGAGAAAGTTAAGCCTGCTTTGACGCCCACGTAGAAATTACAGTCTGGGGAGGAAGGCTGGCGCTAAACCAGTCATTTCAAGAAAGAACAAGAGTTAGCATCCCTCATCATGAGGCTGTGAGTCTGGTCCATGCAATCAGGAAAGGCTTCCCCGAGGAGGCAGACATAAGGGAAGTTTCAAGCTGCAGGCACCTTGTCTACCCCACGCATGATGTTTTTCAGTGGCAGGCACCCATTTTCATCCTTCTCATCACATCCACCACCTCTGCTTGGTGACTTCGGTCTTCATGCTCACTTTATCTTCCAAAGGATTCCTGACACTTACATGTAATTCCATGAAGTAGAAAAATAGAATAAAACCTTGAGACCAAGAAAAACAGAAAACCTAAGGTCAGGGGCAGAGAGACCATATGTTACTAAAATGAAGCCACAGATTTAATTCTGCATGTCTGAACGGCTGATGCAAAAAGACAGATCAGTTACAAAATGCTCATTGTCCTTCACACCACAATTTTCAAGAAAATAAAGCCTTTATGGGATGGATCTTCATATGGTGGTTGTCGGATGAGAGGCATCACTGACTCGATCATTTCTAGAACAAACTCGGTAGCAGAAGTTGTGTGGATGTGTTTTTTTTTCCTTTGGTTAATGTTTATTTATTTTTGAGAGAGATATACAAAGCATGAGAGGGGGAAGGGCAGAGGGAGACACAGAATCCAAAGCAGGCTCCAGGCTCTGAGCCTGATGCAGGACTCAAACTCGAAGACTGCAAGATCATGACCCGAGCCAAAGTCGGACACCCAAGTGCCCCTGTGTGGATGGTTTTTAAATAGTCTCTGAATGTAGGGCAGGGGGCCATTCGGAAGCCAGACAATTCCAGCACCCAGAAATAATCTGGTCTCATCCAGGGCTAACGGGTTCTCCATCCGCTGATAGCAGAATCACCTGTAATGCAGATGAGGGTCCTCTCCCCTGAGGACTCTGGCCAGCAGGAGGAGGTGAGGTTTCAGCAGCCGTAACCTTTGGAAGCTCCCCAGCAGTTCCTGAGTCACAGCCAACGTTGAGAAAGGCTGATCGCTACCAGTGATTCTTTAACTGTTCCTTGAAGCCCCCAGGATTCTGCAGGAAGCCTTGGGGTCTGTTCAGTGACCTCGGGGATCCCTGTCCTTGTTCTTAGAAGAGCTGGCACATGGGGCCAGGACAAGTCATATGTGCTTGGACCCTGGCTTTAACCCATTGCGTGGTCCAGGGCCCCCCAAGGAAGGAGATGCCCCAGGGAGGCAATGGCTGGTGAGGAGGAAACAAAGCAATGATGTTCTTCACTAATGTCCTTCAGTCCCAGGGCAGAGGAATGGAGTCGACCAGATGACCCAGGAGGAACCTCTCTTTTTCTTAAGCTAATTAATTAGACCACAGGTCTGTCAGGGTTGAGCTGACACTGCTTTTCTCCTTCTCCGGTGCTGGAACATCAGCTCTTCCCACTGTCGAGGGAGGAGAGGTGGGGTCTACACACTCTCAGTAGTGTCAGGGACCAGAGGGACACAGCAAGGGGGGGGGGGCGTATGGGCCTGACATCCATGCTGGGGGGTGCTCTGGGAGAGGAGGATGCAAAGAGGCAGGAAAGCCCTGGCCCTCCTGGTTGGGCCACAGAGAAGGGATGTCAGGTGAGTTATGCCTTGACACAGTTCTTTAAATATAAGGACTTGATAATCCCAAGGAGGCTCCACACAGAGGCTGGCATGGGGCTCGATCTCACCAAGTGTGAGATGATGACCTGAGCTAGATCGAGAGCCAGACATTTAACTGACTGAGACACCCAGGCATCCCTCCACTCTCACTTTCTGCCCCTCCTCAACTTGTGTCTGCTATAGATAGATAGATAGATAGATAGATAGATAGATAGATAGATAGATAGATAGATAATAAGACTTGACCCAGGAGAGGAAGCTGAACATCAAAGGGTTTTAGATTTCTTATCATGAGGACAGGAGCCATCTCGACAGGATCGGTCTGCTTTCACTGGTCTTATACCTGGAACTCAAGAGTTACTTAATATCCCATTTGAAAAGGGGTTTCCAGAGATAACAAAACAGGACAAAAACCAAAACAAACCCTCCCCAAATACTGAAGCCAATGACTGAGACAACCAAGTGTACACTGTTCAAAATGAGGCTTTGTGCATATCATCATCCCCAGCCCAACTTTTGGTAAAAGTTGATCAGCCGACGGTGTGGACATCTGCATTCTAATAGGGCAGGACTCTGCAGTGTAGATTTCCTCTGTTGCTAAATAAGGGTGATTCAACCGTAAAACGGTCAACCGTAAAACAAAACAAAACCGTGTACTAATGTTTTGAGAAAAATCAATCAACTCGATGTGAGGCCTGGTATTTAGGATGGGTTGAAGTGTGTCCATCAAAACAAATACGCTGAAGTCCTATGCCTGGTACATTATACATATGATCTTTTTTTTTATACTTTATTGTCAAGTTGGTTTCCATGTAAACACCCAGTGCTCAACCGAACAAGTGCCCTCCTCCATGCCCGTCATTTCCCTTCCCCTCTCCCCCTCCCCCATCAGCCCTCAGTTTGTTCTCAGGATTCAAGAGTCTCTCATGGGTTACTTCCCTCCCTCTCTCCATTTTTCCCTCTCCCCCTCCCCCATGGTGCTCTGTTAAGTTTCTCCTGTTACACTTGAGTGAAAACATATGGTATCTGTCCTTCTCTGCCTTACTTTCTTATAAATATGATCTTATTGGAAACAGGGTCTTGGCAGATATAATTGACTTAAAATGAGGTTAGCCTGGATTAGAGTGGGATGCAATCCAATGGCTAGTACTCTTGTAAGAGGGACATTTGGATCCAGACACATAGAGAGGAGGCCATGTGAAGATGGGGGTAGAGAATGGAGTGATGTAGCCACAGCCAAGGAGCCCCTGGAGCCACCAGAAGCTGAAAGACCCAAGGGAAGACCCTCCCCTGGGAGCTTCAGAGAAAGCACTTACCTGCCAGCACCTTGATCTTGGACTTCTGGCCTCCAGAAGGATGAGTTAATACATTTCTGTGCAGTCAAAACTGTCACCTGAATAGACAGTACCCCACAGAGTCTCTACAGAAGCAGGTGCTTTTCTAAGAACCCCTTGGCACTCTCGTCACCGGGGCTGCTTATAAGTATTTAGACTCTCGCAGCTTCCAGGAGCTTGGGATTGGAGAGCCCACCCATGGGGTCTCGTCGTGGGACTTGCGCTGGTAGGGAAATGTAGTGATGTCTGTCGCTTTAGAGTATGTGCCTTGTCCTGTTCTCTTTCCCCTCAGCTCAGTGGATTGGGGTGGTGACTCTGAGGCGCTGTGGCCCAGCTTGGCTACATGTGTGTAGAAACTGAGGGAGACTTAAGCCCCGGTGGTTGTAAGTGGCTGAGGTTTCCAGGGTTGTTGGCTGTGGCAGCATAACCAGCATCCTGCCCTGGCTCCATAATCTGCCCCACCCCCACGGCAGGTGAACATTCAAGATCCCAAAGTTTATTAACATGATGATTTGGATGTGCGTGTTTTCCAAAGCAGGAGTCACCCAGTGCTGACTACGGTCATAGATAAATGTGCAGTAAAGATCATGGTGCTTCTGATTTCAAGGGTGGGGCTGCTTATAAATCCTACAGGCCATATAACACACATCCTACATAACAAAAGAAATTATCTTATAATACGGGACGGGTGGAATATAAACCCAAGGTGTTGGGCCGGTGGTGGGCGCATCTACCCCAAACGGGCTGCTTTGTTTTGGAGCAGGTATTCCTAAGCCAACCAGGCTGACGGGAGGTCAATAACAGAAGCTGCCCCCCACTTCTGCCCCGTAACAATGAGGGGATACCATAACAAAGAGGAAGCTACTGATATATATTTAAAAAATTTTTGATAACAAGAGGGCATGCCTTCAGCTAATCCAAAAGGAGTTTCAAATCATTAAATATATATTCAGAAGGAAGAGGCCAGAGCACAATCTTGTGTCACATTGCTCGGAACTATCACCAGATCTGCTGGGCGTCTGACACTTGGAGTGTTACCAAGCCACCTGCATTAAGCTCATAACTTAATAACCAGCTCCTTCCACGAAGTCAGAAGTCATAGCAGGTCAATAAAGTTGCAAACACTCTGAGGTTTTTCTTATCAGATTTCCCCTCAAGATGAAAAAGGGCGTGAACGTGATGAAGAGTAGAATCACCTGTTGATTTCCCTTCCGCCTCTCTGCGACAATTACCAGTTCGGGAAACCTAGATTTATAGTGTATCTAGCAACCTATTAAATCTGCAGTTAGGGAGAGCAATAAATAGACACTTTTTTTAAATGGTGGAGACAGGATTCCTTTATTCACTCATACGCTCGCGCTAATGAAGATAAACAGGTTGGCACAAAGTCCCTTGTCAAATTCAATCTAAGGTAACAAAGTTCCCTAATCTGCCTGGTTTTGTCTTAATTACAGCTCCAACTGGAAACACATTGAAATTAGATAATTCGGGGTTTACTTGCAAAGGGACTGTATTCCAAGGGAAGGGAAGAGTGAATGGGAGCCAGTAACTGAGGAATGACAGCCATGGAAATGTTACCACCCAAAGCTGAGGGACTGGAGGAAAGGACAGTCCAAAACCCAGAAGGGAAATCCTGTGAAAGAAGATGTCTCAAGAGGAGCAAAGTCCTTTTGTGATGGGACCCAGCTACCCTGAGGTGACCTTGCAGGGGGGCAGCCAGAGGGATGAAGACCTGACCTCACTCTCCTCCCTCCCTTTGATCCGTGGCTGGGGCTCCTTTGGCTAAGCCCAGCTGGAAACCACAGAGCATGGGAACCCGTAGGTGTGGGGTGAACCACTCAGGGCCAGAATGGGGTGTGGAAGGCAGGGGAGCACAAATAGAAGACCTCGTATGTTGTTTCTGCTTCTTGCCCATTGTGGCTTCCTTCTCACATCCCATTTCCATTCTACAGGGTGGGGGGGGGGGCGCTTTGTTTTGGCAAACCTGCCTCTGGAATGGCAAGATCCATACACTATCCAAATGTGAATTGATAACAGTGGATTTACTTAGTCATTGATCCACTGATAGTAAAGGAAAGGAGAATAGAAGCCACGCCTTGAGGCACCGAAAACAGTATGTTGAATGATCCCCCCAGCATCAGAATGTCACCCTGGAAGTCACAAAACCCCCCCTTTGTTGAAGTCCTCATCAATCGGGTCTAATGATTGGTGCTCAGTAGATCTTTCTTGGTCAGACTTGGCTATAAACGGCAGGATGGAGAGGGGCCATGGACCATCTCAGCCAGGAGAAATCTGGGAAGGTGTTTCTTGGCCTCCAGACCAGTACTGTAAGACATCACAAGCTCCCAGAGATCAGACCTAAGCCTCCAGAAACTCAGGCAATGTTGGTATTCACCCAGTGCTTCTCACTAAAGCCCTGGGCAATTAGTTCCTTTTTAGAAGCTCTGCTGAAGCCTAAAGAAATTCCCCCTCCCCCTTCTCAGGACCCACCAGCATTTGGAAAGGGAGCTGGAGCCGCTGTGCCCCTCCCTGGCTGAGCTCACCATTCAGGGTTTGTCCCGGGGCCATGGTGGTGGCCCATGCATGCTCCTCAGGGACCCCAGCTTGGAAGTGAATAGCATGGCTCAGTCTGGGGGCGGTTTTCATCAACATATATTGGGGGAAAAACAGGAAGTAAGGTGGAGAGGGCGGGCTGATGGCTGGGTGGGAGAGAAAGAGTGAGGGAGACAGAATGCAAGCACGGATGGGTGAAAAGAAAGAGAGAAATCTCACAGATTTTAAATATAGGAGTATAAATATTTGAAAATCTGGGGTGCTGTACATGTGTGGAAAATGCAGATTGGGTTTCCGAAGTCAGATACCAGGAAGCAAAAATGTTCATTCTCTTGAAATGTTATGAAGGGAAGATTGTGTCTATTAAAGACTCACATACGTGCACACGTGCACGCTCAGTTATATAAGCATAAAAACAATGACGCATAGACACGGAAACATACACATCAACACCAGAACATGTAGACATGGAAATACACTCAAATATGTACAAGTATCTGCCTTTTGCTCAAGGCACACATCCGCCCATTCATTGGCAAATATTTATTGAGTGCCTCCAATGTGCCAGGGACAACGCTGGCTTGTGAGGATATGGTGGCGAATAGGACTGTGTGTCCTCTCCTAAGGGAGCCCACAGCCTACTGATGCAGAGGAGCCACCCCAGGGCCCCCCATGCACGGAGCTGCAGCAGGGGTCCGCCATGTGGGTGAGCCGGGGATTCGAGGCTGCCCTGAGCTCACGTGCACCCTTAGGTATGTGAGAGAAAGGAAGGGTGTGCACTTTCGTCCCTGTGCGGCAATGCCCTGGGACCCATAATCCCTGATCCATGGAGATGATGAATAAATGACTAAAGAATGAGCAGATGAATAATTGAGTGAGTGAATGAAAGTCCTGACAGCCAGCAGCAAGGTAGGCAGGGACTTGGGCCGCCCGAACTCCAAATTCCATTCCGTTTCTGGGGAAGAGTCTCACTGAGCTTCGGAAGCATCTACTAAGGAAGGTGATGGGCGTTTCTGCTCAGCCAAGCTATCGGGCAGCCTCTGAGCCTTGAGGGTTGTGATCGGAGGTGGGGCGAGGGGCCAGTCTGACTCTGGTTTGAAAGCCAGACTCTCTGATGAGCTTTGCAAACCCGAGGCCCCTCAGTCTGTGCCCAGAGGGATGCAGCTTGTTTCTCTTCTGACCTGGAGGGACCCCCTATTCCCCGTCCCCCACCATCTGGGGTTCCAAACTCTTCACAAAGCCTGGTGGGATTTCTTCAGCTTTAGAGGTAAAAGATGTAGGTCTTTACCAGCTGGCTCCTGGTAAAATTCATTACATGAACTGCTTACCATCCTTCATTACTAAGAAAATCGGAGCCCTGATTATTGGCAGCAAGAATGGAGCCCAGGGACAGAGGACTGTGCTCTACTGAGACCCTATTTCCACACTGTGTGTGCGCGCATGTGTGTGTGCTTGCACTCACAAGAGTATTTAAATTTTTTTTGTTGCTTTTTATTTATTTTTGAGAGACAGAGAGAGACAGTGAGAGCAGGGGAGGGTCAGAGAGAGAGGGAGACACAGAATCGGAAGCAGGCTCCAGGCTCTGAGCTAGCTGTCAGCACAGAGCCCGACACGGGGCTCGAACCCACAAACCATGAGATCATGACCTGAGCCCAAGCTGGAGGCTGAACCGACTGAGCCACCCAGGCGCCCCTCATGCAGGAGTTTTAAAATGGGGTCAGGCTGCAGCGGACACGGCAGTTGCCCACCCAAGTCCTCAGACCTGACCATCGTGTCTCCTCTGCTCAGCCTCCAATTGCCATTAGCCGTATTTCTTTGCCCGATGGCTTTTCCCAAAGGGGCAGAAGGCTCACTGCCCACAGGAGCAGGGACATCAGAAGGGCCGAGGAATTAAGACCCTCTGCCAGCAGCCCTTAACCAAGGACTTCTGGGAGGTGGTGTTTCAATACCCTGTGACCTTGTCCCCTAGGCAGGGTGACTCTGAGGTCTGTTTCCCAGTGTCTCCTAGAGTTTCCCAGAGAGAGGAAGAGCCAGGCTTCCATGGGGTAGGTGGCTTAATAGCACAGCACTTGGTGGTCAACTTCCCTTCTTTGTGCCCCTTCCCCATACCCTCCCCCACACCCCCAGTGGTGTTTGTACTTCCCAACTAAACTCCAAGCACTTGAATTCTTCAGGGGAACCCAAATCAACACATATGCATTCCAACCTCCTTGCAGAGGCGGGCTGGCCCTAGCTCAATGCTGGGAAGCCTTCCTTAGTAGGTCAACTTCCATAAGGAGCCAGCCCTCATTGGAAGGACTAATGTTCTGAAAGAAGATAGATTGCACCTAAAAGGAGATGAGGAGGGCTGTTCTCTGCTCGTGAGACTGGAGGCGTAAGTCCAGCTTGCAAGAAGTTTTTGGGGGTCCCCATCCCTTTCATTGTCAATACAGACCCAACACCTACCTCCTGGGACCAGCTAGTAAATGGAGTAACAAGGCCTCCTTGGGGCTCCTGATGGTTCTCCCAGTGTACTTCTTTGTGGTCTCTGGGCAGAAGGAGGAAACAGTAACCAACCCCAGGGGATGCCAGAGAGAAGGCACAGGTGTTTTTGGGAGGTGGGGGAGCGGTAGAGGGCACAACTCCCAACTTCTCAAAAGCCAAAGAGGCAATCGATTTATAAATGCGTATAAACATTATCCAATATTTAATATAGAAGGAATTCTTAGAATTCTTTAGAGAGAAATTTTGCTAGAAGGCAGCTGGTTAGGGCATGGAGGGGAGGGGAGGGGAGGGGGAAGGGAGGATTGCTAAAGTACACGGGGTGTCTTTAACTGTGGCAGAGGTTGCACATACCTGAGAATATACTGAAACCAGTGGATGGTAACTGTACATGGATGAATTGCATGCTGTGTGAATTATTATCTCTATAAAGCTGTTGGAAAAAAAATAGCCGGGTGAAGAAGGACAAGTTGGACAGACATGGTTCCATCTCTGCTACTTGCGACTCCGTGTACAAGACATTTAACGTCCTCGACACATTAGCTTCTCCCAGTGAAAATACTTCCTGTTTAGGGTTTTTGAGTAGATTTAAGATACTTTATAAAGCACTTTAAAAGTTCCTGGCACGTACACAGTCGTTAGTTTTTTTTTATCATTTTAATAATAATAATTAACAGTTGAACACTGTACAGAACCGGCTACTAGAAATCATCACTGCATATTAAATGCTCATTCTCTAGAAGAGAAGGTAATTAGTAGTGAGCGGAAGCAATCCTTTCGAAATTAAGCTTAGCTGGCACCTTAGCTGGTTTAAATAAAGAATCGGGTAAGCAAAGGGCCAAGAAAAAGATGCAGCATGATTATAATTTGTGTTTTAAAAATTCTGACCTCAAGGAGAAAGGAAGGGGCACGCAGACCATTCGTGTCAACACCGGAGGAAGGATCACGTCTCTCCAATTTGGGAACTGAGTAGGTAAAAGGGGCTTCTGATAACAGTTGGATGAGTGGGTTTGGGGTACCAGCAGGACCCACGTTTGTTTCTCAAAGCCTGGAGGCTGTTTTGGTAGGATCAAGTGAACTACTCTTGAGAGAAAAGAGGATACAGCTTAGCAGAGCTTAAAATCGAGTTGAATTTGGAGCCGGCAGGATACAATATCATGCCCAAGTTTTGCACTTCACTCTTGATGCGGATTGAATTTGTGTTTTCATCTGATAGAGGAAGGGGAACTAATTTGTGTTCTTCTTTCATAGCTAGAGGAAACGCAATCATTGATCCAGAGTATGGGTTTTGTTTTGCTTTCCTATCACCTCTTGCCTATCCATCCCCTACGTGTACGGATGCCAGAGGGAAACAGGTTCGCGGAAGGTGCTAGATCCCCCACAAGTTGACAAGGTAGCCTGGCCTGTCTTGAGACTCATGGGTCAGAGAGAGAGGACAGTTTATCACAGGGTCAGTGCGTTGTGGTTTTGCAACAGTTCTCTAATCTACTGTTCCCGTAAGACAATGCCAAGAGGGCCAGCTCATACCTGTGCACACGGGTGGGGTTGCTACAAGACAGGACCCCGAGCTTAGGGTCCCGAATCTTTTGTAATGGGTGGTAAGATGCCTACCCTTCGCTCCCGAGGAGGACATCACATCTTCCAAAGCCGTTCACCGTGCGAACATCTTTATAAAGATCGGAGCAAAGGCGGTCAGCATCCTTGCTTACAGGATGTATGGAAATGTGAGAGACCCGTGGAAAATCATCTCCCGACACACAACAGCGGTGTAATCTTGGGCCTCAGTTTCTTCATCTGTACAATGGAGATGATGCCCATCTGGCACACGGTGGGAGAGAAAAAATGAAATATCGGTGTCGTCTTTCAAGGTCGGTTCCCGCCACACCACAGACCTTCAAGAAATGTTCATTACTTTCTCCTGCTCCTCCCCCTGCAGCAGAGAGAGTTTGGTGAAGACTTCATTCTGTGAAAATTTCTCCATATTATACCAACTCTCATTAGAATCTATTAAGACAATACCCATAAGAGGGGCACCTGGGTGGCTCAGTCGGTTATGCATCTGACTTCAACTCAGGGCATGATCTCGCTGCTCATGAGTTCGAGCCCCACGTCGGGCTCTGTGCTGACAGCTCGGAGCCTGGAGCCTGCTTTGGGTTCTGTGTCTCCCTCTCTCTCTGTTCCTCCCCTGCTCATACTCTGTCTCTCTCTCTCTCTTAAAAAAAAAACATTAAAAATTTAAAAAAAGATATCCATATGAAAACCTTGTCATCATTGTTTTCTTTCAAGATGGCAGCCCACCTGGCCAATAGAATGTGTGTCTTGATTCCATTAGTGAAGTAGCAAACTTGACCGATTTCAGCCCAAAGATTCGCCATTAAACAACTCGAAAATCCTAAACCCTCCAGCTCAGTGCTTCTCACACTCTGTTGCATGTTTAAATCACCTGGGGAGCGTTAAAAAATGCCACTGCCTCCAATAGCAATGAAATCATACCCCTCAGGGGCAGGACTCAGACACCGGTAGTTAAAAAAAATTCTCCAGGTGGTTCAGCTATGCAGCCAGGGATAGAGCGGTGGTCTGGCTCTCCCTCAAGCAGCTAGAAGCATTCGCAAGTGCTACTTTGCAATTCTTAAGCTGTTTCACTGGAGTGTAATTGGTCTAACTCTGAAAAGGTCACCAGTCATTTGCAGGTATTTTGCTGAGCCCAGCAGGGAGCAGGGGGCACAGGGAGCCTGGGGGTGGGGGGAGTGGGCACACAGAAGCACCTGAAAGTGTGTGTGTGGCGGGGGGAGAGGGGTCTATTCTCAGAAGATAGGGGAGCACCCTGTCTTGTGAACTTCGGAATTCCACTGCATCCTGAGAACAGGGCTCTGTATACCCTGGGCACTCAATAAATGATTGCAAAGCGTCTCCGTCTTCTTGCTCCACCCGCCAAGCATCAAACATTCTGCAGGCACACTTCAGTTGAAGAGAGTTCTCGTCCTTGCCTTGCTCCCTGGCCGACTAGATTATAGGATTAACTCTTCACCCCCTGGCTGGGCCGGGGGAATTCTCTCTCCTCTTTCTTGAGGTCTAAACAATCAATGATAAAGATTTTTCTTTCTTCTCCCACCTTTCTTTGGAGTTCTTTTTTTTTTTTTTTTAGATGGTGACTTTTGGTTTTTGGCAGATCCTCAAAGGGAAACGAAGGCAAGGCCCAGCATCCGGATGAGTCGGGGCTCCTCTGTGGCCCACTCTGCGGTCACGTGACGGTCGCTCTCTGCTGCTCCATCCTGCTGGTAAGCAAAGGTGCGTGAGAGGTGCACAGAGCCCCCAAAGTCAGAATTTTGCGTTTGCTCTGAGCTAGTGTCCAGTCCCCCTCCTCCACTCATAAACCTGCAAAATACTCAGGGAATCAAGGCACATGAAGTCCGAGGGAGCCTAACGTGGCTGTGTGATTCGGGCTGCCCAGTAAGTTACCTGAAACTCAGGTGAACGTGGGCTTTTTGGACCTGGCTCCGGGAAAGCTTGTGAGATGGACTCTTTGTTTCCAAATGGAGGCTGCATGTTCTTCTTGGTGCCTGGCTGGAACAAAAGGGACCAGAGCATTAAGGGGGGCTGGGGGAGCTCCCTCCCCAGTGGCTGAAAGAGGAGGCGTGGTTTCCGCCGAGGCCAGCTCCGAAAGCCCCTTGGCACAGGTGCTTCCTGAAAAACCAGGCAGCGGGGAGGGAGCCCTGGAGCCTGATGCTGCTGAAGACCGACACACACAGTTTCCCTTGATGCCAGAAGGCGGGGGCGGGCTGCTGGAGAAACTGAGTCCCTCCGTGGCTCATGAGGCTTTTAAATCAGAGCTGTTTGGGCAGGGGTCTGGGGCCCGAGTAGGAGTTTGGGGAAGGGGTACTCTTTCTCTAGCTGAGCTCCAGAGATGTTAAAACAGGCTGGGTTTGGAATGGCTGCAGCCTTCCATCCGCCCCTCGTCTCTCTCCATGAACCTCTTCCCTTATGCAGGGCTGATGGCACAGAAACTAGAGCTTTGTTCTTGCCCTCTTCCTGGGCACCTGCTGCTCCCACTCTATCCACCTGAAGGCTCACAGGCCTCCCTAAGTGACATCACAGGCCGGTCGCCGCGGAAACGGGCCATGAGCTCAGGCAGTAAGGGGCTTGATGGCTTCAGGCAGGGGAGGAGGCCCGTGGAGACCAAGGAAGTCAGGGTTTTGAGCTCCACTCAAGAGGGATTAGAATGAATGCAGGGAAGACTAGAATGTAGCCACAAGCTTCCCCAAACAGGAGCAGAAGGCATGGATGCCACTGAAAGGCTAAGTTGATTGTCCCTCCCTGCAGGAGCCGGGCCCCGCCGCCCAGCTTCCCCGCTGCAGAGCCTGATTGCTTATTCGGGAGTCATTTCTGCCTGTAATTTGTTGGCTCAAAGGTCGGAATGGACTTCTCAGGAAGATAGATTTCCTCGTGGCCGCTCCTTAGGGACTGAACTTTCTAAACCAATTGGCCCAAATTCCAGTCCAATTTGGATCTTAGGTTTCCCCACAGGAGTGGGCGTGGCTCACACACACGAAAGAACCCCAGGTTAAGTGTGGGGCAGTGGGCTGTGCGTCCAGAGGGCCAGGTGGGGAAAAGCAGGGGACAGGGAGGCTAGCAGAGCCCCGGGAGGCAAGGAGAGAGAGCACTTTATAAATCACCAGCTTCCTTTTAAAAATGGAATTTAACCTCCCTCAACTTTGCTTTTGAATTTATTAGCGGTTTCATTTCCCTGAGTATTAATTCATCATCTCATTCCCAGCCCCAGGAGCGGTGCTGGCCCAGAAGTGACATTCCCGTCCACACCTTTAAGTGATACTCTTTTAGCTGTGTCATCTCCGGATCCCTGGGAGCCTCGACCCCTGCCCCCTGCCCCCCAGCATCTGCACACGCCCTGTGGACATGGCCGTGCCTGGGTACAGGTGCCCAGCAGTCCTGACCCCCCTCTTTTGCTGCTGCTCCTCCCCCCAGGGCTCTCTTTGGGGCCCGAACTCCTCTCCATTGGGAAGCAAGGCAGATGCCAGCTGCGGTGGGGAGATAGAGCCTTGCTGTTGGAGCCAGAATCAGATAACTGCTTGGGGGGGGGGGGGCCGAGGGGAGGGAGCCGAGGGGAGGGCTGGAGGGGGCCACACGTGTCAGCCTAACTGGAGGATCTGAAAAAGCTATTTCAATCCCGTCTCCAAGTGGGAGACTGGCAGTTGCCCTTCTGTGGAATCAAAGTTTTGCTTTTCCTCTCCATCTCCTCTGCCAAGGAAGAAAGCTCCACTAACAAGGGACACGATGATGCTTTTCACTAGGAAAAAGTCCTTTCTTCCCAGATCCCTTCTCTCCTCACAGCACAGAAAAGACCCTGTCCTAACGGCCAATGTGTCAGGCTGGAAATGAGGATGTTTGAACTGACTGATGCCCAAGGCGGGACCAAAACACCAGAAGCTGTGGGGGCGGGGCCAGACAGCAGGGCGGTTCAAGTGCTCAGGTGATGGCAGCCTGGGCCACGTCTGGGCATCGCTGCCTAACAGCCTTATTGCCTAAGCTCAGGTGGGGAGCTCAGAATCCCTGGGAGCTTGTTAAAAAGGCTAGACCCAAACCCCATGCCTGGCCTGAGGAAGCAGAATCAGCATTTTTACCAAATCTCCAGGTAACAGGTGAGTATCTAGCCCCGTGAGTATTGAAATCCCTCGACTTGGAGCCTTGCCACCCCTCCTCCTGCTCTGCCAGCCCTGCTGTGCTAGGGGCAGGTCCCCAGGATAGGAGACTAGACAGCCCTTTCGTCCAGTGTCAGCCATCACACGGTTCCACCTGCCCGAGAAAGGGGACTGGAGGACAGTGGGGACCTCGAGACCCTGCATGCAGAACACCTACGAATCAGCGTCCCAGAGCCCTGCTGGATCAGGGCTGGGGATAGCCTTGCAACCCTGCAGGGGAGACTGAGAAACGGTGGTAAGGTTGGGGTCTGACAATGCCCTATGGCCTTCTCTTCCAGGCCTGGCTCCCACAGCGTCTCAGGGCTGAAGGCCGGCAGAGTGGCAGCTGGTGGGGGGCCCACCATGCAGGCATCAGAACTGCAGCACAGTGTCAAGGCCCTAAGGGCTGGCCATTTCCTTCACATCAAAGCATTCACCTATTAGTGGACGATGCCGGTTCTCCGGGCGCTGGGAGGAAGGGCAGGCCTGGTGGAGGGTGTCTGCCTCCATCAGCTCGGCTGGGGGTTCTCGGGGCCCAGGGCAGTGGGGGAGGACACTCCTGAGCTCCAGGGAGCTGCCAAGGCCTGAGATCTGGGTCCCTCTTGGGCCGCTAGAGAGCCACCAGGGAAGATCTGTGGCTGAGGGTCTGTCCTGCCTCTACTCTCCGCAGGCAGGGCCCCTCTGGACCTCTCAGTGGGGGGCGGGGGGCGTTCCTACTGTCTCCACAAACAACATCACACACCCAAGACCTTTATCTGCCTGAGAGATACCCCTTCCCTGGCAGTTGCTTCCTCCCCTTTGGGTTCCTCCCGGTCCTGTTTCTATCCCAAAATGGACAAAGAAATGGACACCCAGAGGTCAGAGTTTGAGACTGCAGTTCTGTCACAAGTCACATGACCTTGGGCAGGTCATGACTTTACCTTCAAAAAATGGGGGGGGGGGGATGAGCCCAGCTTTGCTGAGTGGCAGTGAAAACAGAATGAACTACGGGAACGCTCCTCACCCAGTGGCGGGAACACGTCACCGCTCAAATGCACATCCGGGTATCAATGTGTGTCAAGTCTGAGCAGTTAGTGTAGACCAGTGGTCCTCAAGTGGGCTCCCTGACACCTGCCCGGGACCCACAGAAGCAGACACGCTGGATTGCAGATGTGGGGTTCAGCAGGTGATTCTGCTGCAGGTTCAAGTGTGACGGCCCTGGTGTGACTGGAAAATGCTGCGGCTAGTAAGCCATGGGTCACTGTGCTACCTTCAAAGTCATGTTGATTTGGAGGGGATGGGTGTGTATTAGAGTTCTCCAGAGAAATAGAACCAATAGGAGAGAGAAGTAGATAGGGAGAGGGGAAGAGAGAGAGAGGGTAGATAGATAGATAGATAGATGATTGATAGGTAGATGATAGATAAACAGATGATAAATAGATGATAAAGATAGATGAGAGAGAGAAATGATAGTATAGATAGATGATACATGGAGAGAAATAGATTTATGATCAGGAACTGGCTCACATCATAGTGGAGGCTGATGGGACCTTCCATGATCTGCGGTCCCCAAGCTGGAGCCCAGCGAGGTCTCGAGCCCAGAGCTGCTCATGCAGATCCAGGCTGAGGGGAAGCCCTGCACATCAGGAACCCTGAGGGCAGGAGAAGATTGGTGTCCCAGCCCCGTCAGGGGGAGACTGAATTCACCCTTCCTCCACCTTCTAGGCTACCTGGTCCCTCAACCGGTTAGGTGAGGCCCACCCACACTGGGGAGGGCCATCTGCCTCACTCAGTCCCACCAATTCAAACGCTAACCTCTTCCCCAAACACCCTCACAGACCCACCTGGAAATAGGGTTTAGCCAGGCTGTCTGGGCATCCCCCGGCCCAATCAAGCTGACACATAAAATTAACCCCAAAGCAACAGTAAGAAGAGTAGCTGGTGCTGTGTGTGAGGCTCTCTGAATCCCCACAGCCACCCCGGTGGGTGACATTATCCTCCCTGCAGAGAGGAGGCATGTGAGGCTCATGGAGGCAAGTGGGTGGCTCTGAACCCAGGCACTCTGGCGGGAGGCTGTGGCCCCTGCTTCCTGGTGAGGAGGTGCAGGATGTTGGTGGGGAGGAGCCGAGGGAGGGGCCCAGGAGCAGGGGCGAAGGTGCTGGAACAGGAGGGAGCAGGGTCTGTGACAGAGCTGGATCTAGAACCGGCGTCTCTCAGTTCTCAGCCCCGAGCCCCTTTCCTCACACCGACCGACCGTTGTCTTATTCCAGCGCCCCAGGTGTGGGCAGAGGTGCCCAGGGCTCACTGGGCCGTGCGGTGGCTTCCACCCATCTCAGCAGGCGGGGTCAAGGGTCGGAGTGCCGAGTAGGCGGGTGTGAGCACAGGCCGGGGAGAGGACAGACAAGGCGTCCCCAGGGAGCCCAGTTTGGGGGACCATCTAAGTGCCCAAGTTCAGTTGTACTTTTATCATAGCATTTGTCACGGGTGCAACTCGAAGGTACACTGGGCAGTGATTTGCTCGCCCTCTATCCTGCCCGCTGGACCGTCGGGTCCGTGAGCACGGGGGCTGTAACTGTGCTGACAACGCGGGAATCCCCAACACAGCGCCGTGCGTGGCGCCCAGGAGCCCGCAGCTGCTGGCTGAGTGGGTGAACGGACACCAGCAGACTCAGCCCTACCCCGTAATCATTTATTTCCCCGTCGGCTGTCCTTCTGGACTGGCACCCTCATGAGCAAACCATCTCATTCCGCTCTGTGCACGGAGCTCCTGGAACAATGTGCACACGGTGTCTGGAACACTGGCCGGCTCGAGCTGCACTTTGGGAGCTGAACCCAGTCAGATTCCTGAGTCCAGTGGGTCCTCATCTTCCCACGGGTGGAAGGCGAGAATGCTGAACCAGGAGTCTCTAAAACACTGGACTGGATTTTCTCAAGGTTTCCTTTGTCTGGACGCATTCGCGGATTCCAACCCCCTGAGGGGTAGGACCCAGGGTCTGGTTTCCTGGGTCCCCGGATTGAGCAGGGGCGGGGGTTCACGGACTGCGCAGGGGCGGGGCTCCCCGGGGGGAGGAGGCGGGGGTTCCCACCTCCTCAAGCAGCTTAACCTCGTAGAGGGGCCAAAGCGTTCAGGTAAGTAGCTTCTGTGAAAGGGCTCCACTTAACCCTCTTTTTTGCAAAACTGAGATTGTGAGTCAACCTTCAATTAACCTCTTCTCCCAGATTCCATGCTATGCAAAAGGTTTAATTCCAAAGGCAGGGAAGCTATTTTAGGATGACGTTTATTAGTGTATTGATACCAAACCAGAATAGGTCAGCTCTCTTCCTGTGGACCAGAAACACTTACTCACAGTGGCCAACTGGATGTAAAAATGCCATGCCCCGGGGGGATCTGTCTGTCCCTGGTCCTGCTCCGCAGGCCTCCCCAGCCCCTCCCTTCCTCGTCCACCAGGAGGCATCAGTATTTTGCCTAGAGGCCCTATTAAAAGCATGAACCACACCCCCTTCTCTCTTCTCTTCCAATGCTCCGGACATTTCAGATCTAACCCACAAACTCTCTTTGATAGGCAAAATGGTGCGTTCGCGTACAAAGGGACAGACAGCGAGGCCTAGGGAAGTCTATTTTGGGAAATTATTAAGCTCATATACCAACCTTATTTTTATCCTAAAATTATTTTTTCATGAGCTAATAGGTCAGTTGGCTCTGTTCAGCGCACCTGCCAGGAAAAGGAAGTGGGGGGGTGGGGAAGATGCATAATGACCCAAGTGAGATGATACGATGGCTCAGGGCAGGTCACAGGGCCAAGAGCTCCTGCTCCTCCGAGGACGCATCATGAAGATATTGATTTGCTTTGGTCTGTGCCCTCTCTATATTAATGAAGTAGCAACTTTGATATTCTCTGAAATGTTCTAGATATACATTCATCGACTGGGGACTGTGAGAGCCACCATTTCTCATCCAAGTAGTGAGGTATTAATGGACGATGAGGAGAGTGAGGAGGGGAATTGATGGAGGGGTTGGATAAATAATTTATCATACATCCATGAAGGAATACTACGCAGCCATCTAAAATCTATATATGCAAAGAATACTTAATGACCTGGAAAATGCTCACAACACAATATTCGGTAAGAAAAAATAGGACTTGGAATTGCACACTGAGTATAAGCCACATGATATATGTTGAGACAGGAAAGAAATATACCACCTGTTTCCTTCTACACATGTCTGGATTATCCCCATTCCTGGCAATGTGCCTTTATCCGATCTAGTTTTTTTTTTTAATTTTAATGTTTATTTTTGAGAAAGAGAGAGAGAGACGGCATGAGCAGCAGAGGGGCAGAGAGAGGGGGAGACAGAATCCGAAGCAGCTCCAGGCTCCAAGCTATCGGCACAGAGCCCGACTCGGGGCTTGAACTCATGAACGGTGAGACCATGACCTGAGCCGAAGTCAGACGCTCAACCGACTGAGCCACCCAGGTACCCCTATCCCGTCTACTTTTAAATGTTAAATTCAAAACGTTTTTAAAGTACAACATAAAACATCCCCCACGCAGACATAAATTCTAATTATACAAAAAAATAAATAAATTCAAATTATATAGAAAGGAAAGTTGCTCCCTGCCTTCACCACTCTTAATCCCCTGGCATGTAGCCTCCAGAACTTTATGTATAATGTAAATGTATGCTATCTACACACATGTGTGTATATGCATGCATATGGTGCACATTTGCGGGTATGTGTAGAGATGCTGCATCTATTATATGTAAATCTATACAGATACGTGTGTGTGTGTGAATTTTAGCACTTAAAGTAATGAAATAATATTATACATATACATGTTAGTATTCCGACTCTTGGTGGGACCTCAGGCTGCGTTTCATATGAAAAACGCTTTTCGTTTTTCCCTGAACACACAAGTAATTCACGTTCAACGCAAGGCACTGCACCTGCCATTTCTCCTCAGCTCTCAGCTCTGTGTGCCGTGCTCCTGCCCTTCCGCTCCGGAGCTTTAATTCTGGTTGAAGGAGCAAAGCAGACACAGGCCAGAAGTCCCAGAGAATGAGTGACTTTGGAAGCCCTCACCAGCCCCACCTTCCACGGGGATGGCTGGGGTATGTCCTAGCCCATTGCTTCTGCCCCTGCGGGGTGAGAGAGAGCCTGGGCGCCCAGGCAAGACAAGTCCCCCGAGTGAGTCCCTGTTATGGACTGACTTGTGTCCCCCCCCCCACCAAAATTTATATGCTGAACTCTAATCCCCATGGTGACTGCGTTTGGTGATAGAGACCTTTAGGTAAGAGAATTGAAGTCAAATGAGATTCTATTCTCCAGGCTTACCTGCCATATAAATGACTTCCACTTGAATCCGTATGTGATGGGCAGAATGATGCCTCTCCGAAGTCTTCCAGGTCCTGCCCCCTATAACCTGTGAATATTTTATCTTCATGGTAACAGGCGCTCTGCAGGTGTGACTAAATTTAGGCTCTGGGGTGGGGGAGGGCCGCCTGGGTTACGTAGGTGGGTCCCGTATAAGAGCCCTCTCAGGGGCGGCTGAGTCAGAGCAGCCTGTGATACAGGAAGCAGAGATCTGAAGGCTAAAGGGGCCATGGAGCAGAGACCACCGGAAGCCCTCCTGCCCCCCAGCTGGGAGGAGCAGGGAGCTGAGTCTTCCGGGGAGGGGGAGGGGAAGGGAAAGGGCGCAGCGCTCTGTGGACCCCTTGATGTTGGCCCCCTTTTGGACTCCTGATCTCCAAAGCTATAAAAGATCTGTCAGAGGGGATCTGTTCACCTTATCTCAGGCCCGCATTTGGAGGAACCCACTCCAAGACCCAGAATGTCAGCTACTTACTTGCCTTTCGTTTCTTGGTGTCTCCACCATGCCTGGCTTCCCACAGTGGGAGCTTTCCTACGGATTTTACTTCTATAATCAGAAAGACCTGCTTTTTCTTTTAAAAGAGTAAGCAGAACAATGATACTGTGGGGTGAAGGACACCAGCTGGATGCCTACTGTGGGCCAGGCACCGGACGCCACGGAGAAGGCGTTCTGCCGTCTGAGAGCTGGTGTTCTAGCAATTCTCCCAGGCGGAGACACGGAGTCAACGACCTCAGAGGGGCCCAGGTGGCTCAGTCGGTGAGCGTCTGACTCTTGATTTCTGCTCAGGTCCTGATCTCACACCTTGTGAGATCGAGCCCTGCGTTGGGCTCTGCACGGACAGCAAGGAATCTGCTTGGAATTCTCTCTCTCCCTTTCTCTCTGCTCCTCCCCTGCTTGTGCACGTGCGTGCTCTCTCTCTTTCTTCAGAATACATAAATAAACTTTAAAAAACCTACCTCGGAAATAAGTAAATCCGGTAGCACATCAGAGGAATAAAAGCACACGCAAGGAATAAAAGCAAAGCTGCAGTGAAGGAGGGAGCCTGGGAGGGTGGGGGTAGGGGTGGGGGTGGGGTGAGGGGCCAACTACCCGCTTCAGTACTGTGCTCAGTGTCTGCCTCACTTGACTCACTCTAGTTTAATAATCTCTCTTTTTAAGTTTATTTTCAGAAAGAGCGCACAAAGCGGGGGAAGGGCGTAGAGAGAGGGAAGCAGGGAACCCCAGGCAGCCTCCATGCTCCGCGAGGAGTTGACACAGGGCTCTATCTCAGAAATCCTGAGATGATGACCTGAGCCCAAATCAAGAGTCAGATGCTCAACAGACTGAGCCACCCAGAAGCCCCTAATTCAGTAATCTCTTATTTCACACGTTCTCCACATCTGGCTCTAAGTACTTTACAAATAGGAAGTCATTTAATCCTTACTCTAACCCTGTGAGCAAATGCCTGTATTATCCCCATGTTGCAGATTTGAGAACTGAGGTACAGAGAGGCAAAGTAACATTTACACTGTTAGGTGTAAATGCAAGAAGCAGAAAAGGGACTTGGGCCCAGGCAGCCTGGCTCTAGTCTGTGTTCTCAGCCCCTGTGCGATGCTGCCTGAGGTTCAAGGACAAACTATAAGGCAGTAAGGAGTCGGCCATGCAGGTCTTTGTGGGGAAAGGAAAAGGCATGACCAGTACAAAGGCCCTGTGGCAGGAGCAAGCAAACCTGAGGGTTTTGGCCACATTGGCGAGGCAGCCAGTGTGGCTGGCAGGGATGAGCAGGGGGTGGGAGTCACTCACACCACACTCCCCGGGCCTAGGGTCCCTTTGTCCCTCTGCAGAAAGGGTGGGGGGCTCTGCAGGGTTTGGGGCCCTGGGTGGCTTTCTCTGGCAGGTAAGAGCAGGCTGCCAGGGGTAGGGTTGGGACAGGAAGACCACCCAGGAATGGTGGTGGCCCAGCCAGGATGGCAGCCAAAGGCACGCAGAGGGACAGTGGTGGGGCCCTGGGAAACGGGAAGTAGGGCGGACAGGATTTTCTGACGCGTGGGATGCGGCCGTGGGAGAGAGGGAAGCATCCGGGGCGGCTCTGAGCCACGGCCAGGAGCAAACCGGGAGAAAGGCCTCGCACTCTGCCAAGATGCGGGGAGTGTTTTTTCTACCCCACAAGTGTGGCAATTCCCTGTGAAGATGAAGCCTCAGCAGAGCAAGTCAGGATAATAATAGCTGTCTGCTACGGAGGTGTCAACGCCTGGCGGGGAGCGGGGGGCTCGCAGAGGGGCGTGGGGCGGAAAGAAGCCCGGCGCGTTCTGCACCCGGCTCAGCGGCAGGCCCCTGAGCACCTCCGGAGGGGCCTTGGAGACCCCGCAGGGCTCAAGGCCAGCTCTGGCGCTGGCGTCCCCAACGTCGGCGTCAGGAGCTGGAAGGAATCGCTTCTTTAACTGCGCCCCGGTTGGGAGGTGAGCAAACGGCACCGTTAGGACCCCAGCCTCGCCCCACGGTTGGGCGACATCTGCCCTCTGCCCGCGAAGCATCCGTGTGATTGAACGCGGATTATTCCAACTGCCAAGCCCCTCGGCTGCTACCGTCGGGAGATGGGGCGGGAAGTGTCAGAGATTTTTAATTGGTTACCCAGGAACCATCAGGACACCCTATTTCTTTGCGAGGGGGCGGGAAAGAGGAGCCAGCTCCCCAACGGAGCTCCAGGCAGAAGAGACTCTTCATGCCAAAGACACTTAAAATCCCCTCCCATCAACACCAAGCTCCAAGGAATCTGACGGTGGCAGTGAAAACACAGCCGGGGAAGACAGTCCAAAATAGGACAAAAATAGGACGCTCGGGGTAGAGAGACAGAGAGCTGTAGGGTCTCACTGTCACTGCCAACGTTTCCAGAACATACGGCGGGGAGGTAGAGCCTGTCAAGGAAATGAGTCCCCGAAGGAAGGGAGTACACTCGGATCAGACGCTCCGTGAGTGCCTAACAGAGAGCAAGGACTTAGGAACAGCGGCCCCCGGAGCGATGGGGGGGGGGGGGGGGTCGGTTCGCACTGTGTGCAGTGGAGTAACACCAGGACCCAGAGGAAGCCCTCCCCGCCCCCGCCCCTGAGGCCCCCTCCCCAGCTGCGGTTGTCTGTCTGAGTCTAGAGAGGAAACTTTCCGTGCAGACTGTGACACCCATGATTGCTATAGTCTGAATGGGTCCCCTGCCTCCCCAGTTCCTACACTCAGATCTAACCCCCAAGGTGACAACCGTATCAGGAGATGGGGGCCTCTGGAGGTGATTCAGTCATGATGGGAGGGGGGAGCCTCAATAGCCCCCCTTTTTTAAAATTTTTAATTAAAAATTTTTTTTTATGTTTTTAGTTTTGAGAGGCAGAGAGAGACAGTGTGAACAGGGGAGGGTCAGAGAGAGAGGGAGACACAGAATCTGAAGCAGGCTCCAGGCTCTGAGCTGTCAGCACAGAGCCCGACGCGGGGCTCAAACCCACGAACCGTGAGATCATGACCTAAGCCGAAGCCAGATGCTTAACCAACTGAGCCACCCAGGCGCCCCTAAAAATTTTTAATGTTTATTTACTTTTTTTGAGAGAGACAGACAGACAGAGACAGAGCATGAGCAGGGGAGGGGCAGAGAGAGAGGGAGACCCAGAATCAGAAACAGGCTTCAGGCTCTGAGCTGTCAGCACAGAGCCCGACACGGGGCTCGAACTCACAAACTGCGAGATCATGACCTGAGCTAAAGCCGGACGCCTAACCGACTGAGCCAGCCAGGCGCCCCTCTAGTGCTTTTATAAAAGCCCTCGAAGAGCTCCCAGCCCCCTTCCATCCTGTGAGCACACGGGAAGCTGCCTGAGACTCAGAAAAGGGTGCTCCCGCGACCGTGTTGGCACCCTGTGCTCAGATTTCCAGCCTCCAGAGCTGTGAGCAACACGTGTCTGTTGTCACCAAGCCACCAAGCCTTCGGCACTTTGTCACGGCAGTCCACACGGACTGGGACAGCAGTCCTCAGCCATTGCTTCTGTCAGTGCGTGAAGCCCCGGGGTCAGAGGGCCCCCCTACCAACAACACCCATTCCTTCGGGCCACTCGATGGGGCTCCGCCTAACGCTTCCCCGAGTCTCCGGTACAGTGCCAGAAGTGCGCGCCGGTGACTTGTGACGGGTGGTGCGTTCCCTGATGCTGCCAAGTCCAGTCACCTCAAGGGATCACAGTTGACAATTCAAGTCGAGGTGGCCGCGTCCAGAAGGCTGGCTCTGGGTGGGCCACCGCCTCTGACATGGGAATCTCAGTGGGGCCTGGCACCTGTTGCCCAGGGCCATCGCTGCCTGGCTTCCTCCTGGAGAAGTCACGGTCTTCTTCCCCTGCAGTAGGGGCCGGGCGGAGGCCAGAGAAGCGGTGTCCCTGCTCTCGGCTGGGTCCCGCCCCTAATCTCTGGCTCTTCCCTGTTTCTGCTTGTGAGGACAGTGTGTGTTTGGGGGGCCAGGGGTGCTTCTCGAAAGCTTTTTGTTTATCTGTCAACCTGTGAACAAATATCTATATACGGTTTGCTTTGTGCCCAGCCTGTGCTAAGCACTGGCATGTAATAGGCTCTCAATAAATATTTGTGGGCCTTCGGGGATATAAACCTTACGAGCCTCCCTCTGGGCAGAAAGCCAGCTCCCATTTTGGTATTTCCAGACATCTTCCCTGGAAGCGATATGCCAAGAGGCAGACAAGGCAGCGGCCATGGGCTAGGGTGCCCGGGGCAGGGAGGCATGGGGGGGCCCGGGTTCTCGGCATGGTGTCCCTACACCCTGGGCATTCTCGGGGCTGCTATGGCAATGATGTCCCGTCCTGATAGCTCCCGGTGCTTCCGGAAAAAGCACTCCAGCCGAGGGCCTTGGCAAATACAACCCCCTGACCTTACCCTCACTCCCGAGCCTGACTCCTTCTTCTCTCCAATGCTCAGGCTGTTCTGCTAAGGTGAACTCGATCTGCATTTCTGACCAGTGTCACACGCGTCCCAAGTCTCCCGCATTAGAGCTGATGGATCTCGCCTTCCCAGACAGGTGACCACAGCTGGGCAGACCTATATACGTGCAGCCACGCTCGGTCATAAATATCTATCGAGTGCAATACCAAATAATTGTGGGGCATATTTCACCCTGCCTGTTGAACACATTGCAAGAAAGGAATTGATCCCTGCTGTTTCATTTATTAGATGGTGTAATACCACAAAAATCGTTTCCACAATATCCCAAACTAAATCATTTATTCTTGACAAAAATCCAATAAAGAGCTCAATCCTTCTCCATAGGCAGATAAAGCACAGATTAATGGGGCTGCCTAGATCAAAAAATGCTGGGAAAATGAAAGGCAGATAGAGAGAGAAGGCTCCTTCCTCCTCCTCACTTCCCCAAGGCTGCCCGGGCTCAGGGTTTTATTACAAAAAGCTGCCTAAGTATTACAGGCTAATCCGTAAATCCCAGCCTAGTAAAATATGTGACGGATTTGTAAATTGTGCCCTTTACAAATCTGATTGAACTTTTTTTTTTCCTTTGCTGGGAGTTTTGCCTTTTTCCACCTTGCCTCCTCTTCACCCCTCACCTCTCCCGGTCCCCGGCCGCACACGCTCTGCCTCGTGCAGCGTGGGTCCCTGGCTCCGCTTGTCCTCACGCCCGGCTCCCTCCACAACCCCGCTCCAGCCTGACTTAGGGAGGGTGGAGGCTGTTGGGGAACGAGAGGCTGGGAAACCCATCAGCCTGTTTGTCTACCGTCTCCAGGGAAATCGGATTCAGGTGGGGTCAAGGCCAGGACCAGGCAGTTATCACATTGCAGCCAGTGTGGACATGGCGAGGGACCCCAAGAGGGAGTCCATATTGTCTCCAGTGGAGAAAGGGGGAGATCAAGATGGCTATCCTCAGAGCCACAGACGAGCTGGCTCAATCTTCTGTGTCCATGAACTTGGAAAGACCCGTGGCAGGTGCGCCTTCAAGGCCCGTTGAAGGTGCCCATCCCATACCCTCCTCTCTCTGGGCACCACATCTAGGGGGACCCACGTTTCAGCTTGCCTGGGACCACGTGGGCTTGCAGATGCCGGGCTTTCGGTGCGAAAACCAAATGAATCCCCAGCAAACTGGGAAGAGCTGTCTGATCTCCTTGCTCACCCTATCTGTCTGTGAGAAGCAAGATGCCCCTCAGGCTGGCTTTTCACATCCTCTGCCTAAAACCAAGGATGTTCTTGCAGGACGGGGGTCCAGGACCCGTCGCTTACTCCCTGTGGTCACTGGCCGTTACACAGCCTTTCTCAGCCTCAGTTTCCCCACCTTGCCGTGCCCACCGTCGTTTGAACACGTGTCCTTAAGGAAGGCTGCAAGGAAAGTAAGAGAGCGGGGAAAGGTCCTTCTGGAAGTCGGAGAAATGACACCCCTCCCTCACCCACTCTCAACACCCGGCGACCCGAGGCTGGCTGCGCCCAGATGTGTCTCAAAAGGAGCCATTAACGCAGCAGCTGGGAAGCAGATTACGGGCTGGGGACCAAGTCTCTGCCCAGCACAGTGCCCTGCCTAGTTTCTGGTCCTGGGGGGCCACACCCCAGCACCCCCAGGAAAGTGATTGTTTCTGCTCCCTAAAGATTTCCAAAGGCAGAGGAAAGAGGGGGATGTGATGGTCCAGCGTGGAACCAGGGAGAAAAGGGTGGGCTCCCAGGGTGTGGGGGGCGGGGGTCTGGAACGGCACTGTGCAGCCTCAGGGGAAGGGTGTGAAGAGACCGTAACAGAACCGGAGCCCCGCCCCCCGCCCCTCCCCCCACATCCCTGCTCATTCCCATCCCTGTCCCCGGATGCAGCTGTCCCTGCCATTGCGGACTGATGACTGATGGGAAGTTCTCTCTGCTGCTCGGCGGCCATTCTTTCTGAGCAGAAGGGTGCCCTTGGAGCAAGAGCTAGAAGGCCGCCCCCAGCTGCTGGGCCCTGCCCATCTGCTGCCTGTACCAGGTGACCGAGCATAATGACAGCGAGGACGCTGTGTGTCGTCTGGGTCCTGGAATGGACTCCTGTGGTCCCCCGCGCTGCAGGAGATGACAGAGATGGAGGGGAGGGACGGGGTTAGGCACTCAGAGGACAGGACCACCTCCCGGGCGGCCCCACAAGACCCACAGCAAATCCAAGCTCTTCGGGGAACAGAAAGTAAGGGCGGAGGCCGTCAGGAGGCAGGTGACACTGGCAGCTGGAGAGCAACTTGGGGATAAGACATTCACTTTCCAAGAACATTTAGAAAACGCGGGGTTCCCATCTGCTGGGTTTACAAAAGACAGAGGGTGGGCCACGTGATGCCAGTCTGCTCCCACAGAGCCGGGAGGCCCCCCTCTGTCCCTGGGAACAGCCAGCCGGTGCCTCCCCACTTTCCTCATTAACCTTTATCCCTCTTGCTCCCGCTGAGGGCTAATCCTGTTTCTCGCATTCCAGGTATTTAACCTGGCAACGCAGACAGTCACTCAGCCGTCCCTTTCCCAGGCCCAGGCTAGGCCACAGGGCTCAGAGGATGCAGCCGTGCGGTGCGTGGGGTAGTGTCTCCCCACCAGCCCAGTCCCCCCACGAGCCCAGTCTCCAGCCCATTCGGTTCTTGGCATCAGGACTGAACGGTTCGGGGTATCCTAGCAAGGGTGTGGTGGGCGTGGAGGTAGGGAAGGAAATGATGAGGCAGTGGTGTGCAGGGCTGATCCCTGGAGAGAGAGAGAGAGAGAGAGAGAGAGAGAGAGAGAGTGGGGTGGGGTGGGGGATGCCTACTGCCCTCGTGGAATTGGAGGCGAACAAATCCGTGGACACATTCTCTTCTGTGGGCTCGAGTTAGGGGGATTTGCAAATGACTATGTGGAGATACTTCCTTTTCTGGCATTGAGGAGGGGGGTGCATAAAAAGGTACAGAGATACTGGAAAATGGGCTCCCCCCATTCAGTTGGATGTGAGATGATGTCTATCTCTTCCCCACTCCCCCACCCCACCACCATTTAAAGGGACCAAGATGTCCAGTATGGAATTGTGTGGGCAGGTCTCAGCAGATGACATGACCTGGGGTCTGGATTTGGGAGTCCCCTCGGTCACTACCTGGCCCCCTCTTTCACCCTCTGCTGCACCCCTCATGGCCCACAGAATGACGGCCAGCTCCCCTGGAGTGACGCAATCTCATTCCCTCATGGAAGATTTTAAAGGGAAGGAGGGCAGGGACGCCCAGGTGGCTCAGACAGTTAAGCTTCTGACTCTTGGTTTCAGCTCAGGTCATGATCTCACAGTTTCGTGAGTTCGAGCCCCGAGTCGGGCTCTGTGCTGACAGCGCAGAGCCTGCTTGGGATTCTCTCTCTCTCTCTCTCTCTCTCTCTCTCTCTCTCTCTCTCTCTGTTCCTCCCCCAGTTGTGCCATCTCTGTCTCTTTCAAAATAAATAAATAAACTTTAAGGGGGGAGGAGGACAGTTTGCAAATCCGAGAGACTCCAGACACAGGGTCCTCATGCCACCAATATGCCAAAGCTCAGCTCCGTGGGGCTTGGCAACTCTGGGGTCCATGACGCACCCTGCAGCCAGCATCCTCTCAAGAGGAAGTCAAAAGCCCAGAGATGCAGACACTCGGGCCCGGGGCCGCGCTTGGAGGACCGTCAGGTGTGATGGGCGGGGGAACGAGCTGGAGCAAAGCCAGCTGCGAGAGTGGGACCATCACAGTAACCCCTTATTTATTGGGCTTCTCCAGCCCCACAATCGCCGACTCTGTTCAATATTTTATTCTTGTTGCACCTGCTCAGGCAGTAGCGCTGCGGGCATTTTTGATAAATGGATTGAAAGGTTTGTCTAGTTCTGCTGAAGCTTCTATAAGTGCCTCTGTATCTTCCACCGAAATTATATTTCCCAACTTCCTACAGTGATTTCTCTCCCCCAGTGACTCCTCTCTCGCTGTTTGCTAGCCGCTCGCTCTCATGCCGTCTCTTCTCCCTGTCCGTGCACGTGCATGCACTCACACATGCGGTGTGCAAATGCATATCCAGGCCCTCACACGCTTACCTGCACACCTGATCACTCAGGGCGCCGCGTACAAGGAGAAGGCAGATCTGCCATCGGTAGGGAGGCACGTACAGTGGCCGGGCCCACAGGCCCGCACCCTCATAAGCACAAACACAGGTCTTGCAAACCCCCGGGGGTATCCATTCGGAGCCTCTCTGGTCCCTGAATTCTGAAGAGTGACCCTGAGGGAGGGCTGCAGAGCCAGGGGAGGGATGGAGAGACAGACCCTGAGGAGGAGAAGCGTGGTGGCCCAGCGGCCTGTGCCCCAGCGCTCCGGGAGGCTCTGAGGGGCCCTCCCAGCCCCATCAGCCTCCTCCCTTCCTTGTCGGCCTGCCCGGTGCTGGCGGGCAGCTGGAGGCTCCATCCCAGCCACATCTGAAAAAGCTCGGGAGCCGCTGCGTCTGGCCGCCAGCCTGTTCCATAAATAACTTGGTGGGCCTGGCTCTTCGCCTTCCTGGTGATGTCATTGGCCACCGGCCCAACCGGTGAGGTCACAGGCTTCCCTTCCCTTGGCGCCCCTCTCGGGTGGAGCACGAGACCCTCCTTGCAGAGCCTGTCGGCGCCCCTTCCTGTTCCAGCCGCGCCGGGCGGTGGCTGAGGCTCTCCACCATCTGGGGACGCGGCGTGCCGGTGCCAGACGGCACCCTCCCTCCCTTGCCCGCCAGTTACCAAACAGCCGCTCAATGTTCCGTCTCCCCGCTGGCTTCTCCCCTCGCCTTGATGTCCTTTCCAGGTGACGGACACGCGTGAGCTGTGAGGGCCATGGTGAGCGGCGGGCACCTCAATGGGGCCCGCTCCCTGCCGACTAGCTGTGTGACCTCGGGCAGGCTGCTTAACCTCTCTGTGCCCCCGCTTCCTCGTCTCTAACACGGAGATGATAAAAGGACCTATCTCAGGGGTTGTCTGAGGCCTCCTCGGGCTCATGTGTGTGAAACACAGCACCCGGCACATCAGTGTGTGGCGAACCAGTGGATTCTGAGGTCCCAGTGTCCCGCACGTGCGGTGTGGGGAGGGGGCTCCGGCTCTGCCTGTCTTCGAATGCATGATGGGCACACACACAAGCCCTCTCCTCCCCGGGCTTCCACTTCTAGCCACCTCTCCCCCAGCTGGAGCCCTTCTTGCATCCTTACCCTGCGCCCGCGGTATCCTCAGCTGGAGCCAGAAGCGTCGCCTTGGTACTGGAGCAGAGAAGGGCAGGGGTGTCGGGGGCCCTTGGGGACCAGCTTCTGCGGGGAGCGCTCGGAGGCCCTCGCCCTCGCCCTGCCTGCAGTGGCCTCCAGCGGTGGCAAGCCAGCTCCCTCCCCGGTCAGCAACCCACACGAACCAACACAACCAGCCAGGAAGCCATTGGCCGTGGTCTCTCGTGGATGCATTTGGAGAAACAGACCGCGGTGGCCGTGGGAAGGTGGCCTCCCTGCGGATCAGAGAGGGAAGGGTTGCTGTGTGGGCTTCTGTGCCAGCGCCGTCCCGTCCGGTAGCTGGAAGCCACATGTGGCCACCCGACGGGGGTCTCTGGGCTGGAGACGTGCTGTGAGTGTAAGTTACACGCCGGGCTTCAATCAGTCAGCATAAAAGCAAGAATGCAAAACCGCTCATGAATAATTCCTTTATAGTTATTACATGTTGAAATGGTAATATTTTGCATGTAGGGGTTGGATAACATATGCTATTGAAAGTAATCACACTTTTATTTTTTTAACGTTTTCAATGTGGCTACTGGAAAATTCGGAAGTGTGCATGGGGCGGGTGCTGTTTCTATTGGACGGCGCTGGCCCGCTGTCTCCCGAGATCTCAGACATGCCCATGGTTCTCCCCTTCCTGAGGCTTCTGACTTGCTCAGTGCTGGGCCTTCAGCAGCCCAGGGCTGACGCCTTCAGTTAAAATATCCCCACGTCCAGTGCTCCCGGTGGACCAGATGGCTGAGCCAAACAGTCTGGACTGGCTTTCTCCCCATGTGTGCCCTCTGCCTGCCCATGGCCCAGCACCCTGATCTCGGCCTTTTATATTCAAGGGAAGGCTCCCCAAAGTTGGCCAAGAAACCCCCGGGGCACTAAGCCTCCCATACCAGGCGTCCCTTGCTAGTCTTGCTGCCACACGCCCACGATTTTCTCATCCAGGGGCCCCTGCCGAGAAGTTTTACTCTTCTCCACCCATGGATGTCTTACTCATCTTTTTAAAAATTTCAGCAAAAGTCGCCTCCTCCATGAAGCCTTCCCAGACCACTCCCATGAATGAATCACTCTGGGCCATCCCCAAGCACTTTTCCTGAAACTCAAACTATTTATCAGAACGTGCCCTGATTTATCAGAACTATGTGTCAGGCCACAGGACGATATTAATATGAAGCCTCAGGATGATCTTAGGAAATACCGGCTCTGATTACACCTAATTTCTATATGAGGAAACTGAGGCAGAGAGAGATTAGCATGTTGCCCAGGAGGACAGAGTTTATAGCAGAGGGAGTGGGGTCAGGTTCCCTGGCCCTGCTCCTTCGACACTGTCGATGGCATCAGTCACAGCTGATGTGGCTCCTGGTTCCCCCCAAAGACAAAGAGAACCCCAGTTTATCCATCACTGATTTCCCCAGGACATCAAGCTGAGTTCTGACACACAGTAGGTGCCCAAAAAACGCGGCCTGAAAGAAATCGGCATTGAGCTATTGGCCTTTGAAGCCTTCTTGTGGGCCACCTGGGAGGCTGAGTCAGTTGAGTGTCCAACTTCGGCTCAGGTCATGATCTCACGGTTCGTGGGTTTGAGCCCCATGTCGGGCTCTGTGCTGACAGCTAGCTCAGAGCCTGGAGCCTGTCTTCCTATTCTGTGTCTCCCTCTCTGTCTGACCCTCCCCTGCTCACGCTGTCTCTCTGTCTCTCAAAAATAAATAAAAAACTAAAAAAAAAAAACGTTTAAAGCCTTCTTGTGAGTGTGCTTTGAAACGGGCTCCGGTGTCCATGCCCTCCACGCTCTGAGGCCTCCCCACCCCTCCCTCCGCCGTCCTGCACGCCGGCCTCCTCACCCAGCCCCCTCATCCCTGCCTCCCCGGGCTCCTCACTGGGCCTTTTTAACACTCAGCTCCTGTCGCGCGACCTCTGTCAGCCGGGAATTAATTCCCCAGGTTCCCACTGCATAAAAACTAAACTCTCTTTTTATGGTCTCTACATGCTTTGGCCTTTCCTTTTATTCAGGTCCCTCTGCACTTCTGGAGAATAAATAAATACCGTGTAACTTTTATCAGCCTTGATCATCCGCAGCCCTGGGGCTGGCTGGCACCCCAGCGAGGCAGGCCCTTCAGGATGCTCTGTGTGCCCCAGCCACGGGCTCTCCGTCCCGGCCTTCCCCAACCGGGCGGGGCTCCCTCTGTGGTCCTCGGCTCCCCCTCCAGCCACAGGCTCCTCCGAGATGCGGCTGAGGGTCCCGTCCTGCACCCCTCTCCTTAAACTTTCCAGCCAACCTCTCAAATGTGGTGCAGACAGCAGCCGCTGGAAGGGACGCCAAGGGCATTTCCGGGGTGGGTCAGGCCCCAGCCGACCGAGGGTGGACCAGTGGGTGCAGGGTCTACACCCAGCCTGGGGACCCAAGAGCCTCCCCCTCCCGGAGTCAGCCCCCCTCCACCCCGCACCCTCTCCATCTTGCTTGCGCCACCCGCTCCCTGCTCTCAGGGGGACCCCACCTTGATGCTTACACCTGCCAGCTTGGGGCAGGGTCTGTAGTCCATAACGACGTCTCCATCTGGAAAACGGGGGAGGCCCTGATCTCTTGGCTCCCATGGAAAGATGGGTGATGGTCCAATCAAATATTCCATTACAAGGTGGGATGTCAACAGTCCCCTAAACCCCACTTCACAAAGAAGCGTCCCTGCCAACAGCTGTCTGAATCCAGCCCTCCATTCCCGGTGAGCACCCCGATCTCCTGGTTAGTCACCAGGTGCGTGTTTGGTCTGGGAACGCTGGCCGCACCTTTGAGCCTACTCCTCTCCCCAGCCTGGCTCAGCAGAGGAACCCGCTGCTGGGCTGTTTCTGCATCTGGGCCTTCCCAAACGCCACTCCTCCGTCCCCTTCCTCGGCACCCTCCATGAAAAAGTTCCTGGCGATGAGAGCAGCTAGATCCCAGGTAATTGCTTAATTAGGGGAACATTACCTAAATTTCAGCAGCCCCGGCAAGCAGCCCCCGTGCCGTTCTCTGAAAGCCTCTGGAACCTGGCTTCCCTGGAAAGGAGACCACGGCCCCTCAGCACCCACCCCTCCTTCTCCAAGGACATCACCGACACGGTCTGGTGGCCTCCTGCACACACTTGTGCACACACACATCTCTGTGCACCTCACCCCCGGCACCTTCTCAGCTGGGCTCTGCCGGGCACTGATGGGTTTGCGCTTTTACCAAAGGCCAGGAGCCGACGGACTTTTCTGTTATAGGGGCAGGTGGCAAATATCCCAGGGTTCCCGGGCCCTGCTCCTTTGACGGGTATGGTCACATGGTCACACGGCCTCTGTGGCATGCCCTCGGGTCCCGTCTCGGGGCGCCAAGCCGGCCCAGACCGTACGTAAATGAACTGGCTGAGTTATGTTCTAGCATAACGTCGTGAAAGCAGGTGGCGGCGGGGTAGGTCTGGCCCACAGGCCGGTTTGCTGGCCTCCCGGGTAAGGCTAACTCCCGGGTGTTTGGCAGGTGCGGCCGGCCTAGGTGGCCCTTGGTGCGAGCGGGTGAGGAGAACTGACGGCAGCCCACGCCCGCCGCAGGCCCAGGGAGCATCTGCAGATACGGGCTTTGGTGCAGGGGAGGGAAGGGATGGGAAGCCGTCCTGGTCTCAGGTCCTTGCTGGGTGATCTCGGGCCAGGCCCTGAACCCCCTGAGTTTCCATGTTCTCATCTTCAAATGCATCATATCAATCATTCCTTCCTCCGAGGGTCACAGTGACAATAAACCGGGCAGCCCGTGAAGCTGCTCAGCCTCCACGCTCAGTGGGTGTCGGCCTCCGGGAGCCGTGACAGAGCAGGATTTAGTCTTCACGTTTTGGCCTTCGGGAGAGTCCCTGCAGGAAGTTTTAGGCTTTCCGTCCCCTCTTCCCTTAGACCTGTCAGTATCTTATCTCCCCTTCTGATTGTGCGTCTGGGAGTCCTCTGAGCTTTCCTGAAGTTTCTAAGAGGAGTGACTGGAAAGGCACGGGACGGGCTCCACAAGTCTGCAGCGTCTCCGGCCCCCCAGCCACCCCAGAGAGAGGCTCGAGCTGGCCTGGTAAGCTGACGGCCACCCCCTAAAAGCCACCCTGGCCTTACTGTCCTGCCCAGTGAGCCAACCCCTGCAGCGGATGCTGTCGGCACAGGGAAAGGCTGCCCCCAGGCTGCCCACAGGGGGCGCCGGAGAGCAAGCACCCTGGTCAGGCTCCTCATAATGCCCTCGTCCTCCTGCACTCGGTTTATTCCCTCCCCTCTTCCTAGGCTGCCTCCTGCCTTCCAAGTCTCCTCTAGAGAAGGACACCCAGTCAGAGACACTCCCCACCGCCCCCGGGGCCCGAACAGCCTTCTCTACAGTCATCATGCCCTGGAGAGAAATCTCGGTCTGAAAGGAGCAGTGAGTCGGATGTCATCCGGCTGTAGAGCCCAGATGTCCCTGCGAATGTGGGTGCAGGAGAGACAATGCATGCCATGGAGGGGCTGGCTGGGGCAGATGTGGCCACCCGGGGCCACAGGGAGGGGACGGAACCCTAACAGCAGCAGTGAGCAGGAGGGTCCTGGGGTCAGGTTGAAAGCAAGAACAATTCAGGACCCGGGATCCTGGGGGATGCGGAGGGATGGGGACAAATGCCCAGGAATGATGGGTGTGGAGGGTGGAGATCCTGCAGGTGACCCCAGAGAAGTGCACTGCCCTGCACTTGGGATGTTTCTGGGAGAACAATTTTAACTGGGGACCCCGGAGCTGGCACTGAGATGGCCGGAGTCCTGGCTTAGAGCAGTGCATGTGCATATGACTGGCCAACGTCCACACAGACAGCTGCCTGCTGGCAAGTCCACCCGGTGTGAGCTGAGGGGTGTGCCTTTAAACTGTAAGTGGGTGCAGGGGCATCTGGGTGGCTCAGTCGGTTAAGGATCTGCCTCTTGATTTCAGCGCAGGTCATGATCACGTGGTATGTGAGATTGAGCCCCATGTTGGGCTCTGTGCTGATGGCGTGGAGCCTGCTTGGGATTCTCTCTCTCCCTCTCTCTCTGCCATGCTCGCTCGCTCTCTCTCTCTCTCTCTCTCTCTCTCTCAAATTAGATAAATGAATGAATAAATGAATAAACTGTAAGTGGTGTACAGTCCAGATACCAGCCTCCCTCACGGGAAGATACCTAGTGTGCATTAAACAAACTGCTGAGTGGGTCAGATGCAGGGATGTAATGAGGGAGGAGGGAACAGGGCTCAGATCCAGGGACAGGGCCTCGGCCACAGCGGGAGGAAGCAGCAGGGAACCAATGAAGATGTCTCTTTGGGCTCCTTTAGCTGATAACTCATGGCCACGCCTTCGTGGGCACTGTTTGCTCACCTGCTACCCTCCTGCGGCCCCTTGCCTCCCCCGTAGGCTGTTCCAGAGCAAATGAAAGCCTGCTGCTCTGCCCTGAGCAGATTTACCACCTTTCCCAGAAGATGCCTCCCCCCTGCAGGTGGTCGGGTGAGTGCCGGGGCTCGGGGGGCCCTGGGGCTTTGCAGCTGGGCCCGAGCAGGGCCATGTCCCCGAGGCTCTGGGCCTGGGTCAAGGCTGTCCATTTTGATGCTCTGAGGCCCCAGGCTGCAAATCCGGTGCCAGCGACAGGGTGCCCTAATGGGGCTGGCACGTCACTGCACACAGTGAATCCAATTTTCTCCACCTGTGCTGTTTCTAGGCCTGATCCGCCTGACTCACTGCCCTCCTGTGCTCCCGACCTTCGAACTCAGGCCCGTCTGAGGCTGTAGCTTCTCCCCGACCCAAGGCCTAATTTAAAGCAGGGAGCCCCAATATCTGGCTTCCGGCCTTGTTCCTGGAAATCTAAGCCTTGTGTCTTACCCCATCCCCAGTCTCCCTGCCCTGAACTTCTTTGCCTCTGTTGGTCCCCGTTGCTTCAGCAAATTCCAAGTCCTACACGGATTCTGCACACCTCCCCCTGCCCCGCTCCCCACGTCTGGGCCCTGTGCTTCTCCTCCCTGCCCACGTGAGGGCCCCCCGCCCCGTCCCATTCCCTCATCACCTTCCACTTTATTATCCTTTCTCTCCAGCAGGTCTCCTTGCTTCCCGCCCCTCCTTTCTCGAACACAGCAGTTCTCAAAGGCAGGTTCTGGGGCCAGCCGCAGCAGCAGTTCCCGGGGGGCCTTAGGCCTGCAAATCCTCCAGACCTGCTGAATGAGAGGACTCAGGGACCAAGGGCAGCGTTTCAACAAGTCCCCAGGTGACCCTGAGGCACTCAAAGTTGGGAACCGCTGCATCCAGCACATCCTCCCTGTACCTTCCGGAGCATTCTTTGTAAAACCCAGGCCAAGACCTCACATTCTCCGGCTCAGCAACAGTGGATGGCTCTCTCGCGCCTTCAGACTTAATTTTCAATTAAGTTCTTAAGCACAGTGTTCCAGGCCCTTCGGCATCTGGCCCCAACCCCCCATTCCCAACACCCCCTTCCCCACCACATCCCCCACTGTGGGCCCCGCCCTTTGGCAACAGCTCTCCCCTTTGCCAACTGAGGGTCCAGACCGAACGCTGTCCCCTGTCCCCGTGAAGCACTGTCCACCCTCCTGGTCCTCCTGAGACATGTGGCCCCACCCACAGGGCTCTGAGAACCTGTCGTGCCTCTCTCCTGGCCGTTGGTCTAACATAGCATGACCACTTGGAGACACATCGATCTTCCCCATCCATGCGAAGCGAGCTCCTGGAAACATAATGGTCTTCCTCAGCTGAGCATTGGGCTGGTGCAGACCAGGTGCCAGTCCATACCTGTAGACGACAGGAATGAGTCTAACTCTTGCCAGCGTCTCCCAGAGCCCCATCCTGGTCCCCCAGACCATCCTGCAGCCCCACCCACCTGACTGCCTTGATCCAGCGTCCGCCCTTCTGGACACTAGGGCCTCTAGGGTCTCTCTGCACCTCCCTGTGCTCCTGTGAGTCCGTCTAGACCAAATCACTTCTAGCTGGGTCAATCTGCAGCCTAACTGTGTGTAGGGAGTGAGGGAGAGTCCCTTCCTGGGGCACCGGGGTGCTGGGGTGAGTCTATCCCTACCCCGGGGGGGCAGCTACAGCGTCTCTTCCAGTTGCCTTTCCAATGATGCAGTCAATCTCGACAAACAGGAGAGCCATGGATACGCCAACCAGCAGCCCATCCTCCTGTTACCGGACCTAAGACAGTGGAGTGGGTTTGGGGCAGCACTTGTGTGTGTGTGTGTGTGTGTGTGTGTATTTCCCCCCTAGGTTTACCTTCCTAATTATGTCTGCTTAGAGCAATATTAAGATGTGTTTGTATCCCCTATAAGTACAGCATCGGATCGAATGGCCAGGTGGAGGCAGGGAGGTCCAGAGGCTGGGAGCAGAAGTGGGGACTTGGGGGAGGCTGAACTACCCAAAAATCAAGCCTCGGACTCAGCCTCCAAATTGGACAATCCCCAGGTAGGTAATCAAGACTTGTGGCCATATTTTAGCCATTGAATTACCTTCTAGGGGATATTTTCCACCTGTCACCAAAGTCTCCCTTTAGGTTATATTTAGTGAGTGGATGGAGCCCTGACACACTCTGGGGCTTTTGTGGGCTGAGTAGGCCCCCGGGGGGGGGGGGGAAGCACCCGCACTTCTGCGGCTGGGAAATTACAGAGGTGTCTGGTTCTCTTAGGACCTGGTCCACACACCTCTGGGCCCTGAAGCCCCTCTCAGGAGTCCTGCCCAGCAGGGCATCCTGGGTCCTTCAAACGCGCAAGGTCCCAGACTCTTGGTGGCAGTGGTGAAGGGAACATGCGGTCCTCTGCGTGATTCTCCTGCAGTCTGCCGATTAGACTTCAGGTGCGTCGAGCACACCCACCCCACACCCTGGTCCACGCCCGGGAAGAGAGAGAAGCCGGGTCCCTTCTCGCAGCCGCTCCAGAACCTCTGCTTCTGCGATGATGTGACAGAGGCCAGCACAGTCCTCTCTCCCCAAATGTGGCACTCGGGTCACCTAGCAACCTTGACAGGCAGCCAGCCCAGCCAATCACCTCTGGCTGCCGACACCCACCTGCTTCCCTGGGGGCGGGGAGAAGGCAGCCTGGAAACTAAGGGCCTCCCCCACCTCCCGCTGGCCACCTCTCAAGGCCACCTGCCCCCCTGGAAGGTCCCCAAGGAGGCAGGCAGAGTGACCAGTGTTTCTCACCTCACCCCCCCTCCCTACCCAAGGCCCATTCTGCGGCTTAATCTGTGACATTTAACATAAATAGCTTTCTATTCCCAGTTGACCTTTAATGGCTTTTATCATCAGCTGTGGTTCCTGGCAGTGGCACAGGAGCAGCTGTCTGCTGCCTCCGTCTATTCCGACAGAATGCCCGAGGAGGCCCCACGTGAAGCCAGGGTGGCCCCTGGAGATGTCTGCCCAGCCCCGAGCCTGCCGCTCTCCGCCCGGAAATATCATTATGTGTTTCAATTAGAATTAGTGGGGAAGTCAGTTATTAAGTGGTTCGTTATTATGGTAATGGAGACACGGGCAGACTGTTCTGGCCTTCCTCGGAACCCCTAATCCCTCCCCGATGCTCATTTGCAAGTGGAGCTGGGAAGAAATGGGAGGCGGGAGGCCAGACGGGTGGGTGTCGCCGCCCCCACTCCCGGCCCCCAGGCTGTGACAGGCACAAACTCTGCAGCTGAAACACAAGTCCTGCCTCCCAGCCATTGTCAAGGCCGGTGCCCACCGGCCCCAGACCCCTCCTGGTACCTTTCTTCCTCCTCACAGACAGAGGTGGAGCTCAGCTCTGGTCCATCCTGCCTGGTGCACTTGGGCATGTCACATGACCTCTGAGAGCCCCCGCCCTCCCTGTGCGATGGAAGCTGGTGTCAGGAGTTTCTGACCTTGTGCTGCTCCAATGCGCCCACAGGACAAGGCGTTCCCTGGTCATCGGGGTGACGGTCTGCTGTGGAATGAACCGTGGCCCCGCAAATCCATGTTGTCGCCCTAGCCCCCAACACGATGGTATTTGGAGATGGGGCTGTCGAGATGAAACGGGGTGAGATGAGGTCTCGAGGGTCCCGCCCCCACCATGGGATCCATGCCGTTCTGAGAAGAGATCCCAGATCTGTCCCTGGCCCCCCTTCCCCACAGCTGCACAAAGAAGAGGTCACATGCGCACGCAGCGAGGGGGTGGCCGCCTACAGACCCAGAGGACAGGCCTCCGAATAAAACCCACCTGCCGGCACCCTGATCTAAGACTTGCAGCTCCCAGAACTGTGGGCAATGAAGGCGTGTGGTCCAAGCCCCACGGCTATGGTATCTTGTTCCCCGGGCCCGAGCTGACTAAGGCAGGGTCCCTCGGGGGAGAAATTCCCCACACCAGAGTCCGGAGGGGGGCCTGGCCCTCCCCCTCCCACCGATGTCTGTCCATCCTCTCTTCTGTCAGGTCCTGCTTTTAGACACGGCTTCCCAGCCGCCTCCGCCTCCCCCTGCCCCAGGCCGGCGGGCTGTGGCCAGTGGGCTGAGCTCAGTCCCCCTTGCAGCCCTGAGCAGCGTGTGACCCGAGACCAGCCCTGGGGCCACCGAGCCTTGGTTTCCTCATCTGCTGACATCTGGGAGGATTAATAAATCAATGCAAGAGAAGCACTCCCCACAGACTCGCAAGGCGTGAACGTTCCAGAAGGGTCCTGATTGTCGCCGTTCTTATTTAAAATAATAATCATCTCGGTGGGGGCGGGGAGAGAACAAGCCCACAGTTGGCTCCCTTTTCCTTGAGATCTGCTGGGTATTTCAACAGGAAGGAAAACAGGAGACCTGAGGGATCAGAACCAAGTGAAGACGGTGGGAGGAAAACCTGGAATTGGAAGCAAAAGATGAGAGGGAGAGACGGGGGAGACAGAGACAGAGAGACAGGGAGACAGAGAGACAGAGAGACATGGAGAGAGACAGGGAGAGACAGGGAGACAGGGAGAGAGACAGGGAGGGAGAGAGACAGGGAGAAAGACAGAGAGACAGAGAGATAGGAAGACAGAGATTCAGGGAGGCAGGGAGACAGAGACAGAGAAACAGGGAGAGAGAGACACAGAGGGACAGAGAGCCAGGGGGACAGACGGGGGCAGAAGGGAGCAGGGAGAGTCTCCTGACCGGGAAGGGCCACGTGCGGCAGGGTGGGAGGCGGCTGGAGGCGCAGGTGCCCCATTACCTGTCACTCGGCTGCGCCCACAGGAAGGCATAGGGACTAGAAGGGCCGGACAGGGTGGGAGATGCGGGCCCCCACCCGCGGGTAGAGGCGGCGGCAGGCCCGGGGCCCAGAGCGCGCGTGCTTCCTAACCACCACCTGGTGCCCTGATGGCCTCGCCCAGTGGTCCTGGATCTTGGGGGAGCGGCCATGCGGTTGGAGTCCTTACTCTCTGGACCAGCCGGTGGCCCAGGAGCGAGTAATCAGAAGACAGCTGGGACTCCTGATTGGCTTCTTGGCTGCTAGAGTCCATCCTGCTTTTCTAGGATGCAGCTACTGCCCGTTCTCGGTGGGGACTGCCTCAGAAGGCAGTAGACCATGTCCGCGGGGTCTCCGAGGGACCAAGGCCCCTGCCAGGATTGTGGCAGGGGACAGCATCAACGGCCTGAGCCCTAGCCGGTCCACCCGCCGATGGCCTCAGAGCGGGCCATCCCTCCCCAGAGACCTTTTGAGCACGTCATCCCTGAGCACGGAGACCAGCCCACTCGCGGGCCTGAACCCCCATCCCCAGCCCCTGCCACGTACTGGAACCTATGCCTTCCCCGGGCACCAGAAGCAAAGCTCTCCTCTGCTTCCTTGCTGGGCCGGACAACGGCATGCGGCAGGGAGGGCAAGAGGGTAGGAAGGGACAGGAGATTTGAGAAGCGGCTTGGAGGTGAAAGTCTACAGAGAGGCATGGGTTGTTTTGACCGTAAATGACGCAGAAATTGGTGACCATCATTAGCTGCGCAGCCCACACGCCGGGCATGTGGACTCAGGCAGCCTTGCTACCCGGAACCAGCTGCCCCATCCTTCTCCCTGGGGCCTGAACTCTCCTTCCCTGGGCAGGAATCTCCCCCTCCACCCAGGGAGGACTCATTTTCCCCTCCTCCCAGGCCAGTGCACACAACGCCTGCAGAGATAAAAGCTGGAGAGAAGCTCAGTCTAACCCCCCTGCCCCCAGGGCTCTTAGTGAATGTGTGGAGTCTGTCCGAGCAGGGAGAGGGCATGGCTGGGAGAGAAAGCCCCGTCCGGGGGGCCCCCTGACTGTCCCTGGATTTCCTCATCACTCGTAGGCCCGGGGAGCAGGGCATGGCTGTGAGGACAGGACACCATGTCAAGGGCAATAACACAGCCCTGGAATCACGCCGGGAGTCTTAGGGAAAACTGGAGAAGGTTAGTGGGCAAGAGCATAGGGCCCCTTCCCCATCTCCCCATCAAATCCTTGAACCCCAGGCAGGACGAGAACCCGGGCTGTTTTAAGATCCTAAATGGTTTGATTACAAGGCACCTCCCATGGGGCGCCTGGGTGGCTCAGTCGGTTAAGTGTCTGACTTCGGCTCAGGTCATGATCTCACGGTCTGTGGGTTCGAGCCCCGCATTGGGGTCTGTGTTGACAGCTCGGAGCCTGGAGCCTGCTTCGGATTCTGTGTCTCTTTCTCTCCCTGCTTCTCCCCATCTTGTGCTCTGTCTCTCAAAAATAAATAAATGTAAAACGCTTTTGTAAAAAAGAAATGTTTTCTTTCACAGTTGAGGAGGTCAGAAGTCCACAGTCATGGTGTTGGTAGAGCGTCACGTTCTCCAAGGCTCTAGGGGAAAGCCAGCTCTGTCTTAGCCCTACAGACTGGGGGACGTATATTCCTCACAGTTCTGGAGGCCACAAGCCTAAGATCAAGGCCTGGAGAGATCCGGTGTCTGGTGAGGGTTGCTTCCCGGACTGCAGAAGGCTGTCCTGTTGCTGTTGTCCTTGAACGTCAGAGAGGAGGAAGCGAGGAAGCAAGCTCTGGTGTCTCTTCTTATTAGAACATGACTCCCATTCACAAGGGCTCCACCCTCATGACCTAACCACCCCCCAAAGGCCCATCTCCTAACACCATCGCCCCGAAAGTTAGAATGTCAACAGACGGATTGAGGGAAACCCAGACATTCCATTGATGCTACCTTCTTGCCTCTTCCAGCTTCTGGAGGCTCCCAGTGGCCCTTGGCTTCTGGCCACAGCCCTCTAGTCTCTGCCCCATTGTCACGTGGCCTACTTCTCTGCGAGCCTGAGTGTCAGATCTCTCTCTGCCTTTCTCTTATGACGCCGGTCAACGGATTTAGGGCCCACCTTGAATCTCAGACGGTCTCATTTTGAAATCCTTAGCTTAAAGGGGCGCCTGGGTGGCTCAGTCAGTTAAGCGTCCAGCTTCGGCTCAGATATGATCTCACGGTTGGTGGGTTCGAGCCCTGTGTCGGGCTCTGTGCTGACAGCTCAAAACCTGGAGCCTGCTTCAGATTCTGTTTCTCCCTCTGTCTCTGGCCTGCCCCTGCTCACACTGTCTCTCTCTGTCTCTCAAAAATAAATAAAACACATAAAAAATTTTTAAAAATAAATAAATAAATTAATTAATAAATTAATTTGAAATCCTTAGCTTAGTTACATTTTCAGACCTTTGTCCGGATACGGTCACATTCACGGATCTGGTAGTTAGGACGCAGGCAAATCTAGGGGCCACCATGCAACCTGCTCAATGTCCATGAAGATATTTAAATGAGCCGTCCCTGTGTCCCCTTTTCCCCAGGTGAGACTGAACCCCGCCGTCCCTTCACAGGCCGTCAGTGTGACCCGCCTGAGGCCTGGCGGCCCCCACGGACGTGGACAGAGACCCAGCCTCTCTTCTCCTGGGTGGACGCGTTGAACCCTTCGCCTTATTAGGGCAGGTGATATACGGTGGGCTGCGCGTGTCATGTGGGCAGAGCACTTGAAGAAGGAAGTTCCCCAAAGCCGGGCCCAGACTCTCGAAGGCAAGTGAGGCACCCAGGTGGATATGTACGGCAGCCTCACCCTTACGCTCCCATAATTACAGGGTCAGCTCGCTGGGCGCCTCCTTCTCTTCACCCTCGTGCTGGCCCTGCCCCAAAGAGGCCAGCCTGGGTCATCTCTGTGGGTGAGGAAGGCAGACTCCCCGCACACCCGCTTCAATGCACAACCCCCCCAAACCCACAGCTTCCCCACCGGGCCCCAAGGGGGTCACAGTGCCGTCCCTGCCCAGGGCGGAGCGGAGAGGGCTCTGGGGACAGAAGTGGTGCGTAGCAGTGTTCCCTCCTCCGAGGGCCTCAGGCCACACCTTCCCCACACTGTCCCGGAGTTCGCATGGAGCCTCTGGAGCGGGGCTGGGCAGCGTGCAGGGTCCCGGGCCATGGGGGTGTCCCCGGGCAGAGCCTCGGTGTTCCTTCCAGGCACCTCTAGTCACGAGCTGAAGAGGCTGACGGGGGGTCTTACGCAGTGCAGTGCCCTCAGGGTCTCAGCGAGGAGGCGCCTGCTGCCACATCTGCTGGCTGGTCACTGGCAGGCTCGTACCCTCTGCCCACCCCCTTGATGGCCCTCCTGTCCTCTGCTGGCAGCTGTCACGTATATAACTCTCTGCAGTTTGCAAAGCACTTTTTCCTCGGCCTTTAAGGGCACCTTCACAGTGACCTAGAGGTTCATTCATTAGCCCCATTTAGCGAGGACGAGCCTGAGGCTCAGGGAATGATAAGCTCCCCCAGGCTCCACGGCCCAGAACTGGGGGGTCGGGCCTGGAATCCCGGTCTGATCCTCCCCTTTTGCCAAGCACTGGGGACTGAACGTCTGACAGGAGTGCCCAGGGCAGGCGGCAGCTCGGGCATTCCCTGCGGCGCCTACAGAGTCACGTTTCCTGACCAAGAGGAAGGATCTGTGACAGCCAGGCCTCCCTGCCCGCCGGGAAGGGAATTTGCCTGCCTAACAGAACTTGCCAAGGAGCCCGAGGAGACGAACAGCAGGTGTCTGGGCTTCCGCGTGCTGCTAAACCCTCACCTTCTACTGCCCGGGAGCAGCGATTCCTCCTCCTCCCCTCACAGTCACCCCATCTGGGAGAATGCTTCCCTCCCTCTCTTCCTCAGCCGTCCCTGAGAGGGGCTGGAAGCAAGGCAAAGGTGGCGTTCCTTGTGCTCCTGGTCCGGTCCATGAGGCAGCTGAAAACTTTACGACGCTTCTCCCCTGGTCGGCTTGCGGCTCTGGTGGGCAGGGGCCCAGAGCACCCAGTGGGACCGGCTCATCTGAACCTGCTTATGAGGCCCCAGGCATGACTCTCCATCCCAGCTGGCCGGTACGTGTGGGTCCCAGCGCGTGTCCAGACACACACCCACGCCACCAGTGGGCACCCAGCCTCCAGGGCAGCGGGGCCCCGTGGGCTGTTCTGAGCTACACAGTGTCCGTGTCAGGGCACGGGGGCCCCATTGCCCCTGGTCCTTGGGCCTGGCTCTTTACTACACTTTGACTCCACTGTTTACCAGTTGCCCTAAAACCAATGACTCAACCTTTCAGAGTGTAGGCATCCTCTTCTGCAAAGTAGGCAGAATAGCGCCTCCGATCTCATCAGTTGTCATGAGGATCACACTAATTAATGGATGGATGGCGGGAAAGTACTTTGTATCCGCAAAGCGCATGACAAATGTGGCTCCTGTTCATGTCATTGCTGGGCGGGGCGGCAGGAACCCTTCCTTGAGTCCCTGCGGCCTTTCTTCAGACTCACATCAGTCACCGCATTTCCATCCATGATGCCAAGGCTGGCCGCTAATGTGGTGTGCTGAACCCCAGCCCTCAGCTTCATGTGTTGAGGTCCTAACCCCCAGGATCACAGAACGTGACTGTATTTGGAACTGGGATCTTGAAAGAGGTGATTATGCTAAAATGAAGCCGTTAGGTGAGTCCCACTCTGACACGTCAGTGTCCTTTGAAGAAGAAGAAATCTGGACACAGACATACGTGACAAACAGGGAGGACGTGATGCAGCCAAGGAGGTAGGCCCTAGAAGAAACTGACCCTGCTGACACCTGAACCTCCGATATGCAGCCTCCTGGACTGTGAGAAAATACATTTCTGCAGCTGCTCAGCCTGTGGTACTTTGTTACAGAGCGCTAGCTGACTGATACAGCTATGACCGCCATGGGTTCTGGGAAATACTTGCTCTACTGGTTGTCAATAGGGGTCGTAAAGCAGGGTTCCGCAGTCACACAAGTTTGGGAACCACTGGATTGACCAAAACTACTTTGATTTTTAAATTATTATTATTGTAGGACTCTTTACCGCTGTGATTGTGCTAACAGGTGCTTTGAGTATCTGGGAGGTGGGTAGACTCGGTGACGTTTCCCAGACTTACGTGAGCACAGAACCCTTTTATTGCAAAGAAACCCTGAGATTTGTGTTCTGTGGAGCATACATTCCGGAAACTTCTGGCTCCAGGGATCATTGTGCCTTCCTCCTCGTCCTGCTTCTCTCCCCACCTGCCAGGGAAAAGCAGGAAGACTGGACCAGTGAGGGTGCTGTGGGCAGGGTGGGTAACTCTGGCCTGGAGCCCTCTGTCTGTAGTTCTGCCTTATCAGACAAGCAGCTAGCCAGCCAGAGCTCTGTATTTTACAGCCCTATCATGTGTGAGATCTTGCCCATTAGGGAGAGGCTGTCAACACAAAACATAGATTTCAAGACACACTTTCTGCTCCAAGATTATGAATAACCCCTCCAATCATTAGAACTGGAGTATTTTTTAAAAATCCAATTTGTTTCCCACCTCGAAACCCATTTACTTTGCTTCCTGTCTCCCGTTAGGAAGCAGGAGCTGGGTGTGTGGGGGTGTCTGGAGGCTGCAGCCTTCTGGAATCCTGACTCTAGAAACCCCGCACCCCCAAAAAGAGGGTCTGCCCCTCATCTGAAACTCAAATTTTCCTTGGAATTACCTATCATCCATTTTCTGTAGCACAACTGTGTATTTCTACAGGAATGTGTCCTCTTCCTAGTCGGAGCTGGAGAGAACCCCTTGAGGAATGTCACCATCCCCCAAGGAAGGACGGGCATGACCCAAGGGGCCCTGAGACCGACCGCAGGGAGACATTGCCTTCTCCCAGCAGGGAATTGGGGAAGGTGTTGATTTTGATTCGCCAAGGGATAAATCCGAGATGAAAAGAAAACAAAAATACTAAGTAGGCAAAAGGGCATGAAAAAAATCTCTATTTCTGTCTGTCTCTTCACCAGTCGCTGAAGCTGGCACTCCCCCCCACCCCCGCCCCTACTCTGCGGCCGCATCACTGCAGTAAAAACTGACAGGAGAGATTCATCGAGACGTGTGCCCTCGCTCAGCTCCCCGCAGCCCTCCGCAGGGATGGAAGCTGTTCATCTTCTTTGGGGCCCGGCTTGCAGCCTCCAGGAGACTGGTGAGGGGCACTCGGCCCAGCTCCACGACCACATGAGGCCTGGGGGCCCCTCCCAGAGGACGGCATGCTCTGAAGTCCCTCGGTCTGTCCACGGTCTCAGGCCAGGCCAGGGTGGATGGTGTCCTCTCAACAGGCCAGACAAGTGTCCTGGAGGCTGGGGCTGCAGAGGCTCGGGGGCCCCCCTGCTCATCACACACCACGCCTTCTTTCCTGCCCGGCTGGCCCTGCCTTGTGAGCCTGACACCCTCTCTGTCCCAGACAAGGTCAGTGTCCTGGAGGGAGAGGGACGCAGAAGCAGCTGGGCACAACCACCCCTCCCGCCAGGCTCTGCAATGGAGCGACGACAGGAATGACCCCAAGCCCAGAGGAGGTGGTGGCTGATGGCTGGACGCAGAAGACAGGTGCCACGCAGCTGCACCTGCAAAGCTGGTAAGGAGTCCCTCTGACAGGTGGGGCGGTTCCCTTTCCCCGTCCACTTCCGCTTCCTGTGTTTAGTGGCTCATTGGTTTCCGTCTGCCTCCCTCAAAGGCCTAAAATCTCCATCCTCCGCATACAGTAAACTAGGGGAAACCAAGGCCTCTTGCTCGCAGTGGCTCACACAGTGCCCGGCACACAGTAGGCCCTCAAAAATATGTGTTAGACAGCTGGGAATTAAGGCAGAGGGAAATGAAGGCACAGGGAAGGGACAGGGCGGAAATGACTTTGGCGGAGAGTGACATGTCCCTGCCCTGCCCCACGGTCTCACAGGAAATGTCCTCCAGACGTCCCCCCTGGACAGGTGCCCACCAGTCAGCCTTACAGAGAGAGGCCAGTGACCCTGCAGTGCGTCCCTTCACGGCCCCCAGCTGCGGCAGGCTGGCAGCTGGCCATCTTCTGCCTCGCGTCCTCCTTGGGGGCCTATGTGGCCCGGCCCGGCATCGCTGGAGCCTCACCTCTCCGGCTTCTGCCTCTACTGAGCCTCTGTCCCTTTTAGCTCTTATTTGTACGTGGGCCTCAGCCCAAGCTAAAGATTCAGCGGGAATCCGGCCGGGTTCCCAGACGCTTAATTGGAGCTGGGCTCTTCATTACCTGCACACCTGCTCCCCAACACCATATGGTCGGAGGTAAATAGACTGTAATTGTTTATCCAGAGTCAATCCTGCCGCGAGCGAGGGAGTGAGTGCGGGGCCGCCGCCCCCTGCTCCCCGCAAGTGCCCCTCCCCATCCCTCTCTGGGCCACTGAAGGACAGAGCCTCGCACAAGGTGAGACAGTTTGCCACCCCCCACTCCCCCCAGGCCGACTTCTACACCCAGGGCCCACCTTGGAACTGCCTTTCTGCCAACTCCAAGGCAAGGTCCCCGTCTGGCTATGCTGGCTGTCAGGTGCTCCCTGACCGTGCCGGCTGAGCAGGCAGGCACCTCTCAAGACCTGGGCTCATTTATCTCTTTGCCGGGAAGGCTGAAGAATGTCTGAGCAGGACAGGGTTTCGAGGCTGGAAAGCCTGGGCCCGGGTCTCCGCATGCCACTCTCGGACTCAGTGGCCTTGGGCTCGTTTCTTATTGCTCAGAACCTAGGCTGCCTGCGTCTACCAGAGAGGTGCTAACCGTAGCATGGGACCACGGATAACAGAAGGAGCTAATGTGGACCGAGTGCGGGCTGGTGGGTCCGGCACGCTGCCGGGACTTCAGGTCCAGGGTCTTGTCTCACCCTCGTGGCGGCTCTGGTAGATGGGGACTTGGACTAGTCACACTTCACAGAGGAGCACATGGAGGCTGAGGCGGCTCAAGCCGCTCGCCCCGCACTACCCAGCCAGGAACCGGGGGAGCTGGGGTTCTAACCCCGCTCTGCGCGCTCCGGAGCCCGCGTTCTTGGCCAGCGTGCTGGAGGTGACGCAGGGAAAGGACCTGGCATGGAGCCAGCCTGGCAGAAGGAAATCCATAAATGCCCAGCCCCTTCTCCATGCCCTTCCTTTCGGAGCAGACCCCTCCCCTGCCCCCTCTTAGGCTGCGGCATCTTCAGCAACCAGACCTCCAGGCCACTGCCATGCCCTGCCAGCCAGCCAGGGAGAGGGGTTCTTTCCCCAAGGTGGTCCTTTTCCCATGGTAGCTCAGGGAGGGCGGGCAAAAGAGGGAGGTGGCTGACCGTGCCCTTGACAGAGGCGGGCTCATGCCTTCAGATCAAATGAGTTGATCTGAAGAAGGAACAAGGGCCTCTGAGCATTTTTGAAAAGACAACCCCATGCAAGAAGTGCTCAGCATCTGGGAGGGGACAGAAGGCCTCCAAGAGCCTGGGACCTCACTTCAAGGCACCGGGAAAGGATTCCTCCCTATATTGCCACCCAGGCCTTCCCCCGCCCCCGGAGGCTCCTGGAGGATGGATGGATGGATGCCCCAACCCCGAGAGAAGAAATGATATGTCCTGAATTGGTCTTTAATATGGTGAAGCCTTTCCAGGCCTTCCATCCCTGATAAATCTTTGTGCCTACTGCAGAGACACCAGCTCCCGCCTCGTGGTGAGCTCAGACGCGGCCGGGGGCCCTGGCCCAGCCCCCAGCAGCTGCCCCCAGGCTCAGGCCTTAGACCAGGGCCCAAGGAGTCTCGGAGAAAGGAGGGGGCCCGATTCCCATCCTCTGAGAGACTGTCATCCTTCTGGAGAGATAGATGTCAACCTCTCCACTACCCTGCTTATCACACCTTAAAGTTGAGCTTCCAAGTCAAAGTGAACCAACGGCCGCCAGGAAGCCCGAAAGCCAGAGGAGCAAGAAGGGACGCTGGAGGCCATGAGAGCCGTTAGGGAAGTCTTCCTGTAGGAGGTGCCGCCAGGGATGGAGCTCTGATTCCCTTAGGTTTCTCTGTGGAAGTTAGGGGCTGAGGCAGGAGCCAGAATTCTATAAAGAAGAAAAAAATATGTAAGGAAGGGGAAAAAAAAGAAAAGAAAAAAAGAAAAGAGCTTTTCCTATCAAGTTTTTCATCTGCCCAGGGGGGATGCCCTTTGAAGAAAAGCCTGGAGCCCGGAGCAGCACCAGCTGACTCCCCCATCTCCGGGAAAGGGAAGCAGTTTTAAAAGATATTTAAGCTCCTGTATAAATTGGCCCCTCAGGGGGCTCCGCCCACCACTCGTCCTGGTGGCTTTGGGGGTATTTCCGGCTGCTACGTTAGCCGGAGAGGGGCGCCTCCTGACCTCGGCATGGAGGGAGGCGCAGAGTGTGCCAGAAACAGGGGCGCCCTCTCCCCCTGGGGAATAGGAGCCTCAGAGGAAATCCTGTAACTCAAACCACTCCAAAGGGCAGGTGGGGGTGTGAGGGTGGGGGTGGGGCCCGCGCACAAAAAGGGGGAGAAATAGATACACTCTGGACCCTTGTTCTGCAACAGGCACGGGACCGGGCACCTCGTGGACGACGTCTCGTCGGTCCTCACAAACAGTCCTGCCAGATGGTATCCCTGCTCCCATCTCCCTGGTGAGGACATTAAGGCTCAGAGAGACTCGGTCACTTGCCCGAGGTTACGCAACCAGAGGTGCCGAGACTGGCATTTGAACCCAAGCTACATCTGGTGCCTTTCCTTGAATGTTCCCCTCGGGGCAGGATCAGGAGAAGGAAGAGTCCCTGGCTGTTCAGCACACTGGCTGGCGTGGTCCCGGGTCCCCATCGATCCGAGGAGATTCAGGGACAGTGAAGGCTGGCAGGGGAGGAAAGGAGAAGCGGTCCTTTCCAGAGCTCCGCCTCTGATCACAGCATGTGTCACCAGCCCCCACAGCACCCCCCATCAGCCACCGCCAGGGCCCTGCCGCCTCCCGGATACCCTCTGGACCAGCGCATGTGACTCTCCAACTGGGACTTCTCTTGGTCCAAGCCAAGGTCAAACTCAAAGGGCTTAGAGAGCTGACGCCCTTGGAAGCTGCTCAGCCCATATCAGCTGGAGTCAGAAGACAAAATCCCTAGCTTGCTTGCCCCTTGGATGGAGTAACTTTGGGGTGCCCCTCACCACCCCCTCGTGTTCCCAGGTGGAGTGGAATGCCAGCTGCCGTGGCAGTAACCTGTTCATGGCATGGCATCCCTTATCGGCTCCCTTTCTCTCCCGCTCTCACTTCCCCACCTCCCACTGGGGCTTCCTGGAATCACCTCCCAGATACGCTCCATGGCCTGTCTGGAGTCAGTTTCCAGGGCAGCCTTGCTCAAACCCCCCCATGCGTGTCCTTTCTGGCCCACACCCTCTCCAAGCCTCCCGTCCACGCAACTCCCATTTATCAGGAGAGAGATGGTTGGTTTTCTTCTTGAGGAGTCATAGCCAATAACCAGATCCCAAGGGACCAAAGACACAGGCATCAAATATTACACAGCCAGAGTGAGATCCGTATCTCTCTATCTGTAGCACGGCGCTTTATCCTTCCGGCCGTGGCCGCCTGGTCCTCTCATTGATGAAGTGTGTTATAAGTGCTAAGTAATAATAATACCGTAAAATGCCCCAGTGCTCAAGAACGGGCTTTGGGCTCCAGATAAAATGCCAGACAGATAGATTAGCAGGCAGAGGAAATGCTCTGGGAGCCGTCTCTCCCCACAGCTCCCTGGGCCTAATAGATAGGTCCAATCAGACCACTTCAATTACTACTCAGGGACTAATAGCAAGAGCCTGATTAGATCCCCTGCACCAGCACCGGTGTGACAGTGCATGCGCTGTGCAGAGCTGGTGACAGCTCGTTCCGGAGGGGCTGGGACAGAGCGACTAAGATTGGGGAGGGAAGGGGGATGTTTTTCCGTGGGTTGAGCATCATCGAGGGGCGTGCGCCTTGCCTTCAGGACTGATCTGGGGATAATGCCCTGCAGCTCCCTCTCTGGTCCTTACTGAGATGGACCCGAAGCCGGAGCAAGGCCGGCATCCTTTGCGGCCCTGCCTGGCTCCCTTCTTTCCTTGGGGCTCTGGAGAGAAAGGCAGGAAACCCTTTTCAGCCAGGTAGAAAGTTTCCAGCAGAGGAGATCCGGTTTTCTGTTCCCTCTAATGGTGAGGACATCAAGGGACTTGGACAGGGTCAGAGAGAAGCAGAAAGATTTGCTTGTCCGGGAGGGACAATTTGGGTGCAGGAGGTGGCTTTGCCTCCATGGAGAGCCATTAGAGCCAGCCCAAGGTGGCGGGGCACCCCGGTCGGGAGGCCCCAGCTCAGAGGTGAGACCAGGATAGAGGAACGTCTGCCAGCAAGATCAAGGTCAGAGCAGGACCTGCGTGGAGTATGGCCTTGAGAGGCCAGAACTTGGCTGAGGTTCATTAGAAGTGGACAGGAAGGAGAGGCTCTGACCTCAGGGAGGCTGCCCTCCACCGGGGAAGGGCAGGACAGGTAGGGTCACCCCAGGGGCCACGGTTGGGCAAGTGGCCACCTTAGCCCCACATCCTCCAATCACCTGCTTCCTCCACCGCCTCTCCAGCCGGAAACGTCAGGATTGCTGCTGCTGCGCGTGCTTGAGGAGTACGTGGGAATGCACTCCTGCCCCAAGAGTCACCTTCCTGCGGGTTCCACCACGCTGGAGAATCCTTTTCCATATGAGCCCATTGACCCCCTTGAAAAATATGACTCAAGGTTCGTATCAAAAAAAAAGGAGAAGAAGAGGGAGAGGAGGAGGGGAGGGGAGAAGGGGAGGGAAGGAGAGGGTAAGAGGAGAGGGGGTAAGGAAGGGAAGAGAAGAGGGAAGGAGAGGACAGGAGGGGAGGAAGAGAGGAGGAGAGGGGGTAGGGGGAGGACAGGAGGAGGAGGGGACAGAGGAGGAGGAGGAGAGGGGAGGGCAGAACCAGAGAGAAGGTGGAGGAAAGGGGAGGAGGAAGGGAAGGCAAGGGGAGGGGAGCAGGGAAAGGAAGATGAAGAGGGGAGGAGAGGAGGGGCAGAGAAAGGGCAGAAGAAGACGGGAGGAAGAAGGAGGGGTGGAAGAGAAGGAAGCAGCCCAAACTATTTCTACCAAAAGTTAGACTTGGTGGAGAATGTAAGAAAACGTTGGATTCTTTCACAGTCCTTGAGAGAACAGAACAGTGTGAGTGTGGCTGAACACATGTTCCTTGGTTTTAAGGAAAAGCAGGAAATGTACGGTGGTATCTGGTTGCACCTCACCAGTAGTGTTCAACCGTTCACAGCTGGGTTTGTGCACCCCGAGGGCCGGGCCCCGCGGGCGGAGGGAGGGAGGTGCTCCCGCCACGGACGCCGCCAGGCCCGGGCGCAGTGAAGTCGAGGAGGCCACCCTGAGCTCACGAGCAGCTTCGCCTGTGCAAACAGAGCCCGGACGTTCGAGGCACTTGTGGGCCAGGGATGACCCAGGGAAACAGAGGCGGCAGCAGGCGGGAGGCTGGGCCTGATGCTGGGAGCGGCGAGGGGCTTGACCACGTGAGCCAGGGGAGGGGAGAGGCCCACGGCTGGGAGAGGATGCTAAGGGCAGAAGGAGCTGGGAGACGGCCGTGGGCACGAGAGGAGGGCGGGGGCCGGGGCTGCCATCTAGGCAAGGGACCAGCAGCGAGGGATGGACGGATGGACGGCTGGGGACACAGAAGAATGTGAAGAGGCTCCGGTATCCTCCTCATTCCAGGGGGCCCGGGGGGGCGGTGGAGGGCAGGCAGGTGGGCAGAGCCAACCTGTCTGGCAGGGTGCATGCCTGGTGCTAGGCCCGGGTGCCTTTCCAGCCCATGCCATCTTGCCAAACTCCAAACGCCTCCCTCCCCTCAATAACGGGAGGAGTGGGACCTGCATGGTGGCGCCTGGAACCAGCCCTCCGCTCTGCTGTCCCCACTTCCCGCTGTCCCATCAGGGGCCCAGCGGATTGGGAAGCTGGTGCAGATGCACGGACCCATCTGCTCCAGCCGCCAGGACAAGGCACCACAGGCCGGGCAGCGCAAACCACAGAAATTTGTTTTCTCACGGTTCTGGGGGCCAGAGATCGAGGTCCAGGCCTGGGCCGGGCTGGCATCTCCCGAGGCCTCCGTCCTCGGCTTGCAGACGGCCACTTCCTCCCTGTGTCCTCATGTGGTTATCCCTCTGTGTCCTAATCTCCTCCTCTTCTTCTTTTTAAAAATGTTTTCTTTATTTATTTTAAGAGAGAGAGAGGGGGTGGGGAGAGAGAATCCCAAGCAGGCTCTGAGCTGTCAGCACAGAGCCCAATTCGGGGCTCCCTCTCGCAACCAGATCATGAACTGAGTTGAACTCAAGACTCAGATACTTAACCAACTGAGCCACCCAGGGACCCCCTAATCTTCTCTTCTGATGAGGACACCAGTCATTTTGGATTCGCGCCCGCCCTGATGACCTTATGTGCTTAATCACCTCTTTAAAGACCTGTCTCCAAACACAGCCACATTTTGAGGTCCTGGGGTGAAGACTTCAAACCATGCCCCCCTCCATTGGCCCAGACAAGGGGGACACAGAGGTGAGTCCCGGACATCCCCAATGCTCCTGCCGAGAGGATGTCCTCTCTCCTTAAGGGATTAGCCAGGGTCAGAGCAGGGAGCCAAGAGCAAGGTCGGGATCCAAACTCAGGCCACTCAACCCTGACCCTGCACTGCCATTGCCCTTGGGAGCAATGCTCCATTGGGGCAACAAGGAGCAAAGTTCCTCTTTTTATATTTTTAATTTTTTAAACACTTATTTATTTTTGAGAGACAGAGAGAGACAGATCATGAGCAGGGTAGGGACAGAGAGAGAGGGAGACACAGAATCCAAAGGCAGGTTCCAGTCTCCGAGCTGTCAGCACAGAGCCTGACACGGGGCTCGAACCCAGAAACTGTGAGATCATGACCTGAGCCAAAGTCGGATGCTTAACCGACTAAGCCACCGAGGTGCCCCAGGAGCAAAGTTCTTAAAGGGAAGTGGAGTAGAACTGGGACTGGTGAGGGCCACACTTCCTTCCTCTGGAAGGGTCCCGGGGCACTCACAGTCAGGCGAGGGCTCTCGGGGGCCCATCTACAACCAGGGTCACCACCATGATGACAAGAAGACAGTGGGCAGACTGCCTGGGTTCACTGTGTGATCTTGGCCATGAGCACTACCCGTGCCTTAGTGTTCTCATCTGTAAAATGGGATCAGCGCAGCACCTAGCTTGCTGAGGGGACCAATAGATGGGCAATCCTTATGAGGGTTCCTGGTCCACAGCAGGAACCATGCGCATCAGCGGTTTGCGCATGCAGTGGGATGGGTGCTATTTTATTCCCTCAGCAGCTTGTGTAAGATTCCCCTTAGGAAGAGAGACCTGCCTTGCTTTCGTATATTCCTCAGTAAGACCACTTGGAGTAGAGGCTGGGACTTGGGAGCCTGGTGGGGGGAAGAACCACAGGCAGAAGACAGAGGAGAAGTGGGTTGGTTGCACTGAAAGAGGAGAAAGGGCAGAGCCAGGGCCGGGAGAGAGAGGGGGACAGGGAGGATGGGGAGGTCCCCACCCCAGGCACCCCTCAAAGTCTTACTGAACAGCACAAAGCTCTCGAAGCCAGTGCATTATGTTCTGCTCAGATAATGTCCCCTAGGGTGGTTGCCGCCATGACACTGGGGGTTTGAGCCAAGGTTTCGCATGTTTCTGAGGGCCAGGGAGTTACATGTCCCTCACTGGGCGCCAGCGAGTCCTGATTTGCCAGCTGGAGGCCAAGCACATGAGCCTCGAGACAGAGCTGGCTTCCCACTGACGCGTCCCGGTGGGGGCAGGGGGAACTAACATCTCAATAAAACCAAATAGACTCCAGCACCGAGGTCCCGGCCTCTTGGGCAGCAGCGTGGCCCACGTAATTTCCCCCGAGTCACAAATGGAAAAGACAATTGGATGTCAGAGATGGTTTGAGTCTCTGCTCAGACCGGTGACTTTTATGGAAAGCCGGCGCCAGAGGCTCCAGGCTCAGGGAAAATTTCCCCAGTGGCAGCGCTGGGCTCCCACCATGCCCCTCGCCTCCGCAGCCTGCTGTGCTATTGAATCCAGCGTGATTGCCTTCGGGGCCCGTAATGGAATTTTATCAGGGATCCCTGTAACTGGAGAGCTTATTTGCAGCCTTCCGCCGGAGGCTGCAGATAAAGGATGCAGAGTATGTGCTGTGGTGTCAGAAACCGTGCCTGGTCACCATCCATCATCCTGTCAAGGCATCACTCCGGACAGCCCGGCTTCCAGCACAATCAGGTTGGGGATTTTCCTCCCAAGAATAACAAGCAGCAGCAAAGTCAGGTTAGGAGCCCCTGCCCCGCACCCCCCCAGTCCCTTCATTACAGATGAATGGATTTGGGGTTTCCCCATGCTATCCCACCAGCTCCCCCCTCTGCCTCCGTTTTCTTGGCCTAACGTGGCATCTTGGAGTCACCAACCCTCATCTGTTCCAGAAGCCTCTAAATATCACCGTGGGTTTACATCTTAGCCAGTAGGATATAAAGATGGAGAGAACAGAAATTCTTTGGGGTGCCTGGGTGGCTCAGTCAGGGGGCACCTGGGTGGCTCAGTCGATTAAGCTTCTGACTTCAGCTCAGGTCATGCTCTCACAGTTCGTGGGTTCAAGCCTCGTGTCGGGCTCTGTACTGACAGTTCAGAGCCTGGAACCTGTTTCAGATTCTGTGTCTCCCTCGCTCTCTTCTCCTCCCCCACTCATGCTCTGTCTCTCTCTGTCTTAAAAATAAATAAACTATATAAAAAACATGTTTTAAAAAAAAGGAAAAATTCTTCACACGTAGAGAACATTTATAAAATTCATCTGTGTACCTTAACCCATTGATCATCACGGCCACTCTATTAAGGAGGAATTGTTAAATCTGGTTGACAGAGGGGCCAAATGGGGCTCTGAGAAGTTTCGGAAATTCTCCAAGGTCGCACAGGGAGTCGGAGAAGTTGGGGCTTAAAGTGCTTGTGACTTTCTATCTTCATGGACCCTTTCTACTCTTTCCGTGGCTATTCTTCCCTGCCCCACCTCTCCTTCCTCATCCCTCTCTCTGCACTTCTGTTGCCGTCTGTCCTGCCAAACCTCTTAGCACGGTCCCGCTCATCTGCAGGAGGCACTGGTCTTCACCCGTCCATGTCCACCCTTGCCTTGGCTGCGTTGTATCCTGCTGGGGGAGGAGCAGGAGCTGCGGGCGTGGGTGGGGGTGGGGCAGGAATCCAGTTACTCTCTTCCATCTGACAGATCCAGGAGCCAGGATGGACAATGTTCCCTCCTTTGCAAACATGCAGGGAGACGAAGGGGCCAGGACCCGGCCCCCAGCCCCTCCTCAGCATGGTCCAGCACCACCTCTGACCAAGAGCCTCAATGCCCGGAGGACCCGTAGATGGTCCATTTGAAAACAACACCAGATGCCCCAGTGGGCGTCCTGCCGACGGAGTGATGGGGTGCACCGAGCATTCAGCCTTGCTTACTCCAGGACTCGCTAGTCACTGTGTCCAAACCCAAGCAGTCCGTGGACCCCAGAGTGAGAGAGGAGAGGAGGGAAAGGGGAGCAGATCTGTGCATGTCATCCCTGAGCACAGGGTACAGGAGAGAGACGGTATCAGACATAGGCCTCCATCCATGGGCCTTTCATTGAGAAGCACTCCTATAACCTGTAGGGGCCAAAGGGGATCTGGGAGGCGGAATCATAGCCCCCGCAAGATTTGCTCATGTCCCGGAACCTGTGAACACTACCTCATATGGTAAAGAAGGGACTTCACAGAGGTGACTGAGGTAAGGGTGTTGAGATGAGAGATTGTTCTGGATTATCTGAGTGGGGCCCTGAGTGCAACTGCAAGAGTCCATGTAAAGGGGCAGAAGGAGATTTGACCACAGATGGAAGAGGACAATGGATGTGACCACAGGGGCCGAGGCCGGAGTTGGTGCAGCCACCAGGCTGGGAACTTGGGCAGCTACAGCCACTGGAGGAGGGCAAGGAACAGACCCTCCCCTAGAGCTAGAGGGAGTGTGCTCCCCTCCACACCTTGACTTTGGCTCGTTGGAACTGATTTTGGTCTTCTGGCCTCCAGAACTGTGACAGAGTACATTTCTGTTGTTTTAAGCCACCCGAGTTGTCATGATTGGTTACAGTGGCCTCAGGAAACCAACACCAGAGACACGAACAGCACTGCCAGTGACCACTGGTGCTGGCGGATCCATCCGTGGGGGGTTGACCCGGGTTTGCAGAAGCAAGGCTCCCAGAAGAGCAAAGGTCGGTGCATCCGGAAGGGGAGACAGCCACCAGATGATGACAGGTCTTCCATTTCTACCTAGATTGAGTATGATTCTCCCTACGTCTCCTTCTCACCCTCCCTCACCTCCCAAAATAGCACCTGCCTTTGCCTTGACATGTATCTGCCAGGCTCTCGGCTTTTGCCCTCTCCCCCATGAGTCAGGATCATCCGTGTCTGTGGTTTGTCAGAGGGGACCTCGTCTTGGAATGGGGGCCTCAGCTCTGCATCTGCCAGGCCGACCTGGGTGACAGGTGTCCCTCGCAGAGTCACACCCATCACCACTTCATGGGGGCAAGACTATGACCTGCCGTATCTGCTCTGTGCCGAAGATCTCGCTTGGACTCAGGACCCGCCCCAGGGTCTTGTGGACGCTTCCCCTCTCCTCCCTGCCAGCCCAGCCCCTCACACACTCTCAAAAATTAACAGGCACTTCTGGAAGGCTTTGCCCCCACTGATGGGGGTGGTGCCCAGTGTGGGGGTGCAGCGGGGAGAGGAAGCAGAGCTGTGCGGCTGAGCAAGCATGCAGGTGGGGGGGGCAGGAATGCAGGGGTGAGGACAGGAGAGCATCATGGGGAGGTTTAGGGAAATGGAGGTCAAGGAAAATGAGAGGTAGATACCAGGGGCCGCAAGGAGAGAGTTAAAACAGAGAGAGAGGCCATCCAGGAGTAAGAATAAGGAGCCTGAGTGGTGGCACCTACCTGACTGAGAGAGGGGATCCGTAGAGGAGGAGCAGGTGGGCAGGCAGGAACTGGGCAGCCTTTGGAGATGCTTGGCACCAGGTAGCAATGGCGGAGTCCAAGAGAAACAGCACAGAGAAGCCATTCATTCATTTGCTTATTCATCCATCCACTGAGTAAAACACTCACTGAGTTCTGAGTCTGTGAGAGGCATCAGGCTGGGCTCCAGAGATGGGTAGAAATAGTCCACGGCCAGGACCATGGAGCCTGGTGGAGAGGCTGGCAAATTAGTGAGTACGTGACACTATTGGCCTCATGCTGGGAGGCTGACCGGGTCCAGCAGCTGTGAGGACGGACGTCCAGTCTCCCACTGGGGGTTGGGCAGGGAGATGGGAAGGCATCCTTTTTGGGGTTACCCCCAACCCAGGCCTCGAAATGTAGGTAAATGTTTCTCTGCAAGAGAGGGGAGGGGTGCTGTCTGAGCAGAGATTTAGAACAGAGATTTGACATCATCCCAGACAGGGCAAAATTAGTTCTTGGCGGGAAGTTCAAGGGTAAGAAACTGTCCTATGTCTAAAGGCAACCAGACACGTACAGACATAAACAGATGTAGAGGATGCTTGTGGTGTGAACATTTCACGGGGCGGGGTTGGGGGGTGATGAGGAAAAGATATCTGGGAAACGCTGGCCCACACGCAGTCTGGCTAGGACAGCAAGTTAGAGGGTGGCCATAGATGGCGCTATCGAGTGACACAGCGGGGCGGGGAGGGGGGGTGGTAGCCAGCCATGGGGGTAGAAGAGGAGGACCCAAGAGAAGAGAATCTGCACCATCCCCAGGCTTCTTGTGACTGGGCTGTGGGAAGGGTCAGGATGTCATTTACCAAAATGGACATTCTTGAGGTGAGAGGTGTACTAGGTTGAGTCGTGTCCCCCCAAATTCATGTCCACTGGAACCTCAGCATGTGACTCAACTTGGAAATAGGATCTTTGCAAGGCAATTAGTGAAGATGAGGTCACACCAGATCCCTCGAAGGAGGGACACACAGAGGGGAGGCGGCCATGTGGACATGGAGGCAGAGACGGGGGTTGATGAGGCTACAAGCTTGGGAACGTGAAGAATTCCAGAAGCCACTTGGGACTGGGGAGAAGCAAGGAAGGATTCTTCCTTTGAGGATTCCGAGGGAGTGCAGCCCGGTGACACGCTGCTGTTGAACTTCTACTCCTCAGAACTGTACAAGAATAGTTTTTAATTTTTTTATGGTTTTTATTTATTTTTGAGAGACAGCGTGAGTAAAGGAGGGGCAGAGAGAGAGGGAGACACAGAAACTGAAGCAGGCTCCAGGCTCTGAGTTAGCTGTCAGCACAGAGCCCGATGCGGGGCTCGAACCCACAAACCGTGAGATCATGACCTGAGCCGAAGTTGGACACTTAACCAACTGAGCCACCCAGGCGCCCCCAAGGATAAATCTTTGATGTTTTCAGCTACTCAGTATGTGGCCCTTTGTTAAGACAGCCTGAGAAAATGAATACAATGCGCTCAGTTTGGGCCACAAGAGGTCGGAGGGACATGCAGCCTGCAAGCTGTGATAGGAAGCTGGCCTTGGGGACCTGATGTTTAGGGAAGCCATGAGGGGCGAAGAGGCCGATGCCACCCAGCATAAGGGTGGCAGTGTAGAGAAGGGACATAGCTGAGATTATTCAGGGTGAGAGAGAACAATGAGGAAAGTAGAGAGCTCAGGATGGAACCCAAAGGAAACACCATTTAGGGAGAAGCATAAAAAAATACCTTCCCAAAGGAGATGTCGATTAATGAATGAGAATCGAAACTTGAGCAATAGCCCAGGGCCTGGGGAAGGCAAGGATGAAATGCAACAAATACGCCCTGCACCCCTCGAATGGCCGTGCCCAGCACTGGGGTCCCTGGACTATGCCAGGGGTATCATTGTGACACCTGCCCCCAAGGAGATTCCAAGGGGACGCAAAGCCAAGACAGGAAGAAGTAAAATTAAAACTACCCCCAAAGAGTTAACCATCAGTGCAAGCCTACCAGAGGGGGGAAAAAAAAACCAAACCAACAATGTCTCAAGCAGCACAGTGCATGATTAATTAACAAATGAATTGCACAGGCTAAAATTGTATAAAAGTTCAGAGGACAGAGAAAGAGCTTAGGGCTTCAATTGTCAGGGATGGATGTGCTGAGAGGTAAGACAGGACCTGGGTTTTGAAGAAGGAGGGCGAGAATCTGTACAGGAAAAGATGCGGGGAGTTCTGATCTCACCTGCCTGGGGCGGGAGGAGGGAGGAAGAGGACCCAGGCTCAAGGTGTACTGGGGGGGCCAGGAGGGGCAGGCCCCCGGAAGCTCAGGCAGAAAGCAGAGCAGAAGGACCCGCAAGTTGGCCAATGCTTCTGGACTTAGCCTTGCCACTGGATTGAAGATTCTTTTTTTTTTTTTTTGCTTTTTATTTATTTTTGAGAGACAGAGAGACAGTGTGAGCAGAAGGTCAGAGAGAGAGGAAGAGAGGAAGATACAGAATCTGAAG
>NC_043716.1:51647724-51649789 GCF_006229205.1 Suricata suricatta | reverse complement strand
TGGGGTAGGGCAGGGGCCTCACCTATGTGTACATTCTATACACACAATCTATCAGATCATCTCTATTAGATAATCTAATCTATATCTACATGATATAGGATATGTACCTCATTATATATGTTGAGATTTATGATCAGGAACTGGCTCGTGTCATAGCGGAGGCTGATGGGACTTTCCGTGATCTGCGGTCCCCAAGCTGGAGCCCAGCGAGGCCTGGAGCCGCAGAGCTGCTGGTGCGGATCCAGTCCCAGCGGGAGCCCTGCAAGCCAGGAACCCTGAGGGCGGCAGACTGGTGTCCCAGCCTCGCAGTCAGGCGGAGAGTGAATTCAACTCTCCCTTCCCCTTTCTGGGCTACTTGGTCCCTCAACGGATTAGGTGAGGCCCACCCACACTGGGGAGGACCATCTGCCTCACTCAGTCCCACCAATCCAAACGCTAATCTCTTCCCCAAACACCCTCGCAGACCCATCCGGAAATATGGTCCCCGTGCCCAGACAAGCTGACGCATAAAATTAACCATCACCCTCTGTTCTGCGACTCCCGTCTGGAGCAGAGGCTAGAGAATTGTGCTCCAATGTTCCCGTCCTCTTCCGCCTAGACCCCCACTTCTGAGGGTCCCCACAAACCTGCTCCCAGGCAGGTGGGACCAGGTGATCGAGGTCTGGCCTGTGGGGTCTGGGCAGAAGCGACCCCGAAAGGTGCTTCCTCCTCCCCAGCAGCCCAACTGGATGCAGACGACCCCGGAGGGCAGACGACCCCAGAGGACAGCCATGAAAGCTCTGACCCCAGCGTCCCCTGGGGCTCAAATCCTGCCAACAACTACGGAGGAAACTGGGAAGAGGACCCGCGGATGAGACCCAGCAGGGTCAGCACCTTGGCTGCAGCCTGGTGAGACCCTGTGCAGAGGCCCGAGTTAAGCCACGCCCAGATCCCTGCCCTAGAGAACTTTTGGGACAATAAACCTGCTGCGTTTAGCCATTAAGTTTGGGGAATTTTTTTTTTTTAAACTGCAGCAGATAACTAATATGCCCATGAAAAGTAGTTGTGAACACAGAAGGGGAACGGGTCCCGCAGCCCAGCAGTCGGGTGGTCGGGGCTGGGTGGGTGGCAAGGTGGGAAACCCAAGGGAAGAGTGGCGCAGGGGTGAGGCCTGGGGTGCACACAAGGGATGGCCAGGTGCGCACCCGGGACTCTCGGGGGGCGGGGCAGGAGGCGGCGGGCAGCCCTGTGCATTCACGGGTCCTCCGGTGGCCCGCGACCCCCTAAGTCTTTGCTTCCAGCTCCCCCGCTCCACATTCTGTTCACGCAGCCGGAAATATTACAACGCGCCGGAGGAGAGACCGGGAAATAGGGCTGCCGGCGAGATAGAGCTCGCGGTCGGGGACTGGGAACCAGAGTGAATTTCTTCTTCCCGTCCCTGCTTCAGCACGCTCATTGCAGAAGGTGCTGCCAGGCGATAAGGCGCAGGGAGCTTATGGCCCGTGGGCTGGGAGGGGAGGGGTCACCCTGTCCTGGGTCCTGGCATTCTTCCTGGGGCCACTGAGGAATCAGACCCCCTGTCCATCCTGCCCTCCGTGCCTACTGCTGAGCAGAGCGCCCGCCTCCAGAAATGTTTAAAAAGGGAGAAAACAGAATAAAGTAGAAGGGAAGCAAACAAAGGAGGCCTGGGTGGGTAGGGGTGGGTAGCTGGGGCTCTGGTCCGCAGCAGCAGCAGAAGCCCAGCTGGTCAGTCCCCACCGTGCCCTGCCCCCACATCCTTACATCCGGGTCTTGCTCTCCTTTTCCTTCCCAGAAAACCTCTTTCCCTTCTTTTGCTTTCCTGCCTCCAGAGCCCCCTTTGAATAATGTTTATCACCTCCCCACCCAGTGACCGCTTGCCTGGCCTTCTGCCAAGCCCTGCCCACCCACCCCCTTCCCTCTTTCCCTGCTCTCCTCCACCCTGCCAGCAGACGACTCCAGCAACCCTGCTTTGGACGAATCACCTCCCTGTTTAAGAATCTTCTGTTCGGGGCGCCTGGGTGGCTCAGTTGGTTAAGAATCCGGCTTCGGCTCAGGTCATGATCTC
>NC_043716.1:51645006-51647624 GCF_006229205.1 Suricata suricatta | reverse complement strand
TGTCACAATTTCCTGTAGCTCCCCCTCCCAAACCCCATAAAAACCCTGCTCAGCCCTTGTTCAGGGCTCTCAGCACGGACCCACTGCGTTGGTGAAGGCTGTGAGACCGAACTTAGGCCCGGCGAGCCTAAGCCGTAATAATAAATGCCCTTTGCTTTTACATGCGTGACTCCGTCTCCCTGTGGTTTCTGGTTTTGGGGTGATATTGAAATCTTGGGTATTACACCACTGGAGCACCATGGGGTTCAACCTTCTCAGTTTACAAATAGGGGAACTGAGCCCCCTGGTCCCTCACCCACACCCCCCAAAGCTGGCTCAGTCCTATGTTCCTTTGTGAACACGCTTTGTGAATGTTCCAAATGTATTTCCATCGCGATAACCCACCTCACGCACCCTGTCTGGAGTTTGCTGGGAGTGGCCAACATGGAGAAGCATCTCGGCGGCGATCTACTGAAAGGGGCGACAGGATTTGAACGAGGGTTGACTTGAGACAACACACCGAGTTCTCATTGGCTGTTGGTTCCGATGGAGCTTCAGATACCTTAGGCTTTGCAACCCCACTCGGCCTAGAGGGGAGCCTGGTTCTTATTTGAACAGATGGGCCTCTTCGTAAACACTCCCTTAGATAACCACTAACTCACAACATCCTGTCCTGGGTGGGCGGTTGTGACCCAAGGGACTCAGAGGACCTCAAAGAAACACCTGCCTCAGAAATAGCAGCTTTTGTCTTGCTTCGGAGAGCCAAGAAACCACTGGTGTCATTGCTTCTTTGTCCAAGCACGCAATCCCTTCAGTGCACAGGCTGGGCTAACGTTCTGAGAGCAGGAGAGAGAGCCCCATGCCAGGCTCCCTGCTCTCCTGCCCAAGAAGATGTGGGCTGCGGTCTGGGGGTGGAGAAGAGGGGATAAGGGTGGGCAGCATGTCGAAGCATCAACCCTGGATGGGTCAAAGCCATGCTGGCACAGGACTCAGGCGGGAGATTTCTCCAAGAGCTGATGCTAATCTGAGGAGGCATCAGGCGCCACCAAGCTGTCTCTTGGACCGAGACTTGTCCAGTTTTCTTCCCGAGGAAAGGCAGCCGACTCCGTTCCCTTTTTACGGTAAGTACAGGGGGACAGAGAACCAGGTAGAGGCGCCTCTCTGGGCAGGATCTCCACTCCTGATACCCTCAGGCACAAAAGTGGCAGATAGCAGGCTTGATGTCGCTGCTCCCTCTCCCATGGCCCCAAGCAAACACAGCTCACGGTATTCACCGGGGAATGGCCTCAGAGTCATCTTAACACCATGGCCCAGGGAGAGACTAACACCCAGACCCAAACTGATTTTCCATGTTTGGCCTCAGAACTTACAGTTTACAACGTATTCACGGACACTGAGAAACCTGTAACCAGTATGCCGATACTTGGATAAAAAATATTTAATGATTATGATAACAGAGACGATCACTCACCTTGCCTAAAAGTTAAGGGATTTTGCCACATGGTAAGGCTTTAAATTTTTTTTAATGTTTATTTTTGTTTATAATTTTTTAATGTTTTATTTATTTTTGAGAGAGAAAGACAGTGTGAGCAGGAGACAAGCAGAAAGAGAGGGAGACACAGAATTGGAAGCAGGCTGCAGGCTCTGAGCTGTCAGCACAGAGCCCGATGTGGGGCTCAAACCCACGGACCACGAGATCATGACCTGAACCGAAGTTGGATGCTTACCTGACTGAGCCACCCAGGTGCCCCTAATGTTTATTTTTGAAAAAGAGAGAGAGAGAGACAGAGTGTGAACTGGGGAGGGGCTGAGAGAGAGGGAGACACAGAATCTGAAGCAGGCTGCAGGCGCTCTGAGCTGTCAGCACAGAGCCTGACACGGGGCTTGAATTCATGAGCTATGAAATCATGACCTGAGCCGAAGTCAGATGCCCAACTGACTGAGCCACCCAGGCACCCCAACACGGTGAGGCTTTAAATCAGAGTGTTAGGTGATTCGTGTCCTTGGACTTGACACAAGGGCCATCTTAGTTTGAGCTGAGAGGATGTGGTGATCTTCACTCGCCTCTCTCTAAGAGCCCCAGGCATGGGAATCCCGGATCCAAGGTCTGCATGGAGAGCAAAGCCAGGACGACTGAGCTTTCCAACCTCTGCGGCACCGCTCCAGTCTGCTCCTGCCTCTCTCTTACCTAAGCTTCCCTTAGGCAGGTGACCATGTAACTTACCATACAATTTGGAGGGAACTCTTTTTTTTTTAATTTTTAAGTTTTTATTTGGGAGAAAGTGACAGAGCAACAGTGGGGGAGGAGCAGAGAGAGAGACGCACACAGAATTGAAAGCAGGGTCCAGGCTCTGAGCTAGCTGTCAGCACAGAGCCCGATGTGGGGCTCGAACCCACAAACCGTGAGATCATGACCTGAGCTGAAGTCGGGCGCTTAACCGACTGAGACACCAAAGCGCCCCCACGAAGAGGGAACACTCTTAATAATGACGTCAGAAACACAGATACAAACGGGAGGCATCCCAGGCACACAGGGATGTGATTCCCACGCCCCCAGTGCCTACACTTTTGTACGGGGATGTATATTTGTGTGTGTGAGGATGGATCTATGTGCGCGTGTGTGAGATGAGTGGGTGTGC
>NC_043716.1:51606957-51644906 GCF_006229205.1 Suricata suricatta | reverse complement strand
GTAATGTATAACCCCCTAATGGTTCCGGAGAGACTGACCTTAGAGGGGAAACAAAGCCTGTCATGGCGTCTGTTTGGTTCAGACTCATGTTCTTACAGCGGGACCACGGTCAATGCTGAGCTTATCCATGAAACAATCACAATGGCCTCTTTGGAGGGTCAGGAGCTCGGGACACCAGCAGCTCCGCATCACCCATGTCTGGGCCAATGTTCAGCTTCACTTCTCTCCTCTTTCTCTCACCCAGTAACTCGTGGTATCAAAATGCATTCTCTCCGCCCAGCCCAAGTCTCCGACTCTGAGACCGAACGGCTCAGAATTCCAGCAAGGAAGCATGGTCTGCTTTGGGGAGATGGAGAAGCCAGACGAGCTATTTCCCTCTGCGAATGTGGGGTTGCACCTTTTAAAGGGGCTGGTTGAGGAGACTTTTCTGGACTTTGGTCGCCTCCCAAGCTGGTCCAGAGAAAGACTCTTGATTCCACTCTCAGTGGGGTCATCTGCACTCCACGGTGTCTCTCCTCTGTTGGGAGGCCCAGGCAGGCCCACATGTCCTGGCGTCTGTCTGAGCTGCATTGAGAACAACCCACTGACTTACCGCCACCGACATTCGCCATCACTGGGCTCAGTTTGGATTCGTCCAAGAGCAAGTCATGAAGGCGGATCCAGTGTGCCTTAGGGGACGCCAGCCTTCCTTCCAGCGGGGAGGAGGGAGGTGACACAGGGGAGGGGAGGCAGCCGGCGAAGCGGGGTACCGAGCCAGGCTCTGCCTGGGAGCTGGGGCTTCACCTTGCGGGGATGCCCGGGACCTGTGGGGTGGAGGACCCCACATTTACACACCCACCCTCCTAGTCCTGCTCAGGGATGGCCCAGAAGAGGGGGTGAATTCCCCCCTCCTGGCAAAGCAAACTTTGCAAAGACACAGAGCTAAGGGCAGGTAGAAAGTGACAGGAGAGGGGCACCTGGGTGGCTCAGTCGGTTAAGCAGCTGACTTCGGCTCAGGTCTTGATCTCGCCGTTCATGAGTTCGAGCCCCACATCAGGCTCTGTGCTGACAGCTTGGAGCCTGCAGCCTGCTTCAGATTCTGTGTCTCCCTCTCTCTCTGCCCCTCCCCCACTCACTCTCTGTCTCTCTCTCTCAAAATAAAATAAAAAGACATTAAAAATTTTAAAGTTCATTAAAAAAAAGAAAGTGACAGGAGACCCTCAAAGTCATGAGGCCACGGGGTACAGTGGGGATCTGCCGCCCCCCCTTCCCTCCTTATGTGCCTGTCCCATCTAAGAGACCCTGGGGACAGAGGATTTGCATACGCCCTCCTGCTCGGTGCCTGTGGCCTCCACACGCTGTGCTGTGCTTTCTTTCCACTACCTCCTGGACCACAGAAGACAACAATATGCTTCTAGAAACATCTTGGAAGTCCTTAAATTCATGCAAGTGCCCCCGGGGCTGGAGACAATTAGGAGCAATTACAAAAGGGCCGCTCTGTCCTTTTCTGCCTGGCGGCAGATGCTGCTGTCACATGACCTGAAGAAGTGCAGACGTGTGCAACGGAGGCAGAGCTGGGGCCTCCTAGGCCCCGGGATGAAAGAGAAGAGACCCAGCAGCTGGCCTGCAAAGGAGGCTGGTGGGAGCCGCACCCGGGCCGGGGGGGCGGGGGGGCTTATGCACGCTGGGGGGCTTGGGGGGAGTCTGTGGAGAAGGAGCCCGGACTGCTGAGCCGGAGTCTGGGCCCTGCCGTCCAGCAGGGAGGCCCCCCAGGCTCTGAGCCAGAGCTCGCGACGCTGGGGTCTGTACTGGGGAGGGGGGTATTTTCCTGTTCGCCGCTGCACTTGCAATGCACAGTCCAGAGCAAATGACACCTCAGAGAAGGCAGACAGGTGCACCGGTTGACAAAGAAGACGGCATGACATGTCCTGGCACTGGATAAGGGACCCGGTGTAAGGCCCGTGTATGGGGAGCCCTGGGACAGGGGTGTGGGTTTGAAGTGATATTTCCCCAAAGGTTTGCCCCTCAACTTTCTCCACTGTGCAACCTGAGATGCCCCCTTCACACCTCCTCCCTTCACCTCCCTCCCTGAACACTTGCGTGCAGGATGCATCTAGAGTCCTGTCACTTCCTCTGTTGTCGCCATGGTCCCAGCTGCCGTCGCCTCTGCCTGTGCATAGAACATTCACCCATGCCCCATCCCCACTCACCCCTTCTCTGCTTGAAGTTACTCCCGGACCTTCTCTGCACGGACAGGTACACAGAAGGGGACTCTCTGGCTGCTGTCTCCTCCTCTCTCTTCCCAGCAGAGTGGAAGCTCCTTGAGTGCTCAGACTGGATCTCGTTTGGCCTCTTAGGCTTCCTGGTGCCTTGATCAGTGCTGGGCACAGGGCCGAGACCTAGGGGGAATGAAATCCAGCCAAAGACCCCATAATGCATAGGTGTCACTGCTATGGGCTCGTCCTGTCCCCTTGCTCAAGGATTCCAAAGTAAGTCCTAATCTTTTCCCTGTCGGTGGAGGGAGAGGAAGCGACCTTAGCCTGTAAAGCTGGAAGATGGCGGGAACGTGCGGGGAGAGACACTGTCTTCACACAGGACCCAGGGTGGGGCAGGGGCTCGGGGCACGTCTGCTGGACTGAGCGGCCAGCATGCCTTCCTCATAGCTCAGGCTGGCTTCTCCTTCCTCCGCGTCCACTCAGCTCCAGAGTTTCTCTAGGTTAATGCCCGTGACATTGGTCCCAAAGTGTGGCTCCTGGAGCAGCTGTGGGACTTTCATCTCTGCATCCCTATGCCCGCCTGGGACCTCTGGGTCCCTGTGTCTGATGCATGGCAGCTTTCCAGGCTTGCCAGATGACAGATGGCTCAGTGGATGAGCGAGTGAGAGAATGAATGAGTGAGTGAGTCAGGTACTGAATGAGTGAGTGAGTGAGCAAGTAAGTGACTGAGTGAGTGAGTGAGTGAGTGAGTGAGTTACTGAGTCAGTGAATGAATGAGTGAGTGAGCAAGTGAGTGAGTGGATGAGTGAGTAAGTAAATGGATGAGAGAATGAATGAGTGAATGAATGAGAAAATGAATGAGTGAAAAGTATATGAGTGGATGAATGGAGTGAATGAGAGAATGAAAGAGTGAATGAGCAAGTGAGTGAGTGAATGAATGAGTGAGCGAGTGAGAAAATGAATGAGTGAGTGAGAGAGTGAGAGAACGAATGAGTGGGTGAGTGAGGGGATGAGAGAATGAATAAATGAGTGAATGATAGATGAGAGAATGAGTGAATAAAAGGATGAGAGAATGAGTGAATGAATGAGTGAATAATGAATGAGTGAGTGAAAGAATGAATGAATGAATGAGTGAGGGGGAGAAAAGGCAGGGCATAGACACCAGACGAAGTTGGCTGCAGCCTCCTGGAGCCATCTGGGCCCATTTTACCACCCGAAGTCTGGATGGCCAGGACGATCAGGGGCAGACACATCCCACCCAGGTACCAGGATCGACAGGGGCACCTGATCCCTGCCAGAGCCACCTCAGAGCACGCGCATAACTGCCAGCAGGTGCCCCGAGCCCCGAGCAGCCTGGGATGCCGGCGGGTGACAGGCTTGCCCAAACCATCCACGAGGCTCCCTGAGCCCGGGCACGTCTGGCGCCGACACAGCCCTAACTCCGCTCAGTTTCAGTCTGGGTTTATGGGCCCATAATCAAATGGCAACTGAAAGTTTCTCATGAGAATCATCTGTCAGAAGTGTGTGGTGTCCAGGCCCAGGCTGGGAGCCTGGGTTATAAATACGCAGCTCTGCTCCAGCTCGGCTCCGTCTCTGGGGACTCACGGGTCATTTTTCAACTCAGTACTAATCCAAGAAACGCAATCTTTCATCAAACACTGTGTCTAACAGGCTGGGTATTTGAGACCCTGATTGTCCCCAGTGGATTAAGGAAGCAAGAGTGATCACAGGGAGATGAATCTGTGAGCCAGCCGCCCCTCTCCTGTGGCCCAGCAGCCCTCATGGCCACGTGCATCCTGGACCCCAAGCGGGCGCTGCCAGGCCCCGGGACCCCTCCCGGCACCCACCAAAGCATCCGTCAGATGACTATCTCTCGTGAAAAATGGTTTTCTTTATTACAGAAGGTGCTCAATGCAGTGAACGTGGAGAACTGAAAAGCACAAGGAAAAGAAAAATGGCCCATAAATCCATCACCTGGAGAAAGACTCATAACACGTTGGTACATAGATTTTTCTAGACTACTTTCTCTCCCCCACCCACATTTTTTCTTTATTAAAACATCTAATATTGTACATGCCGTTTTCTACCTTGCTTCCCGGCCAGCCCACTAACGGTTATACTGTGACCATTTGGCCCCGTCACTGTCTTTCCACAGCATGATTTTTAATAGCCACATTAATTTTCTTGGCCAGTCTTTTTTATTGGACATTGGTTTGCTTCCAGTGCTCCAGGAGTATAAAGATGCCATGAAGAACATACTGTATGCAGATCTTTGTGCAATTTGGATTATTTCCTTAGGAGAAATTCATAGGAGTGAAATTCTGCTGGATCAAAAACTATGGACATCTTATAAGTCTTGGGGCACTTTCTACACTAGCTCTCATTGTGGTCCACACCTCCAGAAATAGCCAAATGTTTTTGGAGCATCTTTAACCAATGATCACTCTAGCGTTAGAGCAGAGTGAGGAAAGTGACTTACTGTCTGTCACGGGCAGGATGGAATGCTGCGTCTCTCCACTTACGCGGGCTGTTTCCAGAATCAAGGTTTATCTCCTTTGGCTACAGCAGGTCTGAAGACATCTTTATGCTAGAGAGGGTTGGTTCCTCTTGGAAAATTAACTCTGAGCATCCAAACTCCTTCTAACTTTGTTGGATCTTTAATTTTTTTTTAATTTTTTATGTTTATTTATTTTATTTTTTTTAATGTTTTTATTTATTTTTGATACAGAGAGAGACTGAGCATGAGAGGGGGAGGGGCAGAGAGAGAAGGAGACACAGAACAGGAAGCAGGCTCCAGGCTCTGAGCTAGCTGTCAGCACAGAGCCTGACGCGGGGCTCGAACCCACAAAGGTGAGATCTGACCTGAGCCGAAGTTGGAGGCTTAACCAACTGAGCCACCCAGGAGCCCCTGTTTATTTATTTTAGAGAGAGAGGGAGAGAGACAGAGACAGACAGAGAGAGAGAGAGAGAGAGAGAGAGAGAGAGAGAGAGAGAGGGAGACACAGAATCCAAAGCAGGCTCCACGCTCCGAGCTGTCAGCACAGAACCCGATGCATGAGTTCGAACAAGGCTAGAACTTGAACTCATGAGCTGTGAGATCATGACCTGAGCCCAAGTCAGATGCTTAACCAACTGAGCCACCTAGGCGGCCCTAACTTTGTTGGATCTTTAGAATTTACTTAAACGGTAACTTCAGTCGTGCTTTTTGTTCTCCAAGAGAATGGCTATGCTTAACTGTATGATCTGGGGAGGGGGCTGGTCTGATGTAGCGCGAAAGGTGAGAGGAAATGGCTTCGCTGGGGAAGCCCCAGAGAATGGTTAAGAGCAATTTCATGAAAAGGGGCCTGGAGCTCCCCGGGACCATAGAGAACACAGAAGCCTCTTTCCTACTGCTGAGATGTCCGCAGCAAGCTCGTGGGCACAGGCAGGTGATTGAAAGCTGGGAGTCTGCGAGGGTGGCCCGTTTCAATGCACCAAATCAGGGCTGGAGAGAAATTGAGCAACTTCCCTCTGTCTTTTTCTATCTACTATCCATTCATCCATTCCTTGTCCAAGAGGTTTCCCTTGAGAGTTACACATCAGGGCACCCAAGGGCCAGGACAACCTTCTGGAAAATTGTAAATAGGGACAGAATTGTTGTTGAGGTCCTCCAGCCTCCCTAGATATACCTTTCCTTCCTCCCCCCAGCCCCCCCTGCCCCCGTGTCCCTCTACCTCCGGACAAACCACCTGCTGCCTTTACAGATAACTTGAGAGGCAAAAGGACCAGAAAGACCTGAACCCAGAACTCCAGCTCTTGCTCTACTGTGCAGCCTCAGAGAAGTCACTAAACCTTTCTGATCTTCCATGTCCTCAGCTGTAAGACAGCAAAACGATGCTTGCCTCACTTCCTGTTGCTGTCGGGGGGCTAAACAAGATGCCTAATAAATGCAGAAGGGCCCAAGACCCTGCTTGGCATGTGATAGATGCTCAGTGAACATTATTTACTATTTTTTCCAACCTCCATTCCCAGGAGGGCTCTGCACCCTGCGCTGTGGTCTTGGCTCCGCCTGCACTAATCGCTTTGGAAACGATTACATCAGCTACATGATGCTAAATGCCTGATGGTCCTTTCAGGAATTCATCTTAAGTAAATAATCATGGATTTGCTACAAAATTGTTCTTGACAACATTATTTATAACACCTGAGACCCAGATGCGATCTAAATATCAAGATACAGAGGACTAAATAAAATATAACACGTCCACAAAATAAACACGATTCAATGTAAGTTTCAGTCCTCGAAGCAAAAAATACAGTAACCCCATTTTCGATACCATTTGTATCTCCTTAATTATTCAGTGTATTGCTGAGCTTTTGTTGTTGTTGTTGTTTATTGGGCTTTTTTTGTATTTCTTTTCGTGTGCATTGCTTACTCACGTCCCATTGCCTCTTTCGGTTTGGTTATTCTGTATATTTTTTCTTATGAGTTGTCTGAGCTCTGTGTACATTAATAAATTGGCTTCTTATCTTTTGATTTGTGTTCTAAATATGCTTCCTTGGTTGCCCTTTGTATTTCAATTTCAGTCTGTCCCTTGTCTTTATTTTCCCCACACTCAGGTTTCGATTTTTCTGTACTAAATTAGTCAGTCTTTTCCTATAGGGCTCCTGGACGTGGTGCCCCACTTTGAAAACCCGTTTCCACCTCCAAGGTTATGAATATATTTACTCACATTTCATCCGTAACTTTTATTACCTCTTTTTTTTCTTTCACATTGACGTCTTTGATCTATCTCGAATGTATTTTGGCGGAAGCAGTTAGGTGGGGATCCGGCTTTATTTTTTCCCCAAAAGGTAGCCAATTACTCCAATACCATTTTTTGGCTAATCCCCCTTTCAGACAAATTCTTTAAATAAATCCTTTTTCAAAGGGGTCATGGGCGCCTTTGAGAAGCTGAGGAAAGCTATAGACCCTCTCCCCAGGAAAAGGAAATGTACGTGTAATACACACTAAATTTCACAAACAATTTCCGTGCAGCCCATGAACTTTGCACAGCACATTCACTGGCTCCTGAGGGGTCTGTAATCTCTGGCTAAACCCCAAATATTAGGTGGAGGACACAAAGTTTCCGTGGTGAGACTCCAGGCTCTCACACAGGTCAGCGAGAGAGCATTCTGCGGTGGAGAATGTCCAGAAGAACACGGCTTCTGGAACTCCTCCGGGCAGAAGTCTCCTTGGCCTGTCCTCGGGGCTGTGGGACAACACTGAGGATACCACCGCCCCGTGTCCTTGGAATTCAAACATTGTACTTTCCATTCTCCTGGCTCAGAGCGCCCAACACATCCTGAGCGGTCTTTTTCGGCTCTTCTTGAGCAACTTTCTCCTGAACCCAAGGGTAGGTATAGGTGCGTTGTGCCACATGACTCAGTTTCCCTTGAAACTCACACGCTCACCCCTAATTCTCCCCGTCTGCTGAAGGCCAGCACTTGCCTTCGGCTTTCGGGTCCCCCAGAGACTAAGGTTTGGGGCGGGGTTGTCCTTGGTGCACCGGCTTGACCTCTGACCCCGTGGCCGCTCTGACCAGGCCACAGAGCTTGTCCTTATGGCCCTTCCTCTCTGCGCCCCCGAGGCACCGCCCCAGCCCCCCAGCTCAGAGGAGTCTCAAAATTCCCACCTGGGGACTTGTCTGGAAGGCAGATTCTCTGGTCCCGCCCAGACCCTCCGAGTCAGAAATTCTGGGGCAGGGACTCTGCGACTCGGGTCTTCACAAGCCCCTTGGGGAGGACCAGCTCCATCACTCACAGAGCCCCAAACGGAAACACAGGGGCCCCGAGTTAAAAAATGACGAAGAATCTTGTGGTGGCCAGAGCGGAGCACTAAGCCCTTCTGAGAGCAGGGTCTCTCTGGGGTCCCCATGTGACGGCGCCAGGCAGAGCCCCGCGAAGCTGGCTCCTCCCCCAGCTGACACGAACGCACACTCGGGGTTGAGGACCACAGTCCCCACCAGCGCTGATGCGCGCTCTTCCTGGCGGTTTCTCACCTGGCTCCAGGGACAGGGCCAACCTTCAACAGGGTCCGTCCCCATGGTGGGGACCCCAACCTGCTCCGGAAGCCTGTCCTCCAGCCCGCCGCGCCCCGGTGCTGGCCTGTCGCACACGTGTTAATACTCGTATCAGCACTGATGCTAACTGTGAGGGGTTGATTGCAGCCTCTGCTCGGTTAAGGAAAACCTCAGATCCACTTTACTTACTGGGAGGGAGATACGTCTCTTCCTCTCTGTCACCCACACGTACATGTGCATGTTCAAGAGGAATCCAGCCTGACCAGAGCGACAGCCAACTCGCAGCTGCCTGGCACGCAGCAGCCCCTCGGCCTCTCCTGGCAGATGGGACCAGGCGCCTGACGCTGCGGTCTGACCCTGTCCTGGCCGCCCGCTCTCCAGAAGCCTCACCCTCTGGTACCCGGACACGCCTTCTGTTCCCAGCCCAGAGGCCTCTGCTAACCCCTGACAGCCCACATCCAGGCCTGAGCCCAGGCCCCCTCCTGCCCCTGCTTCCTGCCCCTTCCCTTTCTTCCTGTTTGCTGAACCTCAGGACGGACACCTGAGCTCTGACCGAGCGGAGGAGAGCGGCAGCGTCCGGGGAGGGAGCTCTGCCCGGGAGGCCCTCCAGCTCAGAAACCACCTCATTTCAACCCCCGTTAATTTATCATCTACTTCTCTCCCAGGCTGTTCAGTCTCGTCTCCGCGCAGGGCACTGGAGGCAACCTTGGTAGGACCTCGTCCTGACTCCCCCGCAGCTCCTTGCCTCGTTCCTGCCGGCGGGGACAGCGGTGCCAGTCACACACTGGGACCGGCTCATACCAGCCCGCACCAGCTCCTGCCGGCTCATACTGGCCCAGACCGGCTTGCAGGAACCAAGCACCAAACTTTCAGGAATCATGAGAGACCATTGCGAAGGTGCTGATACTCTGAAATTGCCCTTATCGGAATATTTATTATTAGAAGAGTTACACTTTGGAAATTGGCAAATGCCACTGATCAGCCTTTCTTTTCTTTCTTTTTTCTCCCCCTGTGGTGGGGCAGGAGGGCCAGTGCGGCTGTGTGATGCTGGGCAGATTATCCACCCTTTCTGAGCCCCCATCTTCTGAGCGCACCGATGTCCCCAGGCCGTAGTGAGGGTACAAGGAGCGCTACCACAGTCCGTGCCAACAGCTCACAGCCGACACCAGCACTGCGTGCTCAGCCACGTAACACGGTGTCACAGGCCCCGTCCTTGTGGCCTCCAGAGATGACCGGGAATGTCCCCGGGAGATCATCGAGAGCCAGGGCACGTCCCTGCTGAATTGCTCTTCTCTACGTCTTCTTTTTTATTATTATTAGAAATATCTTTTTAATGTTTGTTTATTTTTGAGACACAGAACGTGAGCAGGGGAGGGGCAGAGAGAGAGGGAGACACAGAATCGGAAGCAGCTCCAGGCTCTGAGCTGTCAGCACAGAGCCCGACGTGGGGCTCAAACTCACAAGCCGTGAGATCATGACCTGAGCTGAAGTCAGAGGCTTAACGGACTGAGCCACCCAGGCGCCCCCGCTCTGCACTGTCTTAAAAGTAGAAGGAGAATCAACCACTCCCCAAGACTCTCGAACACATTCCCTGATACCCCGAGACTTCTGATGCTGGCCTTCGCCGCCCCATCCCCTACAGGCTCTTCTCAGATAAGAGAGGCCAATGTTCACTGTCTCGATCACACCCTCCCCACACACCTCTACATACCTACCCCTCAGGGCTGGGACACAAGACTGCCACTTGGGGAGGGATTGAAGACACCAGCCATGACAGACATTCTGTCATCAGTCCACCCTCCCCACCACGAACCTCTGCCCCTGGCAGGATGTCCCCGAGAGCAAGCCCATGCCATTCCTGGGGGCCAGAAGGGGACACTGCTTCTTGTGCCCCTCGTGGAGCTTCTCTCTGCCCACCTCCTTCCTTCATCTTCCGGCAGGGCAGCAGAGAGCTCCCCCCGCCAGACCGCCAACTGTGGTGTCACCTTCACAGAGACTGTCATCGTCATGGCTATTAAAAAACACATTTAAATAATATTATGTGATCTCCTTTAAGGCCATCACGATGACCACTTAGCACAGGCTGGAGAAATGAGGCCAACGTGGTCTGTATCCTACACCGCCAACATTCTAAGGAGTCCCCAGACTGAGATGGGTTGAAACCAGCATTTGCTCTTCTGCCAGGGAGAAAGATCTGGGAGATGCGCACTCCCGTGCCTGTGGCAGGCATGACTAATGGAGGCCTGATCTCTTTCTCCGAGTCCAGACGCAGCCTCATGTCCTTTGCAGCATGCCAACTCGTTGAGTTCCTACTGGGTTTATTTGTGCCAGAGTTTGGAATGACACTAATTTGCTCTCCCAGGTTGAGGGTAACCTTTTGGGCTCTGAACACAGTTGTGGAAAAATGGTTTTCAAGCCCCTAAACCGGGCATAAAGCACAAAGAAGTACATGTACTTCTGTGAACCTGTGGATTTAAAACCATGTGACAGGGTGCTAAATCTTACCCCGTGTTATATGGAATTCAGTATTGATGGGGTGTCAAAAGGCTGAAAAACTTTGGAAAGAAACTAAATAACTGAAGAGACTATAGGTACTGGCATATTCTATTGCAAACTGAGAAAAGATTCTGTTTGACCTCCTTCCTCGGGAGAAAAAACAATCAAGTGGGTGGAAACCAGGTCTGCACAGAGCAGAGAGTAGGGACTCGGAAGCTTCAAGGAAAGAGCACAGAGTTGGAAGGATTCTGACCCTAACCCTGCCGGGAATACTGTGTGACCTTGGGTAAAATGCTTAACATCTCTGGGCCTCAGTCTCTTCATCTGCAAAATGGAGACCATCTTGTAGGATGGTGCAGACCATCATGTCTACCTTGCTTGGCTGTTATGGATTGTAACAGCAACAATCTATGTGGAAAGTGCTGTCCGAATCCTGAATCGCTGCTTCTGGGTCCTGGCTGGGATGAGGGAAGTGACCCTGAGCTGAGGCAGAGAAGACAGGTCACCTCCTAGCACCCCTGGGAAATCCCAGGGGGTACGTGCCAGGCTGATTGAGGCATCTGCGTTCAGGGAAGTAAAGGAGCAAAGCTCTGCACAGCCCCCCAGGGACAGGACGGGTCTGCCCAGAAAGGGTCCCATCCATCTGCTAACCTCCCCATCCCTGCAAATCTTCTGTCTTCTCCTTCCTTTGCCCCTTCAGTGCCCTCCTCCAACTTCCAAGAGCAGCAGGATCTCAGGCAGGATCAGATCGGCAGATCTGGGCAAAAGCTATCCAGACGGAGAAGGATGGTGTGGTACAGCGAGGGGAGGCAGAAGGTACCAGAACCTTGGCTGGGGGTGGCTGTGGCAGAGGGCAGCCCCACAGGAGCTATGACCTTCCTCAAGGGACACCGACAACCCCGGGAACCACATGGAAGGAGCCAGGCAAACAAACCCTCCATGCGTCACGACTTACTCTGATCTCCAGTGTGTCTCCCAGCGGCCAATGCCAACAGGAGACAGGAGGCAAAGCTGTGCCCTGACGGTCACTGGGACAGCCCGTCCCTGGAGCGCAGGGCAAGGCAGAGAGAGTGAGCGGAGACCTAGAACCACAGGCAGTGAATGTCCAGCACAGCCAGGAACCAGAGAAATCCCGAAGCAGAGTGAACAGCCCAGGGGCAGCCAGCAAGTGAGGGTCTCGGAGAGTCACAGGCACTTGCAAAATGGAGAGAGAAATCCATTTCAGGGAAGCAAAGGGAGCCTGGAGACCACCATTCACACTTGCTCTATGAGACTCACATTCTAGCCTCCCTTACAGCTCACGTGAGCACACACACCACCTGTGGCCAGTGGCACCTTTGGGGGAAACCTCACAGGGCTTCCGGACAAGTTTTCACTTCCTAATACGATGAGATGCAGGAGTACAAACTAACGTTTGATCTGGCGGTGTGAGGTCAAGACATTTGGAGCTATGGCAGCCTTTTTGCAGCCACGAGGGGCACACGCATCACACAGAGGGGTCAGAGACGAAGATGCAAAGAAACCGGGTCTCTGATAATGTTGCTGAATCATTACACAACTCTGAAATCGCTTTGCCTCCAGGCTTGTAACAAAATAAATACCCTTGGCTTTTCCGTCGCCGCAGGCAGGGCCTTTGGAGATATGGTTCCAAATATCTGAACTGATGCGTTAAAGAGGCGGGACTGGATTAGGCAACGGGACGATGTTTGTCTGTGGTTGTGGGTGTTACTACTGCATCCTGAGGACCCAGCAGAACGCCTGACACCCAGTAGGGGCTTGTTGCACCTAGTAGGGGCTTGCTGCATATTGACTGAGTGAATCAGCAATGACAGGGTGGCCCGCCGACATGTGAGTGTCACCAAGAGTTCTCTCACTCTTTTCTCTCTGCCTCTCCCAACAGCTCAGATAAATTGTCTCTCACCGTGGGAGGAAAGAGCAGGGGACCGCCAGAGCGCCTTTCAGGGGCGGGCGCGGGAAGGCCACGCAGCTGCACACACATACAGATGACTCATAAAGACATATCTGTACCCCCTTCCAATGGCGATGTGCCTGTAATAAAGAATTTAATAACTCGGTGGCTGTGCGGAGAGAAAGCGTTTGGCTTTTGTCATGTTCATTTAGTTTTTAATGACACACAGTTGTGCCAATATTGATTTTAGCTTATAGGGACTCAAAAAATTTACTGTCAGGATGGATCCGAGATGCAACCGTTCCATCTTGCCTGCTCTGAAGTCACCTCGGCCCTGGCCCCGGCCTGGGAGGGGCCCCGTGGCCGCGCGGACAGGAGAGCAGGCTGAGGATTGATCACCTTCGCGTTGACAACGCCCTCCCTCTCTGCTCTCTGCCAGCCTCGCCCCTCGCCCTCATCAGATGGGAGTGAGGCTGCCGCCGTGGGAGGGGATATGTTTCTCATCTTGGAAAGCAGAGCAGGACTGTGTCAAGGAAACGGGAGTTAATTTTCCAGGCACACGCTCGCGGCGCGGTATTGGTGCGCGTGCATGAGCGCCCGCGCGCACCTGTGCTACCTCGAGCTCCGGGGCGTGCATCCCAAATAGGGTCGGGGGCCCTGCTGGTTATTCCAACAGTCACTGCAAATGTTGTGGGGGACCCCCTGGGGGCTTGGTCACCTCTTTTCGAACATTATTACAATTTTGCTTTTGTTTTTATTTTTAACTGGGGACGGTACAAAAATAGCAAAAGGGATTATGCAGAGGGCTGAACCCACTTTGTGTTTTTTGAGCAGTCAATTTCAGCATAAGGGTTCAGTGAACCCTTGGTATTTGTGGGTTTGACATTTATAATCTCAGCCGTGTGTGGCTTCAGGGGTCGGAGACCAGCTCTGGAGAACGGGCTGGAATCCACAGTCAACGCCAATTCAGCACACCCTTGTGCGCCAGGCACGAGGCTACAGCCAATCGGTAAGAATTATCTCCTCGAATCTCTCCCTTACCCGTCTAAGGCACGTGGGAAGGTGGGAAAGCTAGGCTTTTTTCTTTTTTTTTTCCAAGTCTAGTTTTGAGGAAATTGCTGCTTACAGAGGTCAGGTGATGGGGCCAAAGTCACCCATCTCCTTGGAACCTCATCTCCAAAGGCCCTGCCTGTGGCGATGGAAAAGCCAAGGGTATTTTCTTTTGTTTAAGTATATTTATGTATTTTGAGAGAGAGAGAGAGAGAGAGAGAGAGTGCACAAGTGAGTGAGAGAGAATTCCAAGCAGGCTCCACGCTGTCAGCACAGAGCCCCAGGCAGGGCTCGAACCCATGAACTGTGAGATCACAGCCTGAGCCGAGATCAAGAGTCCGACGCTTAATCAGCTGAGCCACCCAGGTGCTCCCTTCCCTAGCACTTTCAACGGTACTGAGTTCAAGTCTTTGCCAAGTGCCATAAATCAGTATCCAGGGTGTGTCTCTGGCCTGGTGAGTGAGCCTCGTTGACCTGGCAGCGTCTGCACCTGCGGCGGGGGAGGGGGATTGAGTGGAGGGACAGGGTCACAGCTCCACATCCAGGCCACGGCCATACACAACACGTCTGTTTTTTGGCTTCAGCTTGAAATGGCCCGTCTCTCCCCAGGGAGCCCTGGGCTATTTGCTCGGTGGCCGCCTCTCCTAACCCTTGTGTTGCCATAAAAGTAAGGCAGGCATTAGGGAGAAAAGAGAGAGCTCTGTATATAGCACATTATGATAATGAATCGCATTAAATATAATTTCATGTCGTTGGCCTATTTAATCTATTTATGTAAGTTTTAGCGAGTGCTTTATTCATGATGGGAGAGTCGTGGAGAATTGAATCTTAGACTCACGGAATTTGAAAGGACCTATAAATCATCCATATAGGCCCGGTCCCCAGGGAGGTGAAGTGATCTCCCCAGGGTCATGCAGTTAAATGTGAGGCTGTGGCTTTTTCTGGAAAGGTGAGCCTCAGACCTCTCGGCAGGAACGCAACCTACGCGACCCCAAGAGAACCTCGGTCCTACGGGATAATTGGTTTCTGCACGCGTCATTTTGACTTCGTGCGCCGTTCCTGGGAGGGTGCTCCCCGTGCTCATTAAGCACCCACCCGCCACCCACAGCTGCTGCCTGCAGGGCCCACCATGGCTGGCTTACGTCACTCTCCTTCTGAACACCTAGATCCTTAGCAGAGCACGCAAGGTGACCCTGTAGGGTCCAGGCCACGTGCTCCTCTCTGGCCTCCCCTTGCTCCCCCTACCTGGCAGCTTTACTGGCCCTTTTTCGATGTCTCCTTCCTGCCACAGGGCCTTTGCGCGTGCCAGAACACTCCCCCTCTTCCTCCCTGTGACATTCCTCACCGCCTTCAGATCTCCGTCAATCACTCCTCCTCGGAGCAGCTTCCTCTCCATTCTGGTCCAACGTATTCTCATTCTTCTTCAGTGTAGCTGACCTCAAGCATAAGGTTACATTAATCTGTAAGAGACTCTAATATCTGTGTCTCCTACCAGCCTGTAAATTCCATGAGAGCAGGTGCCAGTCGCCTATTGCCGTAGAACAAATTACCCTCAGACTTGCTGGTTTTAAACAACCACGGTGTTTTGCACATGATTTTGCGGGCGAGGAGTTGGCAGCAGGTTCTGCCGGGCGGCTCACACCTACATCTCTCAGGCAGCCGCAGCCAGACGTCAGCCAGAAGCTCCCATGGCCGGGCATCCGAGATGGGGTTCTCATCCCCCACCCTGCAGGTGGCTGGAAACTCAGCGGGCATGTCAGCTGGAGCACCTGCGGTGGCCTCCTGGCATGGCAGTCCCGGGGCTTTCCAACTCCTTCCAGCCCCCGACGTGGGCTGCGTGGCTTTTCCTGATCCGGCCTTAGCAGTCACTCCGGGCCCTTGGCTTCAGCTGCAATCCACCAGTCACAAGGGCGTCCCCAAGGCCCCTCAGTGTCAAGGAGAGGGCTGTGGACCCCACCTCCTTGCAGGGGAGAGATGAGACCACATTGCGGAAGAACATGGGGGGCGGTTGAGAGGGGTTTGTTGAAGCCCTCCTTGCAAATGCCGTGTGCCACCCAGCAAACACGTGCATTTGCCCTGCTCCCATCAAATCCCTGGTGTTCAGCACGAGCCTTCAAAGATTATTTGACAAATAAGTGGATAGATGGATGGGTGGATAAACATATGTGGTTACTATATGGTCGGACTGTTGGTGTCTCTCCAAAATCCACGTATTGAAACTTAACACCTGGGTGATGGTGTTAGGAGGCGGGGCTTTGGGGAAGTGATCCGCTGTGAGGGCGGGACCCTCCTAAATGGGATGAGTGCCCTTATAAAGTGGGCTCTGGAGGGATCCTTCGCCTCTTCCATCACGTAAGACACAATGAGAAGTCAGCAACCCAGGCGGGGGTCCTTGGCTGACAGTGTGGGCACCTGCTTGTGGACTTCTGGCCCCCAGAGCCATGAGAAGTAAGTTCCTGTTGTTTGTAAGTCACTCAGCCTATGGCATTTTGTTCTAGCAGCCCGGACAGACAGATGCCCTGCAGAAGAAAAGGCAAGCAGGGGGCACCTGAGTGGCTCAGTTGGTTAAGTGTCCAACATCAGCTCAGGTCATGATCTCACAGTTTGTGAGCTGACACCTCAGAGCCTGGAGCCTGACTTCGGATTCTGTGTCTCCCTCTCTCTCTGCCCCTCCCCCATTCATGCTCTGTCTCTCTCTCTCTCAAAAATAAATATTAAAAACCTTAAACACACACACACACACACACACACACACACACACACACACACACACACACACCAGCCTCCTAGTGCACTTCCAGGCCCAGAAGAAACATAATTTAATTATCTGAGCATCCTGATTTGGCACCTGTCACAGCCAGGAAGCCACTGTGTTTTATTCTGAGACACACAGCCGAGGGGACTTGGAGCAGAGACAACGTCTATGTTCCTAAGGCCAGCGGTTCGATGGCGGGGACTTGCTGATTTACCCCCCTCGGTGGGCGGCATGTTCATGCCATTCCAGTCGGCTTCCTAAATCGCCCATCCCGATTCTCACGATGGAGTGGATCCCAGATTGGGGTTCAGTGCTTGAAAGAGAGTCAAGTGGTCCTGCAGGCTCCTGGGTGCTGGTGGCCGTGGGGGCAGCTGGGGGCAGGCTCTGGGGACACTGCCCCGCCGCGGGCCCACCCTCACGCCCCCCTCGGACCTCTCTGCACGCAGGACGCCAGGAGGCCGCTGAGCCTGCCTGCACACAGGTCCGGAGTCCCGTTGCTCGCCCCGGGGCTGGCCACACACAGCACAAGCCACCACCATCAGCAGACCCCGCGTTCCCGAGTCAATTACCCCTCCTGTTACACAAAGTGACAATTGACAGAAATTATATGGACAGTCCCTTATTGAATATAATTACCTATCAGGAACCATCCTGAAGCCATTAGCTAGAGCGGATGGAACTCGGCCGTGATTCCGCAGGACTGGGGTATGTTAGTGGAATATCAGCGTTTGAAAAGCTTCCCCGTCTGGAAAGTCTAAACAGCACATTCTCCTTTCTGCTGTCTGCCTTACCTACTTTAATAAACAGTATTCAGTCAATAGCTCTTATCTGCTTATTATTATTAGATGCTTAAACTTGCCGTGGTCTTACGAGGTGCATAGCACCAGCTTTCACTTATTGATGAAGATACTGAGGTTCAGAGAGAGCCAGAAACGGAGCGCTGCTGTCGGAGGAGACTGCTCCCAGGGCTGTGACTGGGAGGCTGAGCTCCCAGTTTGCACGGAGGCCTCCCGTGGGGACGGCTCACCCTCCTCCTGGGGACCAGGGTGACCGTCCTGCCGTGGAAGGCTTCCCTGAGCGGTTTCCCCAGTGTCCGTGGATTGGGGGGACGGGGATCCACGTGCAAACCCAGGCCACAGTCAATCATGGTGGCCTCCAAATTCTGTTTTGGCTTTTCCGGAAATGGTCCCTGACCTTCATACAGGGTGGGGGAGCTTGGGGGGTCAGGGAAGGGCTTCCAGTCTGAGCGGTCAGGACCTGCCGGCGTCAGCCACACTGGGGGACGGGGTCTGCCCGGTGCGGGGACAGCTGTTCCCAGGCTTTCGGAGTCTCCGTGCCCTACATCCTAGTAACCCCGCTGTGGGGTAGGGACTGTCGTTGTCACATTTTACAGATGAGCAAACTGAGGCACAAGGAAGGCAAGGAACTTGCCCAGGGCCACAGGGCGTTGAGTGGCACAGCCACTTAACTGGTGCCCCCCCCCCCGCCCCAGCACCACCCCACGGCCTCACACGGAGCTCAGCAAATGCAAGTTTCTCCCGGTGTCTGCTCGGGCCACCATGGCTGCAGGCTGGCCGGCTCACCCACAGGAATTTATTCCCTCAAACTTCTAGAGGCTGGAAGTCCAAGATCAGGGTGTCGGTGGGGTTGGTTTCTTCCGAGGCCCTTGTCCTTGGCCGGCAGGTGCCATGTTTGCCACGTCATTCCACGGTGCACACGCGTCCCTGGTGTCTCTGTGTGCCCAAATCTCCTCTTCCTAGAAGGACACCAGCCAGATGGCTTTAGGGCCTCCCTGACAGCCTCATTTTGACTCAAACACCTCTGTAAAATTCTGTCTCCAAATATGTCCCATTCTGAGGTCCTGGGAGTTAGGGCCACAGCACACGGACTCTGCGGGGTCACAATGCAGTCAGCCCACAGCCCCTGAGAATTGGGGAGTGGCTGGGACAGAAACACGAGATGACGAAATCGAAAATGCACAGGATTGTTTTTCGTCTTTCCGGAAGCCGGAGTGGGTTTTCTTTCTCCTATAAAGAAGGAAAGTGGGCTCCTCGTGCCCACTGCAAGGGGCACCTCAAGGGGGCTCCTCGTGCGAATGGCTTACGCAGACGGTGATCTCAGGAGGAACAGGAGAGGCAGGGAAGGGAGAGGGACGGGAGGGACGGGAAGTCAGGCAAAGACAGCGCATGGTCTGGCCGCAGCCCCGGCCCACCTGGAGGGGCTCTAGAATGTGAATTACACCACCGATGTCTTCCCTCCCCGGGGACGGGGCTGGGGCCACTGCACCCACCACGTCAGGGATCGCTGGCTGCGGGCCACCCTGGAGGGCACCTAGGAAGGAACAACCCTCTACAGAGGGTCACGGGTGAGCCTTCGTGTCTGGCACCTGCCGGGGCCTGACTCAGGAGCCCCAGGAGGCCTCACCGGCGTCTAGGGCAGAAGGAAGGCGTGTGCTGTGTCCTCAGGCTGCAGCGCCCGGTCTCATGGGCAACGAGAGGGAAAATGCTGGAACACACCCCCCCCACCACCACTATGGGAACCGATAGGGTCAGCAAGGAGGCGGCTGGAGGATGGCCGTGGGGAGCATCTGCCCCTTGGGGAGCATCTGCCGCTCACAGGGCCCAGCCTCCACCATCAATGGGGCTTCTCCTTCTACCAGGCTGTCCCCCTGGCCGAGTCCCTTGTCGTTGGTGCGGGGCCACACATAGTCACAGACTTAGACCCAGACTTCACCCTCGATCCGCACAGACAGCCCCTCCCAGGGGTGGTACAGACACTGGTTGTTGGGCCTCAGAGATGGGGGGAAACCGAGGGCGAAGTGAGCGGCAGAGCCGTGGACACTGCTTTAGGAGCATTCCCTTTCACGCAGGGACAGGGCGGCTGTGGTGTGTGGGGGCTTTGTGTCTGCCGCTGAGGCCCCCAGGGGCACTCCCAGCGGGGCATCGGGGACCGGGCCACGCAGCCTCCGTGACAGCGCCGACCCGTCCAGGGTTGCGGGAACAGTGTCCTCCTGCATCTCCACCTCCATAAACAGACCGGGGAAGCACCTGGGCAAGCGGTGCTCACACCCCCAGAGCCCTGACGGTCCCAATACTTGCTGTGATTTGTTCCGTGCGTGGCTGGCACTGTACAAGACTTGGCCAAGACCAAGTCCCTCCCCTTGGGGCTGACGGTGCAGCCAGACCAGCAGTTTCAGCTGCAAACGCTCCCTGAGACTCAGGGGTAAACTCCGCTGGATGGAGACAGACCCAACACGGGAAGAGAGAGGAGCCCGGGCTGCTCACTCCTCTGGCTCAGGGCTCGGGGATGCCACCCTCGGTTGGTCCTCGGTCTTGCTTCCTGAACACCCAGCCCTCTCCCCTCAGTTTCTCAGGAGGTTCCCCTGAATCCTGAGCAATAGCGAGGGGGCCAGTTTTCCTCCACCAAGAACAGATGGGGAAGTGGGGCCCCAGGAAATGAAAGAATGTAATCACTGGCTATAAACCCTCGAAGACAGTGCTGTCCAGGGGGACGGATCTCCACCGAGGACAGAATAGGAGAGTTCAGCTACGGGGGAGGGGATGCAGAGGGGGGCCAAAGCGGGGCTCCCAGCAGGCCTGGAATCCCACAGGCAAGACCGCGAGTCCTCCCCACCAGTGCTCACCAACAGGGCAAGGATCGCATCTCAGTCTTTGCTCCAAAAGGTGGAATGGGGGTAAAATAGAGAGCGGTCAGTAGGAAACAGAGGTGAACGTACAATATACAGATAGACTCTTGATATTGTGATGATTGATAAAATCTGTGCTTCCAGACCTTACAGCCAGTGTGTACGACCCACAGTCCCGGCTTGTGGGAAAGATGCCACCGTAGAGTAACTGGTGTCAAGCGTCCCTAGGCATCGCTGTTCTGAGGACTTAACTCTCATTAGCTCATTCGATTCTCACAGGAAGACTAGGGGACAGGGCTTAGTTCGTCCTAAGGGAAAGACAGGAGACCAAAGCGTAAAGATGTAGCTCAGTCTTTGAAGCATCTGACCCTTGAGTTTGGCTCAGGTCATGATCTCACGGTTGATGATATCAAGCCCTGTGTTGGGCTCTGCTTGGGATTCTCTCCCTCTCTCTCTCTCTCTCTCTCTCTCTCTCTCTCTCTCAAAATAAATAAACATAAAAAAAGATGACACAGCTTGAAAGTGGAGAAAGGAGAATTTGGAGGATTTCAGTGGAAGCAATGGGGTTTCAGAGCACAGCCTCTTCTTGACCATCATGTTGAAAATGATTTCAGCCACCGCCAAAACAGGCACAACCAACATCCCACACATCGTGGCCTGCTAGTGATGGTGGTCATGGACCCCAGGACAGATGGGTTTGGGATTCGCAGATCAAGGGACCTCCTGGCACTCGGGCCCCACCTAAAACCACCAGGTACCCAATCCCGTATAGCTGCCCCGAGGGCAGGAGTCTCTGACAGAACCTCGATGCCCCTGAGCCAACTTTCGGTCCCGTGCGTGTGCACGTATGTGCATGTGCGTGTGCCTGTAGTTCGGGATCCATTGTTTTTCCCCCGTGATGGAGCATCAGGTGAAACTTGAACCAAGCAGAGTGTGCACGATCGTCCCCCTCCCGCTTAGGCTCCCCGACCGGTTCTGGGATCCCTTCAGGCTCCCCCCGCAGCAAGGAGACAGACATGTTGTCACAGGACCGAGAGCCGCGCTGTACTCACGGCCCCTCGTATCCCCTGGTTTCACAAAGTACAAAAATAGGAGGCGAGCTCCAGACAGCTCAGATGCCTGGCTCAGACAATCGCAGCCAAGACAGAGAAGGGGAGGGAGGAGAGGAGGAACACAAGGAAAGGGAGAAAGGAAGGAAAATCGGCCACTTGAGGTCAAAGCAGTGGGAAAAACATGAAAACGCTGCCAAGAGAGTGGAAGCGAGACGCTTCGAGGTTGGAAATGTGACAACAGGACTGTTATTGCCTCTGGGCTGGTGTCACGGCCACGGTCTCTTCAAGGATGGGATGCTGGACAGAGGGCTGGGTGGGGGCGTCCTCCCAGGCTCCGGAGCTCAGATGGGGGTTCGGGGGGGGGCCTCCTGAGGAGGGGTGGGTTGGTGACACCAGCGCCTCCTCCATCCTTGAAGGCTGATGGCATAGAGCTTTGATGGATGGAATTGATGGGATGCCATGCAAATATATGCAAATGAGGCCTCCAAGAACCTGTGGTGCTTTCCTTTATTTGTTTATTTAGTTGAGACAGAAGAAATATATGCTCATTGTAAACGAATCGGAAAAGACAGATCCGCACAAAGAAAGAAATCAAAATCGCTCGTTAGCCCCTTACCCAGGAAAAAAAACAACAAAAAGCATTGCTAACATTTGGGTAGATACTCTTCCAGACAATTTTCTGCCCATACATATATAGTTGAGCGTTTTTTCCCCCCAAAACCAAAATAGGTTCTTACTTTACATACTGTTTTGCAACCTGCTTTTTTTCACATTGAAAAGACATCATAAATGTGCTGGTGGCACTATAATTTATTTAACAAACTCCCTATTGTTAGAAATACAGATCGTGTTCAGCTTTCTTAGGCAAGGTTAAAAGACCCTGTGATTCAATTGTAGGAGGCAGACTGAGCCTTACACGATTTGGGGGACAGTGCCTTTTGAAAATCGTGTGTGTGGCGGGGGTTGGGGTACCCCGAGGACACTCAGATTATATAGTTACAGTAATAGAATTATTTTTAATCTCTCAGGGGCTTGGGGGGAAAAAGTGCTGCCCAGAACTCCGGCCTGAAGACCAGAAGCAAGTCACCCAGAGCCCTTACTGCCCCCTTTGCAAACAGAAGTGTCGGAAGAAGCCCTCCTGGCTGGAGGCGGGTGGGGGCAGCTTCGCAGGGGTGAGGAGAGAGGAGACACAACCCCAGAATTCACCCACCTCTTCTTAACATCAAGAATTTGGCAGACAGAGCCTCTGGCGGCTCTCACAAGGAAGGACAAATAGAAGCAGAGGTCACCCCAGTCTGATGGGAAGACACCCCTGGAAGAAAGAGCACAGTGTGAGAACATAATGTTCTGTGCAAGCCGTGTCTCAGCAGGGGAAGGGGTTTGCTCCATTAGCGTTAGTTGAGCACCTTCTGCGTGTCCGACAGTATCTCACTTAATCCTAGGAACGCGGCTGCGAGGGCGCTGCCTTTCTGTGGATGTGGACGGGGACACTGAGGACCAGAGAGGATCGCACGGGTCGCTTGAGGCAGAGCTCTGGCATGGAGTCACCTCCCCTAAGATCCCAGAGAGGCCCTGTAAGGAGCAACGTGTGGTCTGCAAAGGGCAGGATGCAGCAAGAGAGGCTTCTGGGGGAAGGTGATCTTGGAGAGCCGCTTTGCCCCAAGGGAAGGGGTGCAGAAGGGCAGAGAAAGGGATGGGTGTTAGAAGGATGCAATAGGGTGTCAAGGGAAGAAGCAAGCCCAGTGGGAAGGAAGGCAGTGGGCGGGCTCTGAGGATGGGGTCAAGGGTATGCGTTTCGGAGCCTGGCAAGCGCAAGGGGTGATGCTGTCCTGGGAGCCCCCAGAGGGCAGGGCAGGGCGAGATCAGAAGTGGTAAGAGAGAGGCAGGTGTGGTGTCTGCCCTCCACCGAGGACTCAGGAATCAGCACTCAGAGCCAAGGCAAAGAGCGCACGGTCTTCCAGAGCCTGGCTCCTGGCTGCCCCCCACCCCTAATCACAGCTCAGGGCCCCAAGTGAAAGCCGCTTTGGGCAAGATTTATTAGGCTTCTCCTTTGCACTTGAGCTTCATTTGTTTTGCTCCATATTTGCTGATGGCTCTGACCCAGCATTAATGGCCTACTTGGAGTCCATGATCCTCCTGTGTCCTCTCAGAGGCTGGAGGGGGGCATCTGGGCTTTTTATTTGCCCAAGTAGCTTGCTTTTTAATTACGCCGAGTGGGCAGAGCAGGGGCTGCAGCCAGTATTTATCATTATTGTTAGTATTTTCACTAATAATCCTGGCAAATGAGAAACTGTAATCCAGAGGATCTGGGTTGTTAATTGAAAAATAATGCCGAGAAAAAAAAAATACAATGTGGAGGGAGGCACGGAAGGAAAGGGCAATGCAAGCTCCCCTCTTCCCTTGGCAGGAATGGGATGTGCTGGGGGGTCTTCCTTCCCAGCACAGCGGGGCTGATCTGCGCCCTGGAACCCAGGAGAACATCACAGAACCTCTTCCTAAATTCTGGAAAATGGGAAGTGGGTTTGGGAGTATTTATGAGCTACGGGGGACTCCTGAGGGGGGATGAGGGACGAGGAGGCCAGGTGGGGTGGAGCTCGGAAGAGGCACGGAGATGGCCTTTGACGTCCCCTCCTGAGTGACCCACCTGCACGCCCCAGACTGGAGAAGGCTAAAGAGAAGGAAAGGTATCACACACCATCAGCGAGGCTGTGGCCGACGGCTCTCCGTCCCGCTTCCCGCGGGGGGAGCATAAACTCATAGACCTTTTCTGGGAAGCAGCTTGAAACTAGGCATCCACACCTCTTGTAAGTGTGCATCCCTTTGACCCAGCAATTAATTCTCAACTGCGTCCGAGGGAGGCGAGAGATGAGGACTAAGGTAGATGTGTCCACGGGGACTCGGGGACAAATAGTGTCTCATCCTCCCCGCTTACAGTGAAAGGTCTGGAGCTGGCTGTCCCATAGGCCACTAGCCACAGGGGGCTGTTGGAATTGAACCCATCTAGCCACACCCAGTACCTCAGATGCACTACTCACGCGTAGCCACTCTGGAGTCACATGTGACGAATGGCCGTAACATTGGACAACGCGGGCACCGATGTCTCCATCACCCCAGAAAGTTTTCTCAGACAGCATCGGTCAGCACGTCCATCTCTAATCCTGGTCTCCACTCAGCAAGGCAGAAGGATATTTGTTACAAAGTAAAGGTTATTGGGCATTAACATACTGAAAACTCTGCAGTGCCCCCCGGATTCCCCTGAGAATGGGGTCCAGAATCTTCTCACAGGGTCCCATCTGACCTCCCATTGGGCCAGTCTCTACCTTGTCAGCGTTCAGCAACACCCATCTCCCACGGGCCCAGAACATGCGAACACTTTACAACCCCAGGGCCTTTGCACTGGCCATGCCCTAAACTTACAACCCTCCCTCACGTCTCAGTCCCGGCAGGGGGAGGTGGGTGCGAATCGGGAACACGGACCCAGAAGCAAATACGGTTAACCAGACCCTGGCAAGTGGAGATCTCGTGAGCCTACCTACCTCTCCATCAGTATGTCCTCTCTGGAGATTGCGGCCTTCTTGGGGGGTGGGGTTATCTTGGCCTTTATTCAACAAGGGGAAGGTTCAGGTGCTGAAACAACTTTTGCTGGTTTGAGGGACAGCATAAGAAGAGAGAAGAATCCAGAATTATCCCCGCCCCCCCCAAACACATACATAGCTTGACAATCTTCAGTTTCGGTCATGGTAGCCACGTCTCCACAGTTATCATCCTGGGTAGTACCAAGGAGTGTCAGCTATGGTCTTTCCCAGCCTGCCCAGGCTCCTGGCCCCCAGGCCCTAGAACAATCTCTGAGTCGCCAGCCCTCGCCCCTCACTCCCACTCCCAGGATGGTGTCCCCCAGCAAAGGTACACTCTTCAGGGACAGGGCCCTGTCGTGTTCCTCTCTACACCCCCAGGCCAGGCTGAGGGCGTGGCATGTAGCCGGCGCTCAATAGATGCTTACTATAAATGGCAGGCCTTGAGATTCAGCTGTGCAGATCAGGCTGTTAAATTCAGCCTCACCAGTCTGGCTCAGAGGGTCCTGTGAGCGAACAGCAGTGAGAAGTTCACAGCTGGGCTGCTAAATCGAGTGGAGGTGTTTCTAATGATCTTAATGGGTATTGTTATTTTAAATTAACTAATTAAGCTGATTTTAATGTGCTCCATCCACGCAGGCCCATAATCATCATTATCATTAGTTGATAGTTCTGAGGAACCGAGCCTTACGTGGTAAAAGAAGGACTCTGCTCATCATTGCCTGTTTGTATACAAATTTCCAGGTTGCATTGAAGATGCCCAGGACTGAGACCGGTGTACGTTAACAGTCATTGGACGACCCTGTAACTAATGTTATTATTCAGAGTCCAGTGTCTGGAACACCATCAAACAATCACTCTCGAGAAGGTGAAAGGAAGCCAGAGGCGTGCGCAGGGCATGGTGAGATGTTTGCAGGGACAGCGGAAGCTCTCCAGGAGGGCTCTCTCCTGCCTCCTTTCCGCCTCACTCCCCTGCTCCTGATTAGGGTGAGCCCCTCATCCCCCAAGGCCAGCGCTGTTGGCATCTTTGCTAGTTGATCTTCCTGTCCCCAGTCTTCTTGGAAAATGTCATCACAGCATGGCCAGATACACTGTCCCAAGTCCCAGCTCCAATCCGCCTCCTCAAAGCCCCTTTCCAGCCAGTCTCTCCCTGGTGGCAGCCCTGAGCTGGGCACCGACATAATACGCACCTTGCCCCAGGGCCACCGTCTCCTGGAAGGGGACGTGCATATAAATAAAGATGGACAGCCACGAGACAAGTGTCCATCGTGGTGGACACGAGGTGTCGGGGCGCCCAGAGGAAGGGGTTTTGCAGGTCTTGGTGGAGGGAGGGAAGTCAGGGATGGCTTCTTAGAGGAGGTGATTTTTGTGCTGAGTCTCGAGGAATGAGCTGTCATCCAAGTCACGTGTTTACACCCACCTGTGTCCTTGGTGGATGCCAACACCTCGGTGCACAGAGGGAGTGGCTTCACCATTCTCTCTGCACACGCTTACCCCTCCTCGCCGCATACATGAAGTCTCTGTTGACTCAGGCCCACCACCCTGTAGGGACCCTGGACCACGGTCATCTCCACCACTTCACCCCCCACCAATATCTCAGTCTAAAACCACCTGCTGCACTCAAGGGCTGCCCTGTTGAGGGATTTGATCTTTCCAGAAAGCTGCAAAGCCCTTTGAAAGGTTCCCTCCGTCTGGGCTGTTCTTCCCCCAAATGGTCCACCTCTGCACCTCCCTCCGGTCTCCACTGCAAGTCACTCTACCCCGGAGCCTCTTCTGGCCACCCTATAAATGACCCCCACGCCACCGTGCACTCTCCATCCCCCTTCCTTAATAAAAAATACAAATAAATCTTTCCTGATTTACTTTTCTCCCTAGATCTTATTATTATGTAATATACTAGCATTTCATCAGCTTACTGTCTGCTTCCCTTTGCTGGTTCCGAAGCCTGTGCACTCAGCAACTAGTTGATTGACTCTAAGTGACACTGACGGTCTCTATAAAATCAGTCTTCAGATATGTTAATGTGCACAAGAACCATGTGGAGATCCTGTTAAAATGCAGATTCTGATCAGTAGGCCAGGGTGAGCCCAAGACCCGGCATTTCTAGCAAGCTCCCAGGAGATGCTTATGATGCAGGTCCATGGACCACCCCCCTCCCTTGAACAGCAAGGGGCAGTGCCGGATGCTGATCTGTGCACAGAGGACCCTGGAATCGCACAAGTAGTGCACGGCAAGGCAGCAGGCTCCGAATCCACGGAGGGTACCAACCATTGCCTGACATCAGAATCAATTACGTGCCTTTCAGATCTACGGCTCAGTATTCCTCATGCTGTTGAGGATGAATAAAAGCATTACTCCATCCGTAGTAACTTCTCATGGTTGTGCATTTTCTCAACTGATAGATGCTAAACATATGGGAGGGTGGTGGGAAGGAGATCTAAGGGATCTTTTCTCATTAAAAAAAAAAGTGTTAAGACCTATCTGGAACATTCAGTGGCCTTGGGTCCTGCCCACTCTCCAGAGGCTGGTTGGCAGGAAGCAGGTGTCACAAAGACAATCACCCTGAAGGGACTGGGGAGAGAGACACAAACATGCGGGGGCACAGGGCAGAGCGCGGAGAGGCTGAAGGAACAGGCCAAAGGATGCTGTCACCTCCGAACGCTCTCTGGTTGGCATGGCAACCGTTATCATTCACGTAAATGCTGACCCATATTTAATCGACAAAAAGAAAACAAGGAGAGTGGACGACGGGGATGAGGGATGGACGGGCCGGCACGGTGGGGACTGGGGGTCCTCCCTGACTGTCCTCCGAGAGTCCATTCCCTTCAGCGGGGGCACGGATTCCTTCAGAAGGGTGAGGCCGGGCCGGGCACCGAGCAGGGCAGGGGCCCCGTCAACACATCTCTGCAGCAGCAAAAGCAGCCACGGTGGTAAGAGCATCACCAGTGCCAGGCGTTCACCCACTTTCTTTCTGGTTACCACTTTATTCAACCCAGACTTAGCCTGAGGTAAGTGCGAGTGGCATCCCCATTTTAAAGATGAGAAAACTGAGGCATGGAAAGTTAAATGACTTCTCCAAGTTACCCTGGCTAATAAGCAGCTGTAGTAATCTGTACATCAGTCACCCTTGCGTGGTGACTTGAATCTAGGTTGGCCTTGGGACATACTTTTTGTAAAAATTTTTTAATGTTTATTTTTGAGAGAGAGAGAGACAGAGTGTGGGCAGGGGAGGGGCAGAGAGAGAGGGAGACACAGAATCCAAAGCAGGCTCCAGGCTCTGAGCTGTCAGCACAGAGCCTGATGCGAGGCTCAAACTCTCAAACCATGAGATCAGGACCTGAGCTGAAGTCGGATGCCTAACCGATTGAGCCACCCAGGCGCCCCGGCTTTGGGACATTCTCAACTGAGACAGGACAGTCAACACAACATCGATACCATGCAGCAGTGCCCAGCTAAGCTTCAGAACCCAGATAGCTCCTGCTTTGGACTCCAAAGGGACCTGAGCCATCATGGAAAGGGTCCAACTATCCTACTGGAGAGGCCGTCCAGAGACGGGGAGGCTTTGGAAGCCCGTGAGAAGGAAGAGCCAATGTCCCGGCAGAGCCCGGCCAACCAATCACTGATGACAAGGCCGGAAGAACTGCCCGACAGAGCCCAGTCTGGTTTGCAAGACCCATGAGCTATTAATAAAATGGCTAATCCTTTAAGTCACTGACTCTGGGCATTATTTGCTTTACTGCAATAGATGAGGGCCCCAACGAGGCTTCTCTGCGTGATGGGTGGGACCTGCCTTACCCTCACCACCAGCCTCACCCCTCATCCGTCCTGCTGGGGGAGCCTGCAGACCCTCAGCCACGAAGAATCTTTCGTTTCTCTGTTGTGTTGCAGTACACATTTCACCAAACAGGACTTGACCTCCACAGGGCGAATCACATACTCTTTCTGCTGCACCCCTTATCCTAGCCCAGCCCCCCGCCCCCCGTTTCTCACTTGGATCATTGTAGAAGCTTTGAGTTGGCCTCACCACACCCCATCTCACCCTCTCCAATCAGCTCTCCAGGTGCTTCCGACTATCTTACCCCTCCTGTTTCTTCTTACCTGACCTAGGAGGCTCAGCACAACCCAGTCCCACTCAGCCGCATCTGCTGTCCCCTCCGATGGTCCCCCAAACACATCAGGCTCCTCTCTCTTTCCATGTCCTTGAGTGAATTTCCTTCTTTATTTTTTTTTAATTTTTTAATGTTTATTCATTTTTGAGAGAGAGACAGAGTGTGAGCAGGAGAAGGGCAGAGAGAGAGAGAGAGAGAGAGACACAGAATCCAAAGCAGGCTCCAGGCTCTGAGCTGTCAGCACAGAGCCCGATGCAGGGCTTGAACCCACAAACTGTGAGATCATGACCTGAGCTGAAGTTGCACACTTAACAGACTGAGCCACCCAGGTGCCTCAGTCGAGTTTCCTTCTGCCTGCCTCTCCAAGGTCAATTTCTGCTCATTCTTCAGGACTTAGGCTTTTGCGGGGGCAAGGGGGCGGGTATGGGCAAGGTAGATTTTACACACAGTAAAATGCATAGAGCTTAAATGTAGAGCCTGGTGAATTTTGACAAATCTACACACCCATGTAACCACCACCCAAATGGAGATACATAGAGCATTTCCATCAGCCATCACGTAAATTACGATGCACAGAACATTTCCATCATGGCAGAAAGTGCCTACGTGCCCCTTTCTGGTTGTTTCTGCTTTCTGATTATTAACGCAACTGCTGGGAACATATGTATGCAAAGCCTTTTTGTGGACACGTACTTTCATTTGTCTTGCATAAACTCCTACAAATGGAATTTGGAAAAACCAAAGAGTAGGTGCACTTTTGACTCTACTAGAAACCAACAGTTTCCCAAAGTGATTGTACCGTCTCACATTCCCACAGGCCTTCTGATTCCCCGTATCTTCGCCAGCACTTGGCCGTGGCAGTCTTTCTGGTTCATGGGTAGCGGTATCCTATTGTATGTAGGGCCGTGTGAATGTCCCAGTTGATGAATGACCTTAAGCATCTTCTCTTTGCTTTTATGGCCCATTCAAATATGCCTTGATGTGAAGTGTCTGTTCAGGCCCTTTACCTACTTAAAAAAAATTTTTTTAACGTTTATTTATTTTTGAGACAGAGAGAGACAGAGCAGGGAAGGGACAGAGAGAGAAGGAGACACAGAATATGAAGCAATCTCCAGGCTCTGAGTATCAGTATAGAACCCAACGTGGGGCTCAAACTCACAGACCCTGAGATCTTGACCTGAGCCGAAGTCGGCCACTTAACCAACTGAGCCACCCAGGCGCCCCTACCCACTTTTAATCTATTGATTTCTAGGTCTCCATTTTCATATTGTTCTCAGAGAAGCTCTGAGGGCATCCTTCCCCATGCCACCTGCTGCGCACACACACACACACACATGTGCACGTGCGTGCGCTCAGAGTTATGTCCCTCAGTTTTAAGCTTTCACAGGACCTCATTCTGGTTTTGAGGACGTGGCTATGCTTTGCACTAATGACACGTACCGTTGCACGGCTATCTGTTGGTCTTCCCTGCAGGCTCAGCTCCACAAAGGTCTGGACCACATCCGCCCTCGTTACTGTTGAATCTCTAGTTCTGAAACACAGTCCTAGGCACCAAGGAGGTCCTCAATAATTTTTTTCACTTGGTCAAGTTTTACTGAGTGCCTACTGTATGCCAAGCAATATAGCACTGGCGTACCTCAGTGCACAACACAGGTCACCTCGTGGGGCTGCCATTCTGGGATGGGGACAGCGGTGGGGGAGAGAGTCAGTTAACAACTAAGCCCATAGATATAGGTGTGCCAAGTGGTAGTGAATGTTTTGAACTCAATGATAAAATGACAGGAGACTAGAGAGTGACATTGCATAAGATGATCGAGGGGAATTTCTCTGATAAGATACCACTTGAGCAGATACTTGAAGATGAGAAAGGCAGCTTAGGGGGGAATTGTGGGGGGCATCTAGGCCAGAGCGTGACTTAATAGATGCACAACAAGATTGATATGGGGGGAGGGAAGTGCGGGGAGGGGAGTAAGGTAGAGAGACACGAGGTGAGGGGATGTCACATAGGGTTCTGTGTTTTAAACTTTTTTCATAGCAATCTGCTGGTGGGGGGGGATCCCCGCATATGCATGTACATGTGCGCACACGCACGCACGCACACACACACACACAGCATACGCTCAAACAGAAGGTTTCGGGAATCAATTCTTCTCTTTACTATACATAGTACGCTCTCTGGTATTTTTTTCTTCTTCTTTGCTCTTCTGTTCCATTTTGTTCTATTTCATACAATCAGAATGCTGATCATGACCCACCGGATTGATTTTATGACCTGTTAATAGATTTCTATGTACATGGGGAAGATTCTGGATGAAAAGCGGCTGGAAGATTTTGAACAGAAATGCTACGTGACCCAACCTGTGGTTAATTTCTTTCATTTAAATGTTGTATTTTGGAAATCAATTTGACAATAAACTATTTTTTTAATGTTGTATTTTAACGTTATGGTGGAAAATCGGAAAGAGATGCAAAGGTAGGGTGCATGGAATAAGGTACCCCTCATACCCTTTCATTTGGCTTCAACAACTACTGACATTTTACCATCTCACTTTCCATAATATCCATCCACTCCTTTGCTGAAGCAGAGCTCAGACATCATATCCTTTGCCCTTAGATACACCCATACGTATTTCTAGCAAATAACAATCCCATTTTCATACCCAGCAATGATTTAATCCTTCTCTTACCCAGCTCATGACCCACTCTTCTTGACTGTCTCCAAAATGGGCTTTTTTTTTTTTTACATTTTTTTTTTTACATTTATTTATTATTGAGAGACAGAGAGAGACAGACCACAAACGGGATAGGGACAGAGAGAGAGGAAGACACAAAATCCGAAGCAGGCTCCAGGCTCTGAGCTAGCTGTCAGCATAGAGCCCCATGCGGTGCCAGAACCTGGGAACCGCAAGATCATGACCTGAGCCGAAGTCAGTCGCTCAGCAGACTGAGCCACCCAGGCGCCCCCAAAACAGGCTCTTATAGCTGGTGGGTGTGAATCAGGTTCCAGACAAGGTCCACATGTTGCATTTGATTGGAACTTCTCTTAAGGTCCTTTCCTCTTTCCCCTCCCCTCTCTCCCTGATCATGATGCTTATGCTACATAAAGTGAAATGAACAACTTGACGGGGTTTGAAAATTGTACACACTCTTGTTACCACCACCCTCATCAAAACAGGGAACATTTTGTCACCTCAGAAATTTCCTTGATGTTCCTTCCCGGTCAGCCCTACTACCCTCAGCCCACGGCAACTGCTTTTCTGGTCTCTATCACCATGGATTTGCTCCGCCTGCTCTTGAAGACCGTATAAACACCATCCCTCAGTGGGTTGTCTGGCCTCATTTGCTCACATGTCTGTGAGATTTATCCCTGTCATTCTGTGTACCGGTATGTAGTTCGTTTCTGTTACAAAGGAGTTGTATCCCATCACACGGATGTCACTATCTAATTTGATTATCTACTCTCCTGTTGATAGGCATTTGAATTGTTTTTGGTTGTTGGCTACTGAAAATAGGCTACTTGGAACATTCATGTTTATGTTTTTATGTTTCCTGAGTAAAACTTTGCTGTTGTTTTAAGACTGCCATGGCTCTTCTGAAACCTATTTTCATGTAAATTTTAGAAACAGCTCATCAATTTCTATTAAGAAACCTGTTGGGAATTTGACTGGAGTTGTACTCAATGCATAGATCAATGTGGGGAGAATGGCCATCTTAAAAATGTTGACTATTCTAATCTGGAAGCGGGCTATCACTTTCCACTTCAGTGGATCTTTTTAAATTTCTCTTAGAGGGGCGCCTGGGTGGCTCAGTCGGTTAAGCATCCGGCTTCAGCTCAGGTCATGATCTCACAGTTCATGTGTTCGAGCCCCGTGTCGGGCTCTGTGCTGACAGCTAACTCAGAGCCTGGAGCCTGCTTCAGATTCTGTATCTCCCTCTCTCTCTGACCCTCCCCTGCTTATGCTGACTCTCTCTGTCTCTCAAAAATAATAAAAAAATTTTTTTTTTATTTAAATTTCTCTTAGAAAGGGGTTGGGTTTTCAGTAGAGAGGTCTTATACAGCCTTTCTTAAATTTATTCCTAGGTATTTGATTCCCCTCCCCCTGCTGTTTTAAACCTTCTTTTTCGAATGTTATTCTCTGTTCATTGCTGGTACATAGAATACACTGGAATTTTGTGTATCCACCCTATATCTGCGACCTGGCTAAATTCAGCGGCTAATTCTAAGAATTTTCTAAGTGGGCAATCCTATTACCTGTAAATAACAATTTTCTGTTTTCTTTCCAATTTTTATAGCTTTTATTTATTTTCTTGCCTTATTATACAGGCCAGGCTTCTGTACAAGGCTAAATAGAAGTGGTAAAAATAGACTTCTTTGCCTTCTTTCCAATCTCAGGGGTCATCATGAACTATGATGTAACTTTCAGGTATAGGTGGCTATCAATATAAGTATAGAATCTATATAGGAAGGTTATAAATCATAGAAGCCCATTATTAAGTTGAAAATGCTTGTTATGTATTCTAATTTTAGTATAGTGGCATATTTTTTATTATGAATTAGGGTTATATTTGTCAAATGCTTTTCCTGCATCTATTAAGATGACCAAATAGGCTGTTTCCTTTCTTATTCTGTCATATGATTAAGTGCATGAGTTGATGTTTAAATGTGAAATCAGTCTTGCATTCTTGGAATAAACCGATTTGATCATCAATATATTATTCTTTTTAAGCGTTGCTGAATTGAAGTTGATATTTTCTTTAATTGGAAAAAAATAGGTTTTGATAGAGAGAAAGTGCAAACAGGGAGGGGCAGAGAGGGAGAGGGAGAGAGAGTTTCCCAAGCAGGCTCCTCCGCTCTTCAGCCCGGAGCCCAACAGAGGGCTCCATCTCACAACCAAGAGATCACGATCCAGGCCAAAATCAAGTCTGAAACCTAACTGACTGAGCCACCCAGGCACCCTGAACTTGATAATATTTTCTAGGGATTTTTGCACCTAAATTAATGAAGGGTAGTGATTTTTAATTTTTTTTTCTTGAAAAAAAAACCTTTTCAGAATTTGGTATCAGGGATTCACGAACTTCGTGAAGTGATTTGGAAAGTGTTGGCATTATTTCTGCCTTAAAAGTTTGAGAGATTTCACCAACAAAATTCTCTCTAGAAATCTGTTTTCTTTGTGAGAAGGGTTTATTTTTCAAATTAAATTTCTACAATTGATATAAAACTATTCAGATTTTCCACGTCTTCTTTAACAGATTGTGTTTTTCAAGGAATTTCGCCGTTTTACTGAAAGTTGTCAAATTTGTTGGTATACAATTTTTATTTCATTACCTTATCATCTTTTCAGTGTCCATAGGACCTGTAGTGATGATGCCTCTTTAATTCCTGATACTGACAATTTGTTTCTCTATCTTGTTTTAAATTTAACAGTTTTGCTGGGGCTTATCAGTTTTATTAAGCTTTCAAAAGACCAACTTCTTTTTTGTTGGCTATTCTTATTGGTTTCACCTACTGTTTTTCCATTTTATATATTATGGATTTCTGCTTTTTAGTATTTCCATCCTTGTAATCTGAGGTTTACTTCACCTTCTTCCTAGCATCTTGAAATGGATTTTACGTCTTTCTTCTTTTCTATTATGAACATTTAAAGCTATAAATTTTCCTGAAAATACTTCATTAGCTTCATTCACAACCTTTGATCTATCGTGTTTTACATTCAATTTTAAATATTTTCTAACTACTTTTGTGATTCTTCTCTTGGACCAGTGGGATATTTAGAAGCACACTGCTTAAATTCCAAATATTTGCAGATTTTCTAGAATCTCGTTATTGATTTGTACTCTGATTATGTAATGTTTACAGAACATACTCTGTGAGATTTCATTTCTTTAATCTTTTAGGCATTTTTTAAAAAATCAAGCACCTGGACAATCTTGATGAATATTCATGTATATCTGAAAAGCACATGCATTCTTCAATTGTTCAGTGTTGCTGTGATGTGTAAATATCAACTATATGTTGATTGTGAATGTAGTATTTTTCAAACCCTATAAGACTATTACTTATTTTTCCTATTTGTTTTGTTAATTAATCAAGGAGCATTAACATCCTTAGCTATAACTGCATATTTTCTTATTCCCTCCTTAGTTCTGTTGATTTTTGCTTTATGTGTTTTTAAGTCCAGTTATTAGTTACATACAAATGTAAGGCTGTTGGGTGTTCTTGACAAATTCATCTTTTTATCAGTATGATAAAATATCAGTGCAATAAGGTACTGCTAATACTCCTCATTTTAAACTCAGATTTGTCTGATAATCTCCAGCCACACCAATTTTCTGATGCTTGGTGTTTGCACTGGGATGGTTTTTATCCTTCTCAACTTATTCATGACTTTAAGTTGTTTGTCTTATAAATAGCACACAGTCATACCTTGCTTTAATCCATTTTGACTATGCCTCTTTTAGAGTGCCTGAGTGGCTCATTTGTTAAGCATCCAACTTTGGCTCAGGTCCTGATCTCATGGTTTGAGAGTTCAAGCCTCGCATCAGGCTCTGTGCTGACAGCTCAGAGCCTGAAGCCTGCTTCAGATTCTATGTCTCCCTCTCTCTCTGCCCCTCCCCCACTCACATTCTGTCTCTCTCAAAAATAAACATTAAAAAATTTTTTTAAATAAATTAAGTAATCCCTCTTTGCGTTAGTTTTTAGTGGCTACTCTATGATATGCATCTCCAACTTAACATATTTTACCTTGAAATCATTTTCTGCTGCTTTATAAGCAATATAAAAGTCTTGCTATCTGGGGCGCTTGGGTCACTCAGTTGGTTGAGTGTCCAACTTCAGCTCAGGTCATGATCTCACAGTTCGTGGGTTCAGTCCCACGTCCGGCTCTGTGCTGACAGCTCAAAGCCTGGAGCTGCTTCGGATTCTGTGTCTCTCACTCCCTCTACCCCTGCCCCACTCATGCTCTGTCTCTCTCTCTCTCTCTCTCTCTCTCTGTCTCAAAAATAAATCAACTCTGAAAAAAATTTTTTTAAATCTTGCTACCTGCTGCAATGCCCTCTTACTGTTCACATATTATATTTTTATGTAAGGCATAAAACCACAATGCATTGTTATAATTTTTACTTTAATCAATAGTCTTCTACAGAAATCTTAAGATTATTGTTCACAAAACATGAAAGTGATTTATAATTAACCTCAGGTTTACACATTTTGGTGCTCTTCATTTCTTCCCACAGATAGAGGCTTCCATGTAGAATGATTTCCTTCAGTCTGAAATTTTTCTTTCAGCATCTCTTGTGGTACATGCCTGAGGGGAAAACTCTGCTCAACTTTGTCATCTGAAAATGTTTCTGGTGCGTTTTTGCTTTTGAAGAACACTTTCAATGGCATAAAATTTTAGACTGATGGCTTGATGTTTTAACTTTTTTATTTTTGTTTTTGTAATTTAAATGTTTATTTATTTTTGAGACAGAGAAAGACAGAGTGTGAACAAGGGAAGAACAGAGAGAAAGGGAGACACAGAATCTGAAACAGGTTCCAGGCTCTGAGCTGTCAGCACAGAACCTGATGCGGGGCTCAAACCCATGAACCGTGAGATCGTGACCTGAGCCGAAGTCAGCCACTTAACCAACTGAGCCACCCAGGCAGACACCCCTGATGTTTTTTATTTTTAACAATTTAAATATACCATTCCATTGTCTTCTGTCTGCCATGTCTTTTATGAGAAGTCACTCATTATCTTAATTGTTATTAATGTGTTATGTATTTTTTAGTTGGTGGCTTTTGAAAATTTCTCTGTATCTTTGGTTTTCAACAGTTTATTTACGGTATAACTAGGTATGGGTGGGTTTTTTTAAAAAAATTATTCATGCTGATTGGAGATTGTTAAACTTCTTGGACATGTGGATATCCTTGACCAATTCTGGAATATTCTTGACTACATCTTTCCAAATATTTCTTCGGCTGCATTTTACTCCCTTTCTCTGGGACTCTAATTATGTATACATTAGATCATATTAATACTGTCCCTACAGGCTCAGGTGATCTGTTCAATTTGTTGTGGTTTTCTTTTTCTGCTTAATTGGATGATTTCTATTGACTTGTCTTCAAGTTCACTGACTATTTCTTCATAACATGCAGTCTGATCTTAAGCCCATTTAGTAAATTCTTTATTTCTGACTCAGTAGTTTTCAGTTTTAGAATAACCATGTGGTTCTTTTTTGTGCTTCAATATTGAAATTTGCCATCTGTTCACATATGTCACTCACCTCTTGCCCTGGATCCATTAAAATATTTTAAATTATTATTTTAAAGGTCTTGTTTGGACACTGCAACATATGGAATGTCTTTGGTTTCGCTTCAACAACATTTCCATTTTGATTATAGGTCACATATTTCTGCTTTATCAAATGTTTTGTAATTTTTAATTATACTTCAGATATTGTGTAAAAGAACAGTAGAGACTGAAGTACATAACAATTACTCAGTAAAGCGGGAAGCTGAGTCAACTTAAGTTGTGGTTGAGTCGAGTCGAGTCTGGGCTTCATTGCATTCACTGTGTCTTTAGCTGCCACTGGTCCACTACTGACTTCAAATGTTTGGAGGGTTCAACAGGACTTTGCCCTGAAGCTTGGGATCTGAATACTGGCAAATCTTCTGAACCACAGGCAATCTCTCTGTTTCAGAGCCCAGATGCTTTGGGTTTACTTGGGAGTGCTTTTGTTGTCCTTCTCCACACCTGGCTTTCTTCCTTCAACGACCTCTCTCCACCTTGCTTCCCTACCCATATATTTTGGATGCTGTCTTGCACTAGGTAAAGGCCTGGTCACACTGACATCATCTCTTGGCTTTCCTGACCTGCCTTCAGCCACCTCCATACTCTTCAGAGAGAATTGGAAGGTGTGACTTGGCTCCATGGGATACAGAGCTGTCATGTTAGTCTCTACATACTTAATAAAATTTATTAAAGTTTGGCCTGATTCCTTTTTTTTAAATAGTTTATTGTCAAATTGGTTTCCATACAACACCCAGTGCTCTTCCCCACAAGCGCCCTCCTTCATCACCACCCCCTCTTTTCCTCCCTCCCCCTTCCCCTTCAACCCTCAGTTCGTTTTCAGTATTCAATAG
>NC_043716.1:51582291-51606857 GCF_006229205.1 Suricata suricatta | reverse complement strand
TATATATATATATATATATATATACACACCATATCTTCTTGATCCACTCATCAGGTGATGGACATTTAGGCTCTTTCCATGTTTTGGCTATTGTTGACAGTGCTGCTATGAACATTGGGGTACATGTGCCCCTATGCATCAGCACTTCTATACCCCTTGGGTAAATCCCTAGCAGTGCTGTTGCTGGGTCTTAGGGAGTTCTATTGATAGTTTTTTGAGGAATCTCCACACTGTTTTCCAGAGCGGCTGTACCAGTTTACATTCCCACCAACAGTGCAGGAGGGTGTCCGTCTCTCCACACCCTCGCCAGCATCTATAGTCTCTTGATTTGTTCATTTTAGCCACTCTGACTGGCATGAGGTGGTACCTCAGTGTGGCTTTGATTTATGTTTCCCTGATGATGAGTGATGTTGAACATCGTTTCATGTGCCTGTATGGCCTGATTCTTTTTACCACTGTCTGTTGTGGGTTTAGCCCTCCTCCTCCACAGTCATGGGTCTCTTCTATCCTAGGAAGGACTTGTAAATTTCTGGAATTTGTGTCCTCAGCTCTCTGTTTTGTTTTAAAAGATGTGATTATATATTTTCTCTAGTTTGTTCTCATTTTTAGGATAAAAAAGTAGAGTGAGGGGGTCTCTTAAAACTTTCTACATCTTAACTAACATAGAAACACCTTTGCTAACCAGAAGCAGATGTCTTAAGAAATCATTATTGAGTGAATGAATGTTCCTTCTTCCTGGTTAGCTCATAGGCCCCTCGTCTGTCTGGAAAATGCTCCCTTGGCCTTTGCCTCTTCCTCCTTGAAGTCTTTGCCAACTTCCCCCGTAGCCTTGGGCACTTCTTATTCTAGTCTCCTCTGTTCTTTGATCCTGCCTACATTAATGCTATTTTTCTTACTATATCATAATTGTTTGCATGTCTGTCTTCTCTGCTGAACTTTGAGTTACTTGAGGGCAAGAACCCTGCGGTTAATAAATTACACACACACATTCACACACACACATGGATACACTAATTACTAAACCAACATGTGCTTATTGTAACAACTAACACATGAATTTTTATCTTTTGTGTCCAGGTCTGGGTCCTACTGCCCTGTCTGACACATGGTAAGCACAAAATTTATCTTTGTGGATTCATGGATAGATATATAGATAAATGACCTCTTTGATTTCTGTTCTGAAGCTGCATCAACATAAGATATGGTTACCACCTGCTCGCATGTGATCTTTTACTTTCTGCTTGACTGGGGAAAGGAGTGTGTGTGGGCAAGTATTGACTGGCATGTGCAAATTTGTAATTCAGTGTGAGTATTCTGAATTTGTGGTGTTTGCTTTAAAGATTAAATTTTTGGCAGCACAAACCAGTGTCCAGAGATGGCAATAGGCGAAGGATTTTGGAATGTGCCCAACACCGGCCCATGGACAGTGAGATCCACTCTGAAAAGGAAATTGGGCTTTGAAGGTGAGACGCTGTGCCAGGAATGGTCGTCAGCAAGGCCGGCGCTCCCTATTTCTATTCTTAGAACTTCAGATCCAGGGAAGGATAAGAGTGCCAAGGGCATCTATTCTAATCCGTTAGCCAAATCTTTCTACATCTCCTCCACCCCCAGAATTCCTCCTTCTGACACAACCGCTCACTTATGCATGGGATTTGGAGTCAAACAAACCTAAGTTCCAATCTCTCAGCTCCTAAACTCTCTAACTCTATGGGCCTCTGTTTCTTCATCTGTCAATTGGGGATGTAGATGCCTACCACTCTTGAGTCCTCGGGGAAAGCCTGTTTGCAGACTGCCTGCCCTGAGTTTCTTCTCTTCCCTGGCTTCCTCTGCCTACCTCAGTCTAAGCATCAATCTGTTGCCATTAGACCAAGTCCTGCCAGGGTAAGTTATTACTCTGTCTAGAAGGTCACCTTCATGCCCTTCCTTCTCCATCATTACCAAGGCCACCTCATAATACAAGGCCACTCTGGGCAGGGCATGACCTGAGGAGAAAGGTGCTGGGAAATTTCCATCATCAGGCTGTTGGAAACTTTCAGGTGACCAGGCAGAAAGAAGGAAGAGAAAGAAAGTGGATAAAGATGATGAGCCACAGCTCATCATGGTGGAATCCATGGATGGTGCCTGCCCCTGCCTGGGGTCCGGAGACCTCCACGCAGGTTCAGCTCCGCTCCCCATGGAGCCTCAAAGTCAGGCCAGACCCACTAAGGTGGACAAAGAACTGGGCCACTGGCTGAGAGCATGGCCAATGAGCCAAGGAAACACACGATTTGATGGTAAGAGAGTCCTCAGCCTCCAGCCGCATGCCCATTTTTTGTCTTCCCGGGAACAAGAAGGGGGTGGAGAGTGTCTAGAAATGAGAGGTGGGGTTCCGGCAGAGAGTCCTGATGCCCCCTGACCCAGCCTAGCAAGAGTAAGCATAACAAAGTGAGAGGAACAGGGGTTTATGGACACCTACCAGGTAGGAGCCAGGCGTGTACCACGCTCGAACGGCATCTCCGATCTGCACAAAAAGGCAGGTAGTATTCCCGTTGTATGGATGAGGAAGCTGTAACCTGCCGGTAGTGAAACCCGGATTTACTTCTGGGGGTGTCAGATCCCAAAGCAGGAGCTGTTTTCCACGACACCGGCCTGCCTGCTCTTCAGCTGTGTCAGCCCGGGTCGGGGAATGCGTGTGCACACACAGGATGGGTTGATCTTAGTCACTAGCCACTGTTTCCGTCACCAGGTGACTCTTTCCAAAGTGTGTTTTAGATCTTATGGCTCTGAGTGTGTCGCTGTGTGTGTGTATATACGTGTGTGTGAGAGAGAGAGAGGGAGAGGGAGAGAGAGAGAAGATAGAACACACATGGGTGTTTCTCCCCTTTCATAATAATGGATAGCAATTCTGAGAAAGTTCCCTTTGTAGGATTCAGGCTATGTTGAGGAGTTTGTTTTCCCAACTCCCTGCAGAAAAGTTAATCAATTTTAGAGCCAGCCCCTTCTGTGCCAAGATGACACAAAAGGGATTGGTTTTTTTAGCTGCTGGGTTTGCTGGGTAGCCCCCCTCCCTCTTCCATGGGACCACTTATTGACACTGAAATATCTCAACAATAAGCAACTATTGATGGCCCCCGAGGTCAATACCAAGATTCATTGACCCAGGCTGCAAATATGGGAGGCGGCAAGTCCAAGGTCACTATTTACCTGAAGGATGAAAAATAAATCTTGATAAGAACCAAAAATAGAATCAATATGCGGACTGTGGTGTGCATTGCATAACTTTTCTCCAGCAGGAGGCTATTTTAGGAGGTTTCAGGGCCCCCTCTGCCATTAGAAGCTGAATTCAGGGTTGAAGAGGAAGTAGGAAAAGAAAATAATCCTTCTCTAGTCGCCCTGGCCAAGGACAACAGGCAATGGACACCACCAGGATCAGCCCAGTCTCCATAGAGAATCTCAGTGTCTATGACCTCAACCACTCTGGCTACGCCCTTAAGAAAGAGCAGAGTAGAATTTCCAAGCCATATAACTCATGATGGGTGTGACAAGGTGGTCATCTCCCCAGTGTCTCATTGAACAGTGACCAGAGAAACAGCAGTCAGAATGATTAGCATGACCTTCACCTTTCGGGGAAACTTCTGCTTCTACCCTGGTGGGGAAGGAGAGACCAAGAGCGGGAATGAGGTGGCCACATGTCCAGAAGGCATCTTCCTTTTTAAGCATGCCAAAGCTTTTAGGTTGCTGTGCTGTGACATTTCCTCTCCTCTCAAGGCTATATCTATTATAATTATTTGTTTAGGCTTAATTAACTTTTTTCCCAATTACAAAAGAAATTCATGTTCTTTGTAGAAAATGTCAAGGCTGTTTATGATGATCCTTTTAATCTTACCCATAGTGCTTAGGCTCTCTGACGCGATGAGGAAAGTATGGGTTTTGAATTTAGAATGATCTGAGTTCAAGTATCAGTTCTACAACTTAGTAGGTGTGTGGTCTCAGGCAAGAAAAGGAATGATTCGCTGCTGTCATTTCCTGATATATAAACCTCTCTCGTAAAGTCAATATGAAGATTAAATCAGTATTTATGTAACATACTCAACAAAATACTAAATATATGATAGAGTAACATCTGACAAGTTTGATCACAAAATAAACACACACAATATAAAACTTTAGAAACAGAAATGGAACATAACCACTGAAGTAGAATGATTTTTAAAAATTGTAAGAAAAGAGTATTCACCTGTATACCTTTATTCCAACAAATCTGAAAAATGATGTAAAATAGATGACTCCTTTAAAAAAGGTAGATGATTGGGGTGCCTGGGTGGCTCAACTGGTTAAATGTACAACTTTTGATTTCAACTCAGGTGTGATCTCACAGTTTCATGAGTTCAAGCCCCTTATCAGGCTCTGTGCTATTAGCTTCTCAGGGGCTTGAGATTCTCTTTTTTTCTCTGCCCCACCCTTTTCTCTCACTCTGTCTCTCTCAAAATAAATAAATAAACTTTAAAAAATAAAAGAGGTAGATATTCAAAATTGATTAAAGATGAGGCAGCAAATCAACATCTTTAGGAATTAGGAGCTGGTTAGGATCTAGAAATCATGCTAGGTCTTTCACATGGAAGGAATTTAATACAAGGAATTGGTTGCATGAGTGATGGAAGAGCTGAGAAAGCTTACAGGGATGCCAAGCAACAGGAGGAAGCTGGCAGGACAAAGGGAAAGGGTGGTTCTAGCAGGGGCCAGTCTGGTGGGAGCTGGATCTGCTGAGCGACTGGTAGGGGTGCTGGGAACAGTGCCTGACGCCACCAAGGGGTGCTGCGGCTATCGGAGATGCTACCCAAAGCAAGGGGGGCAGGGAGGAACACCCTCACACCCTCGTTTCTCTCCACTTCCCTTCTTTCATTTTTCAACCAGTGCCTCCCATTGGCCAACCTACTGGGAAACCAGAGGGCAACTGAGGCTGGGAATGCAGCTCCTGGAAGACACAGAGCAAAGCAGGGGAAGGGGGGTAATGGAAGCCAATGGCAAACAGGACACGATGGTCCCAAGGCCATGGTCCCAAAGAGTTGATGGGAGTGCTCTAGTAAACCTTCAAGGAACAGTTGACTCTTATAATGTAGAAGTTATTCAGGAACATAGAAAGAGCTCCAAATGTTTCTCCTGAATTCTATGAAATGGCAGGACACAGAGACCAGACCCAGAGTGGCACAGAAAGCAACGAATGCTTACAAGTTAATTGTGTTGTTAAAAATCCAAGGCAAAAAAAAAAAAAAATAGATCTACTTCATCAGTACATTAAAATACACATCATACTTAAGTTTAATTTGTTTCAGGAATGAAAGGATGGTTTGATATTAGGAAATATATTAATGTCACTTTGACGTGAATAAATGTAAAAATCATTCTGGTGATTTCAATGGATATTAAAGAGAGATTTGATAACATCCAACAATTTTTTCTCATTAAAGATTAAAAGTGTCAGCAGTCATGACAGGGTTATATTTTGTAGGATTCAAGGCTGTGGGGGGGTGTCATTTCCCTGCCTTGCCCCCGCCCCAATTCTCAAGAGGAAACATCAATCAACCTTGTATCTGGGGTCATCTGGTGCTCACATGGCCACTGGGAGGAAGTTTGGATTTATCTGCCGGTTCATCAAGTAGACTTCTCCCATAATCGTCAAGTCTTTTACTCACATTATACCATCTCAGGAGCAAAATATTTATGGGACAGAAAAAAACGTTTTTCAACTAGTAAGATTTCCTTCACACTATAGCAAAGGAACCAAAGGGATGGTGCTCCACACTTACTAAAACCATTTCCACTAACCACAGCTTCATGGAGAGTTTAAATGCTATCCCTCCTACCATTTAACACTGCTGTGGATGCACAGGCCAGCACAATGAGGAAATAAAACAAAACCATGTTTACGTGTTGGTCCAGGAGAGAGCCAGCAGTCAGTATTTGCACACAATATGATTACCAGCCTAGAGAATGCCAGAGAATTGACCGAAAAGCTATTAGAACAAATAAAATTAAGTTGAATTGAAAGTCAACATACAAAATCCAATAACGTTTCTCTTCACCAGCAACAACCAACTAGCAAATAAGGCGGATGCCATTCTCAATCCCAACGGAAACTATGAAATACCTGACAAACCTAATAAAGAAATTATGAAGAATACAGGAACACTTCACAGAAGGACACGTTCTTTGGAAGATTCAGCCTTGAAAATACATGAATTCTCTTTATACCATTATACAAATGTAATATGATTACAATTAAAATCCAGACAAGAGATCTTTCAACTTGACAAGTTGGATCTACAATACATATGGAAAAAGCAATGGCCAAAAATAGCTGAGAAATTTTTAGAAAAGAAGCACAGTGAATAGGGCTCTGCCCTGTTAGGTAGAAAAACGTGTAACGGGCAATTGTTGAGATAACTGAGTGGTGATGTACGAATAGACAAGGAGACCAAAGGCGCAGAACAGAGGCCCAAAACAGATACACTTACACGCAAACAGATACATTACACGAGGTGATTTAGTTTAAGATGTAGGTGACGTTGCAGCAGGAAAAGGCCAGTAGAGGTCGTCGGTGATGTCCGTGCCCTTAAGGACAGGGGAGTGGGGCCCTGAATCACAGCTTACACAAGATAAACTCAAAATAAACTGAAGATCTAAATATAAACAAAATCTAACCCTTTCAAAAAAGTCTTAGATTAAGGCCATTATTTAAAAGAACAAAACAGAAGTGCCTGGGTAGCTCAGTCAGTCGGGCGTCCAACTTCGACTCAGGTCATGATCTCCTGATTCATGGCTTCGAGCCCTGCGTCAGGCTTTCTGTTGACAGCTCGGAGCCTGGAGCTGCTTCAGATTCTGTGTCTCCCTCTCTCTCTGCCCCTTCCCTGCTCATGCTCTCTCTCTCTCACTCGCTCTCTCTCTCTCTCTCTCTCTCTCTCTCTCAAAAATAAACAGGGGCACCTGGGTGGTTCAGTCGGTTGAGCGTCTGGCTTTGGCTCTGGTCATGATCTCATGGTTCATGGGTTCAAGCCCTGCATCAAGCTCTGAGCTGACAGCTCAGACCCTAGAGCCTGCTTCAGATTCTGTGTCTCCCTTTCTCTCTGACCCTCCCGTTTGCACTGTCTCTCTCTGCCTCTCAAAATTAAATAAAAAAAAACATTAAAAAATTTAAAAATAAATAGACATAAAAAATTTAAAACAAACCAAGAAAAAAAAAAAAACCCACCATGCTTACGGTAGAGAAACTTTCCCTAAGGAAAAAAAAAAAAACATAGAACGTAATAGTCATGAAGAGAAAAAGTATAATCTAAAAAAATGTTTAAAAACCAAAGAACCCAGGGGCGCCTGGGGGGCTCAGTCAGTTCAGCGTCCAACTCTTGATTTCGGCTCAGGTCATGATCTCCCGGTTTGTGGGATCAAGCCCCAAGTGGGGCTTTGTACTGCCAGTGCGGAGCCTGCTTGAGATTCTCTCTCTCTCTCACTCTCTCTCTGCCCCCTGCTCCCACGTTTACTCTCTAAATAAATAAATAAATGTTTGAAAATAATAAAATAAAAATGGGAGGAAAGATGCAAGTAACTCAGAACACGAAAATGGCTACTGAGAATTTTGCAAAACTACTTGCTATTAACTGGGAATCAAAAAACTGCAAATAAAGATGGGAAGCCTTTTTTTTTTTTTTTTTTTTACTTGTCGGTTTCATTAACTGATACGGTAGAGTGCTGGGTGGGCCTACTCACCTTCTGCAAGTCCCAGGCCAGCGCAGCTCCGCTTCCTTCTTCCCTTGAGCTCCCTCCAGCTGCTGGGCAGGGGCCGCTGCTTCCCACAGGGACCGCACGACAGGGCCCTGAGCCCCAGGCGCACATTAATACCTGTGTTATCTCACTGTCCCCTTCTGCTCTTTTTAACCCCCCAAACACTTCTGTAACCCATTCCTTCAGTTAAGTTCCTTCAACATGAAATCTTTAATGTTGCTCTGCTTCCCCACAGGGGAGTAATTCAATAAATTATGGCATATCTGCATTATGTAATGCTATACAGCCATTTCAAAAAAAAAAAAGAGACAGACGTAGAGGAATTGTCAAGGAAAAATTTCTGAGACATACCATCAGCTGAGACAAGTCACAGAAAAATAGAGAGAGAATGATCCAATTTAATTTAAAGTGCATGCACGCACACACGCACACACACACAGATGTACAAGAAGGTGACAAAATAAAGACACCACCAAATTGCCATCAGCAAGACCCCCTGGAAAGGCAGGGTGAATGTAAATAATGGGGGAGAGTCACTTTTTTTCTGTATATCTTCCTGCTAGTTGAACTCTGAGATATATTGTCTTTTTTCTTTTTAATGTGTATTTATTTATCTTTGGGTGGGGAGAGAGATCATGAGTGCATGTGAACAGAGGAGGGGCAGAGAGAGAGGGACAGAGAATCCCAAGCAGACTCTGCACTGTCAGCACAGAGCCCAAGACAGGGCTTGAACCCACCAACTGTGAGATCATGACCTGAGCCGAAATCAAGAGTCAGATGCTTAACAGACCGAGCCACCCAGGTGCCCCGAGAAATAGGTTCTAAGAGACACAGAAGAGCATCTTCTGTTGTGTTTTCCAGAAGCAGAATCCCAGACAAGGAATCATATTCATGTGACTTTCAGTAGCGTGCTTCCCGAGGGAAAAACTGTAAGAAAACGGGGGACGCAGAATAAGGCAAGTAAGAACGTCAAGCCAGAACGTGGGCTTTGCTGAAGTCCAATCTCAGACTGATCCCACGGGGTCCTCTGGAGCAAGAATGACAGGACAGAACTGGCAAGGGGGTCAGGCTTTTGTGCCCCAATATCAGCATTGTTGGTTGAAGGCTTCCACTGAGGGGGAGTTTATATGACCTGCCCAACCCCCCAGAATCTCCAGACAAGGCAATTCCTGATGGCCGAGGTCTCAAGGTTCTTCTCAAAGTCAATTTACCAGACAAGGACACAGCCGTGACCTGTAGCACTCAATTCCCAACTGGGGAATCGGTGCACCTTCCTGGTAAAAGGATTCAGGGCAGGACACCAGCAGCTCTGCTGTTCTCACATTGAGTTCACGCTATCTAGGTCAGCTTCTCCAGAATTCCGCTCCGTCACAATTTCCGGGGAAACTATAGAGGAAGGTTAGTGGGACACGTACTTTCCTTGCTGTTGCAACCAGTCCCAAAGCTGTAACTAACGCACACCTTCCCCCTCCCCCGGCACCCACCCTCCAGGACTCATGCAGGCCCCGTTATGTGGCTTGCCCGGGGGGCTTGGAGCCCTTGGATGCCATGCTTATTAGGCTATGGTTGTGTTTGACCACTCTCTATTAAAAATATGCACGGGAGTACCAGGAGCCGCCCCGGCTGGTCACCTGAGTGTCCATCTATTCCTCCCTGCCTCCGTTATGTAACAGCTCCCTTCATGATGACAAGAAGGAAAGCTCTTTCCTTCCCCTGCTGCCCGAGGAAGACCCCCAAGTGAAGGAGAGGCAGCCAGAGCTTTACATTGAGAGACTTCCCTGTGCGCCCTGTGGGCATCCTCCTCCCTCTGGGAGCTGTCCTCTAGACTCCTGGTTCTAGGGACACAGGGATGGGAAAACGGTGACTACAATAATGCCTACTTGTACCCATGGCTTCTGAGCCCGTGTGTTTTGTCTACCGGAGAGGCGGTGAATCTATGTGACGATCCGTGCTTTGAGGTACATGTCACATGCTGCAGGATGTCCTCTCAAATGTGCACTTGGACCTCCGCTGCCTTTTTTAAAATAATTTTTTAATGTTTATTTATTTTTGAGAATGAGCATGAGTGGTGGAGGGGCAGAGAGAGAGGGAGACACAGACTCTGAAGCAGGCTCCAGGCTCTGAGCTGTCAGCACAGAGCCCGATGCGGGGCTCGAACCCACAAACCATGAGATCATGACCTGAGCTGAAGTCGGATGCTTAACCGACTGAGCCACCAGGCGCCCCCTCAGTTGCCATTTGAGAGACCATCCCCCTGCTCCGTCAGGCGTAGAGCGTCGGGGTGGTGCTGTGTGTGGAAGGAGGTCCAGAGCACAGCATTATTTTTTCTTTCCTAGCCTGTCTCAAATCACCAGGCTCTTAAAACCTTCACTGATGTTGCAGACTCCCGAGTTCTTGCTGCGCTATTCCCTGCCCTCCGGAGAGCATGTGTGCTACCCAGGTGTCTAGAACACTTGCCCTTTTTGCCTGTGAGGTCCAGTGAACACGACGCCACCCCTGCAGTGACCAGTGTCACGTCTGTGGGACATCCGGACATCCAGATCCCCTGCAGGCAGAGCAGGAGACCCAGCAGAGCCCTGGGCCAAGACCGCCAGTGTTTACTGTGTTCTGTCTCCTAGGAATGTGGACTGTTTCAAATCCTCTTTGTAGGGGGGTATTAAGAAGAATCCAGTTCCCAGATCAGTAGCTGCGTGTCACATACCAGAAGCTGGGCAATTCAATCTATTGAAGACACTGCATTAGTCATGGCAGCCACAGGTCGGGGGGGGCCTGCCTAAGTTTCTGGAAGCCCCCCATTATCTTCCCTGGCCCCTCAGGTTTTGGGGGGCTCTGACAACACGAATGTGATGGGGACTACCGCCCTGCATCCGGGAAGTCCCCAAGGCACTGACCCCTGCCCTTCTTCTCAGTGTACTCTAGGGTTTTTGATATGCAACCTTGGGTGGGTGAGAGTGAGATGGTCCGTTTCAAGGATGTCCACTTGGCCTTGTCCACCATCAAAGCTGTTTCCTAGGGCGATAGCGCGCATTCCACAGGCCAAGGAGTAATGTGAGGATTGTGCCAGCTGCTAATTTTGATTATAGGTTCGTGACCCAGGAAAATGACCACCAGCTGGGTCCATGAGCCTGGTGGAGTCACTGTGAGCTGACCCTGGGCCAGAATTCCATTTATAGCCTTCTCCCCCGTATGCCTCTAACACGGAAGCCCGGGCTGTCCTTTGGGTCACTTGGTATCACCGTCCACTTGTTTCCAGCCCTTGGAAGATCTGGATACTCCCTTTTTCTGCCCGAGCTAGTGGACTATCTTCTAACAAGGGGGACTGGGCCACTTCTGCAGGGGCCAGGGGGTCCGGGGGGACTTCTCCAGGGCTCCTAATGGCAGCTACATGAGTATCACATGCCAAGATCTCTGCTCTGTCCTGTTCAGGGCCCTGACTTTGGCCTAAGAGACTTGCTGAGGCTGAGACATCAAGCTTTTCTGTACCTCCTAAGAGTAGATACAGAGCCTGGGTTTCAGCACGACCCACCTTTCAGCTACAGGAGATAAGGACCTCACTGCCAAAGAGGTCCCATGACCTTCACACGTGGCTCTGAATTGGTGATTAGTCATCTTGATTAATTATTTTCTTTCTCTAATGCACCGACAGCTCTCAGAAGCAGCCTCTCAATTGCACAACCCTTAAAACTACTCTCTCTGCTGCTCAAATACTAGACACATCAAAGAAGCTGGCCCCTCCCCGCCTCACTCAAAGCTGTCACAGAAATTGTGCCACATGCTAGGAATTGTTAATCCCCGTCCCCACTACCGCCCATGTTGGGGTCGCCATTGCCTGCAGGTCATCCAGCTCCAGGTCCCATCCTTAGAATTCGCCTCTCCTGGCACCATCTGTCTTAGGTCGGGTCCCCTAGAAGAGTCGTTCTCAAAGTGTGGTCCCTGGACCAGCAGCAGCAGCACCTGGCAATTCACCAGGAACCAAATTCTTGGGCCCCGCCCCGGATCAGCTGACACAGAAACTCTAGAGGTGGAGCCCAGCAGTCCACACTTTGAAGGCTGAGAAACATTGCACCAGACGCAGAGCCTGAGACAGGATTCTTGTGAGTGATTTCTGGAAGGCAATGCTCTCAGAAACAAAGAAGTGAGAAGAGCAAAATTTGGCAGTGGAAGAAGCCAGGCCCAATTAGGAATTCTGGGGAAGCTCCATCCCAGGCTGCTCCCATAGGAAGCCCTGGAACATAAATAGTACTGTGGAGCTGGGGGCACGGAGGCCCAGCTTTGCACACCGGTATGGCTAGCTATTGGCCAAGGGACGCCCCCCACCCCAGAGAGAATGAAGAAAATCTCCAGGCATCTCCAAGTAAGGCTGCAGCAGATGGCTGTGGGCAATTCTCTGAAGAAGGGACAGCTGTGAACTGTTAGCAGCCAACGCTTACAGTTCTTGAGGCTCGAAGACAAGGCTTGGAGAAGGGCATCTGGTTGGGGCACCACTAGCTTCCACCGCAAGGTGCACGGAGCCTCTTACATTTCTTCCTAGAGGCACCTAAACAGTGAGACAGCTCTGGGCAATAGAAACTGCACGAGGCGAACTTGGACGAGAAAACCCGACAAGTGGGATTTGATCCGAGCACCAAACTATGGCTGTGTGTTTCTGCATCTCCGCGCTCTCCTGAGAATATGGGGCTAACACCCCTTCCCCAAGGCTGTGAATGTTGCATCGGATAAAATATGTGCAAATGCGTTGCAGACGTTAAGTCGTGAAGGAATATTGTATATTTTATGCTTTCCGTTGAGTAGGAAAGAAATCCACAGTTTGTTTACCTTTGGTGGTGAGGATTTATTAGTAAGATGAAATTGTCAGGCTACGAGGTTGAGCGTTATCATCCTCAGTAGATATGGCCAAATTGTTCTAAAACGATGATATCAATTTCTATTCCCACCACAGGTGTACATGAAGATCCCCATTTCCTTCCAACCTGACCAGTTCTCTTTCATCTACTTGAGCCAGTCCAATGGGGCTGAAGGGCGCATACGTAGGGAGACAGAGGTTCAAGTGCAACCTTTCCAGCATTTTTGTCAGAGATGAAATTGGAGATAAGCCAGGTGCACCTCATTAAGGGAATGAATAAATCAATGGTGATGTATTCATACGGTGGATTGCTGTGTAACGGTTACAATGGATGAACTAATGTATAATATGTATGCAGACGCACAGAAATATGACAACATTGAATAGAAAGCTTAAGTTGTGCAACATTATGTAGCATATTATGCCATTTACATACATTTTTAAAAACGCATAAAACAATACCATGTATTGTTTATGGAGGCGCACATTTGTAATAAAAATATTAAAAATATGCACGGGGTACATACCAAAGTCATCGTAGTAGTTACTTAGGGGGAAGGAAAGGGATGGGCCTGGGGGCGGGAACACAGGAGATGATAAACTTTCCTCGAAATTTGTATTCCTTAATAAAAGATACATGATTACTAAAAATAACGTGGAAAGGTATTCACGCTTGTGTATCTGGCGTAGCAGACACACGGATCCTGTCTCCTCGGCTCTTTGTCCTTCATTTTAATTCTTTAATGTTTATTTATTTTTGAGAGACAGAAAGAGACAGAGCATGAGTAGGGGAGGGGCAGAGAGAGAGAAAGGGAGACACAGAATCCAAAGCAGGCTCCAGGCTTCGAGCTGTCAGCACAGAGCCCAACGTGGGGCTCGAACCCACGAACCCTGAGATCATGACCTGAGCCGAAGTAGAATGTGCAACCGACTGAGCCACCCAGGCGCCCCCTACTCTTCATTTTAATTATTGTTTTAATTGCCGAAGGCAGATTTCTTCAGAAAAGGGAGCAAGGGTGTGGCAGCCACCTCATTTCATTGTGCTGGGGCGTCGGTGTACTTACGAGTGGACAAAATAGCCATGAACTTGGCCCTCATGGAACATATGGCCTTGTGGGGACGCCGGACCAAAAATTGTGGTCAGGGCAAAAATGCAAAATTACAGGGTGCAGTGATAAGTAAATCAGGGAGGTCATATTTAAATTGGAGCACTGGAAAGGGCATTTCTGAAAGGCTGGTTTTAAATTCAGGCCTGCGGGTTAGCAGGAAGGGGACCGTGGGCACTGCGGGGAGCTGACTCACTTCTGGGCCTTGGGAATGACCCAGGAGAAGCACCCGGAAGTTGGGCCATGAGGTCCTGGAGGTAGGAAGCGGGGAACAGGGAAAGGAGCTCCTCAGGGAAGGGGGGTAGCAAGGCTGAGCTTCAGGGGACAGGGAGGGGTGCCGGGAGACTTGAGGCCAGAAACATTCACAGGTCAGGTTCAGGCTAGAGCTCATAGGCGGTGGTGAGCATGCTTTTGTTTCTTTGTATCTTTGTATCTTTGTGTTTCTGTTTTTGTTTTTTTTAATTTTATGAGTAATGGACTTTCTCTACAAGTTTTCTTTTGTAACCTTGTGAGTAATAAAGCATCTTCACGATTTGTTTTTTAACTTTTTCATTATACAATTTTTCAAAGGCATGCTCAGGTAGAATAGGACAGTGAAACCCTGTGTACCCAGCTTCATCAGGACCAAGCTCACTTTCCAGGTCCGCCAGTATTATTTTGGAGAGGACCTAGCACCTCACCTCACTTTGCATAGACATATTCCGATATGTGACCTCTAAAAGAGAAGCACTCTCTTTGGGGGGGGAAATAACCAAAATACAATATCATCCCTGAAAGCCGAATAATCATTTCCAAACAGCATCGAGTATTTGAAGACATTGAAGCAGGAGAATCATAATTCAATTTACTTTTAATGAACCATCCTGGCTTCCCTGTGCGTGCAGGGTGGGCTTGGGGGCTGGTAGGGGAGGCAGGGAGGTAGGGGGTCGTGGTAGAGGTCCAGGCTGGACTTGGAGGCCGGGCCAAGACAGCAGCAGAGGAAGAAATGGAGAAGACTGCAGATGTCGGGTCTTTGGGAGGTGGGTACACAGACTCAGCGGTGGATGGGATGGGAAGAACGAGACAGGGAGGTAGATGCCAAGGGTTTCCCTCAGGATCTGACCAGAGCACGAGCCACTGAGATGTGAACGCTGGGTAAGCAGTGGGTGGAGCTGCCCTCTTCTGCCCCTCCTCCCCCTCTTCCTTGATACTGGTGCTGGCTTACAGCACATCCTGTGAGCAGCAGGCCTGCTATAAACGCTGTTCAGGCTGAGCCTTCAGACCAGGAGAGCAAAGAAGCCCTTCAGCTTTCCAGAAGGGCTGTGGATTGTCTGTGGACAGCCAGGGGCTTCATTCTCACCCAAGGAGTGAGTTTTGTCCTCTCAAGCCCCCAGGGTGTCTCCACACCCTGGCCCCGAGCAGTCATCTCTGAAATATTTTCATGTCACAAGTTTGAAAGGAGAGTGATGGGTTTTTCAGACATGAAGGCAGTCGCACTGCCAAGATGCCCCTAAACTGGCATAAATACTACCATAGGAGAGAGAGAACATAGGGACATTGAAGACTACCAGGATGCTACAAGCCCATGCAATGCCTTTGGTGAATTAGAAGCAAATGTCTCCTCTGGCAGATATAGCCCCCAGGCTCATGATTTTGAAGGTGGACAGAATCCTTGTGAAAATGAAGAAAAGATGTTCCTTTTGTGGGGGGCTACAGCCCCTTGCCCAGCTGCCCTTGGGCAGTGGAAGCAACCACAGTGATTGTTCATAGAGGCATTAGACTTCACCCTTGCTTCTAGTAGATTTTAATCTGGTTGGTGAGATGAAGAGCATGTTGCAATAATTCTATTATTTTAAACACTGTCTTGAATTTATGTATGTGTGCACAGAAAGGAGAGTCTTGGTCAGGAACTGGGTGGATTCAGTAGATCGACATGGAACAGAAGTTAGGGAAGACTCACCGAAGTGGCCAGGTTTGAACTGAGCATTTAGGGAAGAACAGGAGAGGGAGGTCATCCCAGAGGATGGTTTTCCCAGCCCTTCTTCAATAGGATAAGGCAACACAAAGGAGTCGTGAAAGTCAAGGGAATAGGACAATCCAGAAAGGCCATGGTGGTCAGCCACAGCCAGTGCTGCTGAAAGGCCCAGAGAAGATCTTTCAGAAAAGTTTTTAAGGGCAGTGAGTCAGAAGCCAGATTTCAAGGGGTTAAGGAAAAGAGGTATATAAAGAAATAGAAGTAGAACCTATTTTTCATGAATTCAAGGAATTTGGCAGAAAAAACCAATTGAGAAAGGAGATAGTAGCTGGAAGAGGCAAAAGGGTCAAGTCAAGCTTTTTCAAGTTGGGAAGACCTGCTTCTATTTAAAGGTGTTACCAAAAAAGTTAGTAAAAAAGAGACTGAACATACACTAGAGGGATAAGTACACAAAAGAAGAGGATCCCTTGGGACTTAGAAAGTTTCTCATCTCAGGAGAGACACATGATTTATAAGCCCAGAGAGATGAGAGGATGGCTCTGGGGACCAATGTGGTAAGTGACCATTCTTAAGTAGCACAGCCCTAATCATTTAAACCCAATACAGAGCAAGATCAAATTAAAGCAGCACATCTCCAAATGTAATGTGCACTCTTGTCACCCAAGGATCTTGTTAAAATACAAATTCTGATTCAGTAGGTCTGGAGTAAGACCTGGGCATCTACATTTCCAGAAGGTTCCCAGCTGACACCCATGCTGCTGGTCTTCAGGTACATTATCCAACCCCTAAGAATCTTAGGTAGTGGGAAGAGAGAATGCAGAGAAAAAGGAAATTATCAAAAACCTAATCAAAAGAAACTTCTTTGAGGAGAATGATTGTCTCTGGAAAGAATGGGCTCACTGAGTACGATGAATAGGAGAAGACCAACAGAGACATATCCCAGTGAAATTTCAAAACCAGGGCAAAAAAAAAAAAAAAGTCCTCACTAGAGTTAGCTAATGAGTTGTCTGCAGAGCTGTGAGAATAAAACTGGTATTATATATTTCATCTGAAATGCAGGGGCTCAAGGAAGGCCATATTGAACCTATAATTTTACATACCCAGCCAAACTATCCCTCCAATGAGCTGCGACTCTGCAGCACAACTTACTCGACAAGAAGTTCTGGGTCTCCACGGATTCTGGTTCTCATATCTTCCTTCCCGTGAGTCTACTGGCAGAATGACAATCTGAAATTCACTAAAAGTAATGAAGTCCAGGCATACAGATCTCATTTTATGCCTTTATCTAGAGGAAAGGCAACAGTTGAATGAAAAAGAAAAAAAATGAGGGACAGCCATTTAAGAATGAGGAAGTAGGTCGTGTCATCCGTGAGACGCAAGGGGAGGCTGAAGGCCGAGACTGGAAGTGTTGAACTTGAAGTTGAGGCAGGCTGGTGGGCGCTCAGTATTGAGAAGCCCTGCCCATTGCTGCACTGAGAAGCGAGACTTGGAAGGACAAGTTATCCTGTTCTTTGGGTCATCTTGAGGGGAAATTCAGAGTTTGTTGAGAAAGAGAGGCAAACTCAAGTGGCAAAGAAGTTGCTATAGGGTAAAGGAAATGCATGCCCATAAGGGAAGGGAGTTCTACAGAATGAAGGGAAAAACCAAGTTGTAGAGAGGCTGATTTGCAGCAGATGAGAGGCGTTGTACAATCATCTGGAATAAGACAGCAAGAAAGGCATAGCCTTGGGGAAGGCAGTGAAGGTCAATCAGGGTGAAGGAAACAGACGTTTTCAGGGAACCCTTACACTTTGTAAGTTGGTAAGAATCTTGGAGATTTAGCCCTGAATAACGTACAGGATAAAGGCAAAAGGAAAGGAAAAAAAGATGCAGCCTCAATGTCCCCAACTAAATTTCCTAGTTGTGCTGATGGGGAATGGTTGTGGGGAGGGTTTAACTGGCGAAGGGCAGACCCAATCAGGGCAGACTTCAGCCAAGACCTTTTATATGCTGGGGTCTAGTGGGGGAGGGGGAGATGCACAAAGGGGCTAAGAGCCGAACCAGCAAAGACAGGAAAGGGGAGGAGGCAGTGTGGATCAAAGCAGAGGAAGGACAAACTCCAGAGAAGTCTGTTAAGGCAGGCAGCATGGACCTGGAGTCTGCAGGGCAAAGCAAGTGGTATCATCAACCCAGGATGGCACTTCTGTGCCCATGACAGAGAATATTTGTTCCCTGGCCCCCTCCTTACATTGCATAAATTCCTCCTGGCTGTGATTTTCAGCCAGATAGAAGTCAGGTGATGGGAAGCTAGGATCATCTCGCACCACTGGACGGCTGCCTTCAGATGGCTTCAGGCAAGCATAGAAAGGGAGGCTGATGCTCCTACCTGAAAGCTAATGGTGTGAACAGACCTGAACAGGACGCATGAAGTCAGCATTCGAGATAAGACATGCAGGGGGCTCCTTGCCTTCATTTTCTCCTAGGGCAGGAATTAGCAAACTTTTTCTGGAAAGAACCAGACAGCGAATATTTAAAATCTCTCTGATGCCACATCCCAGCTCTCTGCCACTCTCACATTTTCCCTTCTGAAAAATGCTTGTATCCTATCCCAAACACGAGTAGACTTTGGTCTTAGAATGCAAACGGAATCACATTTTATATGCAGAAGTGTGGCTTTTCAGAAGTGTGGACTGTAAACTTTTATAGAGTCCCTTTCAGAAACCAAGTAAGCAGGCCTGACGCCACCATAGCACACCTTAGACTATGAATTGCACAGGGGCTCCTGAGTGGCTCAGTTAGTTGAGCATTGGGCTCTTAATTATGGCTCAGATTATGATCTCATGGTCTGTGGGTTCGAGCCCTGTGTCGGGCTCTGTGCCAGCAGTGTGCAGCCTGCTTGGGGGTTCTCTCTCTCCCTCTCTCTCTGCCCTTCCCTGGCTTGCATGCTTGTTCTCGCCCTCTCTCTCTTTCTCCTTCTCAAAGTAAATAAATAAACTTAAAAAATAATATTAATTGCATAGTTGATGAGAAGTACCCTCGTGCCTAAAAACCCACTAACTTTCAACTTACTCAGCTCTTGCAAAACCTTACTTCTTAGAAGTTAAATGAATATATGTATTTGTATATGTTACAGATACTAGTCAAGGATTGAGTTAATCCTCAGGAAGTAGTGAATGTTTGCTGTAAATATAAACATCAGAAAATACACATTTAAGGTGTAAATGGCTTCATTTGCAAGTTCAAGGGAAGTAAAGACACAGTAATGAAATTGAAAGGCTGTCCACACTTCATACACATTTTCCTGTTGTTTTGATCTCATTGAACGTAGATCACCACTTGATCTGATTTTGATTATTTTATACACACAGTGCAAAACAGGCGAAGATTCCTGCCTTCAGGGTGCTTACATTTAAGTGGGGGAAGATGGGTAATAAATAAACTAACATGTAACATCAATGCTTTATAGGATGGGGGTAAGTGCTAAAGAGAAACATGTAGGAAGGGAAGATAGGGAGAGAGAGAGAGAAAAACGTGTGCACGCATGTGTTGTAGGTGCAGTTTGAAATCCAAATGGTGACAGGCAGAGGGATGTGCTGGGGGCATGGCCCAGGCGGCAACTGTTCTGATTGGCCAGCTCCTCTGCTTTGACCTTCACCCTCCGAGTGGGACTGTTTTTCTGAACTGATTGACAGGGAAGATTACTGGCTGGCTACCATTTAAGGAGCGCCCCAGGGAAGGTGAAGGACTGAGCCATGTGGATATTTGGAAGAAGGGCATTGCAGGCCAGGGGGTCAGCAGGGCTGTGTGGGGGCATCGCTCTGAAACAATCAGGTGACTGTGGCGATGTGGACGGTGCGCCGTCAAAGGTATGCGCCTTTTCAGTTGCGAGATCTTGCCTTTCATGGCCCTTAAAAGCAGGCCCCCAGTTTCCTCTTATACCTAGCCGGTGAAGTAAACCCTGCCCAAGTTAGAGTTCACCGCTCTTATGATTTTGAACGGCCCTAAATGATTCTAAATCTCTGTCCAATTTAGAGGTCGATGTCCTGGCGGCCCACAGGAGGGCTTCTCCGTGGTGCTTTTATTGTAGGCACCGTACAGACATTAGTGAGTAAAACATGTGCTGGTTTCGTTTCAGAAACTACCACTAAGTACACCTGCTGCCCCCAACCAACTTCCTCCTTCCTGGACCTTGGGGTCAGTGTGTGTTTACAGCGCTCTCTCCTGGCTGGCCTTAGCACCACGCTGCTCCACCAGATTTGGCTGCACCCCTCACACACCCTGCCAGGGGCTCAGGATGGCTGAAACTGGCTCAGATATAGAAAATGCCTGTTTCCCTGTGTGTTCACTTTCCTCCCAGCCTAGGCTACATTTAGCAGCTTTATTGTTTAAAAATGCTGTCTCCTGTGGTCTGTTAACCTCTATTCTCTCCAGCTTGCATCTGGCTGCCGACCAGCAAGCCGCCGTATTGGTGGGTTTCTGCTCCCTCGCTCCGTGGCTCTTTCCCTCCTTTCCTGGAGAATTGGCAGGCGCAAGCAGGAAGGAACATGGCAGTTGGAACACCAGATCCCAGCAGGGAGGGGTGGGGGGTCAGTGTCAGGAGCTGAATGCACAATGCCCCTGACCTTGGCCCTGAGGACCTGAAGATGCAGGCTGCACCCCTCTGCCCCCAGCACTGGGCATGCCTTCCTCCCGCAGGAATAAGTACATTATCACCGGGATTGAGGAGGGGGGTGGAGCCTGGGTTGGGGGCTACTGTGGGCTAAACGGTGTCCAAATTCACATGCTGAGACCCTCCCCCCACCTCGACGACATGTGACAGCACTTGGAGATGGGGTTATTGGGAAGGTAATTGGGTTTAGATGAGGTCATGAGGATAGTGCCTTTATGATGGGACTAGGGGCCCTATAAGAAGAGAAAAGAGAGCTCTGGTCCCTCTCTCTCTTTCTCTCTCTCTCTCTCCCATGTGTGGACACAGCAAGAAAGCAGCCATCTACCCGCCATTAAAGAGAGGCTTCACTAAGAGCCAAATAGGCCAGCACCTTGATCTTGGACTTCCGGCCTCCAGAACTGCAAGGAAGACAGTTTTGTTGTGTGAGCCCCTGGGGTGCGCGGTTTTGTTCCAGAGCCCGAGCTGACTCAGAGGGTCACCTGGGGCCTCTCTCTTTTCCAATGGAGATTAATAAACCACTTCTATCTATTCGACTCCTTCCCTCTCTCCATCTTCAAAACAGAACAAAATGAAAAAAGAATGCCATTAATTATTCACTGGAAGCCGTGTTTCAAGGCAATTAGTAGCCTGAGTTCCCTTCAGGTAAAACGGGGCCGGCACTGCTGAAAGACCCTGCTCAGGGTAGGGGGTCGGGATGTTCCTGCCAGGTCCCCTCCTCAGCAAGTCTGAGACTGGCCTGGCATGAGGTTCTGGGAAGGGTGGGGACTGGAGGGAGGCACGAGCGTGGGATCTATTTGTGCCCCAAAACCCCATAATTTAAAGGCCACTTCCGGCCCAGACTCTCCTGTGGGCACTATTTTTTTTAAGTTTATTTATTTTGAGAAAGAGAGAGAGTGCAGGAGATGGGAAGAGAGAGAGAGAGGGAGAGCGAGAATCTCCAGCAGGCTCCATGCTATCAGTACAGAGCCAGGCATGGAGCTCGAACTCATGAACTGTGAAATCACCACCTGAGCCAAAATCAAGAGTCGGATGCTCAACCAACCGACTGAGCCACCCAAGCGCCCCTCCTCTGGACACTCTCATTTTCTTCTAGGCGCAGCTGTGCCCCAGGCTTTTTTCCTCTTCTTGGTGCCCACCCTTTCTGCAAAATAACCACAGGGAGGGGCCCATGGGCCGAGGGTGGCACTCAGTGCAGCTTGGGAAGTGGGGAACAGGGGATGAGGGGGAAGGGGTGAGGTGTGGGTAGGGAGCAGACGCATTGCCTCTCCCCGCCCCGCCGTCACTGCTGCCTGCCTGGTCCCAGCTGGTGGAGGATAGGCCTGACCTTGCACTTGAACACTCTGTTCTAGTTGCTGTTACATTTGAGATGGAACATAGCAAAAAATATACTATAATCATATTGAAAAGCTGACTTTGCCCTGTGTGCCCTTTGGTTTCTGTGCATGAGATGGGACAGAGTACCAGGGTTTGACGCCAAGGGGCGGTGGGGTGAGGAGGGTCTGGGCCTTCTGTGATGTTAAACAGCTCCATCTGACTGTCCTGGGCTTTGTCTCTTGGCTCTCAGTGGGCACACGGTGCCGCGCACCTCCCACCAAGAGCTCCCTGGCAAAGGTCTGCAGCAACATTCCCTCGTTGGCTCTGCGTGTGAAGAAGCGGCTAAGAAAGTGGTCCTGCTTGGGGGTCAGGGAAGGCTTTCTTCAGAGCGGTGGCGTGTTAACACACATTATCCACTGGAAAGGGAGAGGAAGAGTGCGGAGCAGAGAGAGCCAGGCCTTCCCTTCTGTTTTGGAGTGAATCCTGAGACCCTCTGCTGCCGTGCCCCTCCCCCACCTCTAATTTACAGAGTGAAATGTATGGAGAGAGGCTTTGGAAGGTAAAGAGCCTTCTAGGAAGTGCTGGCTCTGGGGGCGGAGGGAGATGGGATGTAAAGGAAGGAGAAGACCCAGAGCTTTCTGGGGGAGCCCAGTGCAGACTCAACTCAGAAGGGGCAGTACTGCAATGGGGTGGGGTGGGGGGAGAAGCAGAGCCGAGCCTGGGAAAGCCGAACCGTCCCTCCCGATGGGGCACCCACTTTAACTGCATGGTTTGCGACCTCTAATTACGCCGCTGGTGGCAAGAATGAGGTCATGGTGTCTGCAAGTGGCTTTCCTGGTAAGGAGCCCTTCTCAAAGGGGCAGGCTCACTGCTTAGCCTCCTTCCTCCTGGGCCAGCCGAACCAGTAAGAAGCAAAATCAGACAGTTCCCCTCGTGTGTGTGTGTGTGTGTGTGTGTGTGCAGGCTGAGGCCAAACGGAGCCCCTGAGTCCCCTTGCCCACCCCCAGATGGCTGGAGACACAGGTTTGCTGGAGGAGCTGCCGAATAGGGTACCCATGCCACACCTCCCCCCATGCCTTCTCCTCTCTACCATGCCTGGAAACTTCCAACCCCGAGGAAATCTCTTCCCTTATCCCAGCCTCCCTGGTGGTGCCCTGCCCCTGGCCTTTGGAGATTCAACCCACAGAAGAAAGCGCATGGTCATGCAATTCTGTCTCGTCTCACACAGACAGCAGTGCCGTTTCAGACCCCGGAGCCTCCCGTGTAGACTCCTGGCTGTTGGACGTCTGGGGCTGGACCCGAGGAGGGTGAAGCCACCAAGGTTTCTGACCCTTTGTGGCAACGTGAGCTCCCACCCTCTGAGAACAGAGACCAGCCCTCCTGCTGTCCCTCTGCCGGCTGAGTAGGAGTTCCCAGGAAATCCAGCTCTCAGGCCCCCTCTGTGAGCGACGAGTGTAACAGCACCCTGCTCAAGCCCGGCCATGCCCGCGGTCTGGGAAGGGCCCGAGCCCCAGGTTGAGGAGGTAAGAGTGTGGATGTGCGAGGCCCAAGGAGCTGGAAGCGGCGTGGCCACCAAGGGAAAGGAGGGCTGGCCATACTTGGGCCGCTTGTCCCCAAAGCCTTCTTGGCTACCAGTCAGCCAGCTAGAAGGGCTCCGGCCCGGGATGTGGCACCAGTTGCCCAGAGAAAAGAGTCACGAAGTGTTTGAATTAGGCGGCTGGAAGGGCTGTAAGGAAGGCAGGCGAAGAGCTCCTCGGCCATTTTCCGAAAATGCCCGCCGTTCTTTTTCCAAGGCAGGTGAAATGAGAATCTAAAAGCAACGAAACGCTCGCAGTAGGTGCATCTGCTCCTCCACCATCAGAAGGAAGTGTCGTCTGCGGTGGCGTGGGGACCCTAAGAAAGGAGAGGCATCAGTGAGGCGCTGGGCTAGGAGAGACCACTAGGCAGCGAGGAGAAAAGTGGCCTGCTAAAACGTAGGTGGTGTCATGGGCGCCTGAGTGGCTCAGTTAAGCCTCTGACTTCAGCTCAGGTCAGATCTCATGTTTGTGGGTTCGAGCCCCTTGTCAGGCTCTGTGCTGACAGCTAGCTCAGAGCCTGGAGCCTGCTTCCGGTTCTGTGTCTCCTTCTCGTTCTGCCCCTCCCCCTCTCATACTCTGTCTTTCCCTGTATCAAAAATAAATAAAACATTAAAAAAAAGGAGGGTGTCAAGAGCTATTTGCTCCCCAGCAGAAACCGATGCTTGTCCACGCAGCACAATCTCTCATTGGGGACCCAGGAAAATGTTTTAACTTCTTTTAAAATCAGAAAAAATTAATGAACTTTTAGATTGAAGAAAATGTTTTAATAGGTAATATTAATACGTTTGTCTTTATGCCAAAGCAGTCTTTTTCTTTCTTTCTTTCTTTCTTTTTTTTTTTTTTTTTTTAATGGAGAAAGGAGCCCAGGAGGCAAAGCTTTCTAGTGCCTAGGAAAGTTTAACCAGGTTCTGGAAACTGTGGCTGGCTTCTTCCATGTGGGTGCTGGTCCCATTCACTTCTCTGGGCCACAAGGGAGGTTCCCCTCCCTCCTCTGCTCTGTGGCTCCCTGACCAATTTTCTGTTCTCCTGCCCTGAGCAAGCAGAGCTCAAAAGTAAAAAAAAAAAAAAAAAAGAGAAAGAAAAGAAGAAGGAACAAAGAATGCATAGTCCTTGGCACCAACTTCACTTTCTCAAGTCCTGGGCCTCCCTTTTGTCCTGCTCTGGGCCTCCCTTTTGTCCTGCTCTGGGCCCTGAGAGTTTCCAGACTCTCCAAAGCCTGACCTGGGAGGGGACACCGGAATCAACCCGTTGACCGACCCCCTCTTCCCAACACACCCTCCACCCCTGTCACGGGAAGGGTGGTGGGGGTTCCGGGAGAGTCTGGGGAATCCGATGAAGCCTCCGAGAGAGGGGTGCGGGGCCGGAAGGA
>NC_043716.1:51537121-51582191 GCF_006229205.1 Suricata suricatta | reverse complement strand
AGGCCGGGCTCCGGGGCCCCTATCGGTGTCCGGGCTCGGGTCCCGCCGGGCGCGCGCTGGTGGCCCCGGGAGGGCAGTTGCCCGGCCTGGCCACATATGGGAGCCCGCGCCTGGCTGCCTGGCCGCCGCTGGGGCCGGGGTGCTCGGCGGGGCGGGCCTGGAGCCGGGGTCGCGCGTGAGGCCCGGACCCAGCGGGGGGTGGTGCCCGGGGAGGGTCTGGGGCGTCTCCCCTCCCGCCCCCAGACACACGCAGCATCCTGCCCGCGCCTCCCGCTCCACCGGCCGCTCCTGTCTCCGACCTGTAGCTGCCTGGAGCAGCCTCGCGGTGGAGCAGAGCTGCCGTGGGGGTGGGAGCGTTAGGAGGGATGGGGAGGCGTGATCCGCGCTGCCCCCTCCAGAGGGCGGATGCCCAGACAGTCCCCCCCACCCCACCCCCGCCACCAGTCCTTGGGCAGGTCCCGGCGGGGGAGGGCGGCAGCACCGGCGCTTCCTTGCCTTTGGGGTTCGCAGATCCAGACAGCGGTGCCAGCGGTGTCCGAGCGGCGCCTGCTGGGGGCGGAGGGAGACGAAGCCTGGACTGGGCTTCAGGACTCGCGGGGCCTGGCTTTCCTCTTCCAGGCTCGGGAGGGTGCCTGGACCCACCGGGGGGCGCCGGCCTGTGGAGGCTGCTTCTCAGAGCGGCCCCACCCCAGCTCTGGGGTCGCCCAGCGGCGGGGGGGGGGGGGCGGGGGGTGAAGAGACCCCACTGCGCCCAGCGTCAGGCAGTCCAGAGAGCCCGGATCAAAGACATGAGGAAAAAATCAGCTCTCACTCACAGGGTTGAGGGGAGGGTTTTACAAGGTAATTTACATTAAAGCACTTAGGGATTTTGTAAAGGGCCCTGTAAATGTAAGGTAATAAAAGTTATTATTAGTTTTATGATCATCATAAAATCTTCCAGCAGGCAGGGACCTTAGAGGTTGGCTTACTCTAGCAACCATTTAACAGATTGGAAAACTGAGGTCCGGGGGCATCCAGTGACTTGCCCAAGGCTGCCGGGTGATTTGGGGGCAGAGTCAGGGACCAGGGGTGTTCTGGGCCTTTCTCTAGATGTTTGCTAGGGCAGGGCGCTTCCTCTAAGGGTCCCAGGAGGACCTTGAGGCTGGCAGAGTTGGGACAGGGTGTAGCCTGCCCTGGGACATCTCACAGATTTGTTCTGAGATGCCCGTGGGGCTACCAGCTGCAAGCCAGGAGCCTGGGACGGCTGTGGGGGGTGTCAGCCCCTGTCTGGAGGCATCTGGCTTCATTACTGTCCGGGCTGCAGCCGTGGCGTGATTTCCGTGCGGCAGGTGCCTCACGAGTTCCTGCCCATCCCGGCCGGGGCCCATCAGGAGTCCCCCGGGCACCTGAAGGCCCTTCCTTCTGGGTCATCAAGCCTCTTTATGTCCCAGCCAGCACTGTCCCATCCACCTGACGCCGAGATCACTCAGTCCAGCTGAAGCTAAGGTGGAGCCGCCTCCTGTCTAGGGGCCCGCCCTGTCAGAATCGCTGATTGATTCCCCCTCTCTTTGGTTCTCCTGCTGCGTGAGTGCGGCTGCCCAGGTCCCCTGCTGCTCCATTTGTGTTCTCTGGCTCTGAGAGAGTGTTTTCCAGAGTCCACGGGTACCCCCCCCCCATTTGTCTCCTGGAGGCAAACTGTGCAAAGGATTGTGGGACCTTGGTCTCGGCCTGACTTGGGGGCAGTGCTGTGTTGTGTGCAGGGACGTGGGAGGCAGGGGCAGGCCACCGGGTGTCCTTTCCTGCCTGCTTTGGGGTTAGAGAATGGAGTTTCTCCTTCACTTCTCTTTTGAGTTTGAGGCCATGGCCTTAACCCTTTGGGGGAGTCCAAGCCACCGCCACTGTCTGTGCCTTATGAGGCCCTTCAGCAGTGTTCTCCAGTCATGACAGTGAGGGACCAGGCAGTGTTCCTCTCTGGGACAGACGTCACACTGGCCACCCCTGGCTTTTGTCTAGACTCCGGTTGATGTGTTTCACCCATCACCCAGTTGGGTGGACAACATCACCCAGTTGTACTGAAAGCCACCATTTCCCCTGAAACTCAGCGTCAAGACGGTTCACATGCTTTTCCTCAGCGAAGTGCAGAGCTGTAGAAAGAGTGATCCGAGGTTTTGGGGGGAGCTCTCGGGAAATGCCTGGCACTCAGGAGGTGCTTAATAAAGGGTAATTATTGTGATGATGATGATGATGATGATGGATTTTACATTATAAACCAGAGGACCGTGAGGAGTAGCCCTGCCCACCCACCAAAAAGGCCTCGAACGCCTTTCCCTCATCCAAGACACATCTTTTACTTCCTGCTTCTTCCGTGTGGCTCCGTCGCCATCTGTAAGTGGCCCTCCGGCCGCGCTGGGCTCCACTCCCGTAGACTCTGACCGCAGGTGTCCCGGTGAGGCCGGATGTGTGCATTTTAGCCAGCTTCTGGAAAGATGTTGCAGGTGCCACGAAAATTATTGTTGGCGCACATCCTGAGGAGGCCGAGGGGCCAGAAGGAGGGCAGTGGCAGCCCGGCCACCTGGTCCAGAAGGTTCTTTGGAGATCATGGCGCCTGGGGCAGGGACCAAAGAGGGTGTGAGCTGAGGGAAGCAGGCAGCACAGACCCCTGTATGAGTGTTGGCAGCCCCAGCCTCAGAGGCTCTGGAAGGCTCCAAGGGGAGAAAGTTTAGTGCTAGGAGCTAATCACAATAAAAGCCAAACAGCACGCAAGGGAGCGGGATGAAAGTTTAATTACATGGTGTGGCTAAGCTGTAATTATTAATTACTGACAGCAAAAAATAACTTATTGATCAGGACCTCTTGCTAATTACCACAAGGCCGAGTGGGGCCTGTGGGCTCAGCTGGTGCGTGTCAAAGCCCCACACAAGAGTGGGCTGGGGAGGGGCGTCCCTGCTCCCCTTCGCCCTCTTCTCCCAGGGCCAGAGAGGCAGCCCTCTGCCCTGCACCCCCGTCTCCCTTGCCCTGTGCGCCTCATAGCTTCAGCTGGGGCGTCTGGAACATTCTGGCTGTGGCCAGATGAGTGGCACAGTTTTGTGTGTATCCTGACTGTGGGGTATCACCCCTGCGGTGGGAGGAGCAGCTCGGGCCCCCTACCCAGAGGCTGAATCACGCTGGCAGCCTGGCACCTGCCTCAGAAACCCTTCCTTGCGTGCATTTGTTCGGCAAATAGTTATCGACTGCTTTCTCCCTTACGTCCTCTGCTGCAAGGCCAGAGTAGGGGCCAGGAACCTGGTTCCATCAGGGAAGGGCGGCTGGGAAAGAGGCCAAATCCTTTACAGCAGTTCTCTGTTTAAACAGTGCCTGAACGGCCAACTTTCAAATGATGTGTTAAACTGCATATTGGTATGCATTTGACTTTGTACCGCAGGACACAGTTGGGCCGTAAGTTAAACGGCAAAGGAGAACAAACTTGTTGTCTGTCCTGAGGACCCGAATGAATCAGGACGCTGGACTTGAAAGAAACATGGAAAGTCGTCCAGCGTTGTTCTTTACCCGTAAGCCTGGGACAAGTGGCCATCTGGTGTCTGCTTGTATACCCCCCGGTGATGGGGGACTCACTACCTAACAAAACAAGCAGGTTGTAAGACTGTCTCCCCGTGGCCGGTTATCCTGGGATTCGGCTGTGGTTAAAGAAGCCCTCTGATTGGCTGCAACACCTTCTTCCCCAATCCTTCTCACTCGCTGCGCCTCAGGGAGTCAGGAGACGGGGAGGCGGAATTGATCCTGGGTGTTATGGTGCCTGCGGCTTTTCCACCCCGGCTCCCCCTGGAGCGCGCTGCCACAGACGCACCTCGAGCTGCCTAAAGCGGTGGGAATTAGTCATCATAATTCGGGGCTTTGAGATGCCAATAGCAACAAATGGGCCAGGAGTGACTGCCGGCAGCAGCCCCACTGCCTGTAATGGAAAAGAAAACAAGCCGGTTGCTGAGACATCCAGGTTGTTCCTTGTGCCCTCCCCCCGCCCCCCGCCCCCACCGTCCACACGCTGGACAGAAGGCAGGGCCAAGGAGCAGTGTCCGTGTCCGGCAAGGGGCCACCTGGGGCTGCTCAGGGCCCCGATGTGGCGGGACAGGGGGCTGCACAGCTGGTCTCACAGTCCGCCCAGCCAGGTGTCTGGTCCAGAAAGCCCCCCTCTCTGAGCCCAGGGAGCCCTGTGGATGCCTCTCTCCAGGTTTGGGTACCGACATGATGCGGGGCTCCCGGCCTCTACCTCCACCACCAAGTGACCCAGAGCTGAGACCCATCTATGAATGTTAAATATCACTATGTGGAGCTCCTGGGGGGCTCAGTCAGTTGAGCGTCCGACTTCGGCTCAGGTCAGGATCTCACAGTCTGTGAGTTCGAGCACCGCGTCGGGCTCTGTGCTGGCAGCTCAGAGCCTGGAGCCTGCTTCGGATTCTGTGTCTTCCTCTCTCTCTGCCCCTCCCCAACTTATACTCTGTCTCTCTCCGTCTCTCAAAAATGAATAAACATTAAAAAAAAGAAATTTAAAACATCACTATATCTACCTCGTAGGGTTTTGGGGTTTTGTTTGGTTTGGGTTTTGCTTTTGGATGTTAAATGAGATGATCCTAATCACTGTAAACTGCTCTGAGTAACTGATAAGTGCTTATAATGCACTGGCCACAAGGCTGGGTGGATGCCCCAGCCTACGCCTCCTCTCCAGCATCTCCACCACTCTGCCCACCACACTGACCACCTCCCTGTTTGCGGAACCGCCAGTCTCTCTCTGGACTCCCACCTGGCATGTGAAGGTCCCGCTGTCCCTAGGGTCACACCCAGTCCTCCCAGATGTCTGCAAGGTCGACTCCTTGTTTCCTTGAAGACTCTCCCCTCATGTTCCTAATCTGTCCCTAAGCCCCTGCAAACATGGCACCTCCAAGCCCTTCCCCTACTTTACCTTGTCTGGGCACTCAGCTTCCCCTGGCGTATACTGACTTGTTTATTGTTGGCCTCTTTCATGGGGGCGGGGCCTTTATTTTATCCACTGCTGTATCCTTCGTCACTTTGGGCAGCGCCTACCATGGAGAGAGAATGAGGTCGAGGAATATGAATGAGTCAATGAAGAATGAATGAATGAATGAATGAGCCCTTAGCTAAGGAATACAGCCCTTTCAGGGGACGCAGTAGATTTGAGAAAATGGCGCCCTTGGAGGAACACCTAGTTGGCCCAATCAGTTAGGCGTCTGACTCTTGATTTCAGCTCGGGTCATGATCTCACAGCTCATGAGTCCGAGCCCCGCGTCAGGCTCCGTGCCGTCAGCATGGATTCTCTCTCCCTCTCTCACTGCCCCTTCCCTGCCCCCTCTCTCTGTCTCTCTTAAAAATAAATAAGTAAACCAAACCAAAAATAGCCCATGGAACGTTTTCTCCTCCTCCTGATCCCTTCTGGCTCTTGCCTCCATCCTAGTGGGGTCTTCACTGGGCCTAAGCTGGCAGAATATGAGAGGTCAGGATGCAAACCCTCTGTGTCCCTCTGTCTTTCCCCTATCCCCTCCCAGGGGACCCAGAGATGTTTGGGGAGTGTCCTTAAGGTCACTCGGGGCATTCATGACTAGGTGCTGCACAAGAGTCTTTTAAACTGAATGGGGCAGGGAAGAGGCGATTAAAGTTTGATGCCCTGCAGGAAGCTATTAGTGACTTGGAACAATGATGAAAGTTTGATGATATGATAATCCTAAGGGGAGGAAATGTTATTTGCCATTATGCGGCCCATTGAGGGAATTCAGCTTCTGGGGTAGGCATGAGTGAATCTCAAGGGCCTGCTGGAGCCAGGACCTGGAACCTGGTCCCCTCCCCCTCCCCCCCCCAGTCCCTGCCACCAAGGGGCACCTGGTCTTATAAAGGTGCAGGTGATGGAGCCACTTGTGTGGCCCAGAATCTGAGGACTGATCAGAGACAGGGCTGGGCACCTGGGTGCTTGGATTATCATCCCATACATAATGGGAGTCAGTCATGGATCTGCTCTAGATGCCATGCGATTGGCCGTGAGAGCCAATCCGGAGTGTGCCGTCCGAGGGTCCCAGGGGGACGGCACAGGCCTCTGAGGAGCTTGAAACGTGGAAGACTCCCAGGGTTCAAATCCCACTGCCATTGACTGTCTGGGTGACCTTGGATGAATTGGTTGGATAGCCTATCTGTGCCTCGGTTTCTTCATCTGCAAAGTGGGGCTAACAGGAGTCCTTACCTCATGGGGCTGTGACAGGGTTTAATAAGATCTGCTAAGCTCCCAGACAGCATTCAGTGTATAGTGAATGCTGTACAAGTGCTTGTCATTGTCACCTTTATCACCACTTTGGTGTTGGGGAAGCAGGGTCAGCTTTGGGCCTGCAATTTGACATGTGCCGTGCCCTGAAATGCCTCTGCTGCCTTTATCTCTCACAGGCCAGCCAGTGGCCTCTAAATGTGTGCTATTAAGGGTTTATTTATTCAGTTAAGGCATTCTCTGGCTCCAACTTAAAATGTAAATACACCACAGAGACCCCAGATATTAAGCAATTATTAGCTATTTGGGCCTTAAGGTGAATGTTTTATTGGATCCTTTCATAAAACCTCAAATTTCTGTGTGTAGCTTTCACAGACAACTCCTTTTTCTCTTCGTCCCAGCCTTCAAAGGAGTTTGGGCAGAACGCATTCACATTATTAACATCGTTTGCATTGAACTTCGGAAACTTGCTAAGGTCACTGGATGTTCAAGAAAGTGACACTGGACGACGCTGAATGCAGGTTGGCTGCTTCCCAGGCCACTGCTTTCGGTCTGGTGAGGAACAGCTCACCTTCCTGCTTGGCTTGACCATGAACTTTGCCCCAGCGTGGCTGGGTGGAAAGGGTAGGGCATGGAGTGGGGCCTAGGGTGGCCTGTCCTCTCTGTAAGGGAAGTCAGACCCCTCCCTCGATCCCATCCTCACTCCCACGGGGTCTTAGCGATAGGATCTGAATGCGGAGACCTGCCAGGTCAGACCCTTCACCCCAGGGGCTTTGCTTCTGCTGTTGGTATCAGTGCCGAGACCCCACGGGCTGGCCCTCCGTGGTGCTGCAGTATCGCCCCTCCCCTTCCCTGCCACAGCCCTCGGCGTGCTCAGCTGCCCCCACCCCCCCAATCCCCTCAGCACCCTCCTCTCTCCCCCACCCTGCACCCCATCTTCTCCCCCAAGGTCTGCCGGCTCAAACGCATCCTCCCAAATGCCCCTGAGCTCTCAGGATGCCGATGGTCTAGATGTGTCTCATTCAGCACTTTGGCCTTGTTGATTCTGAATTATCTTTTAATGTGCGTGTGACTGATTTCTTTAATTATAAACTCCTTGAATTTAGATAATAACCTTCATCAGCAAGGGTAGAGGCATTAGACATAAATTGTTGTTCCCAATTAATGAACTTAACCCCTTGGAGAAGGGCACTGGGGGTAATTGGAACGTCGGGTGGGAGGTAACAGACGCGATGCCGTCCTCGCTGGGTCCCTTTGGGCCTCCATGTCCTCACTGGGAAATGGGGGGGCATAAAAACAGCGTTTCTGAGCTATAGTGATGGACGTCTGTGGTGGGGGAGGATGGACACAGGCCCCGGGGGAGCTGGCCTTGAGCCTGAAGCTGCCCACTAGCCCCGTGACCTTTTCCCCCTTGATATGTTCCATTTTAAATATATGAAAATTTGCATTCTATTCCATAGTCTCTCAATTCTATTTTAACACATAAAGGGTATTTTAAAGCCAATGGATGCTGCTGAAAGAGGTGTGGTATGTCTGCCCATGGCTTCCTAGACCCCCTGGGAGAGATGTCAAAACTTGGTTTTGAAGAATTTGAATAAAGTGATCTCTTGGGTCATATCATCTGTAGGATTCCAAGATGCTTGACAGATTTCAACCATTTTTTAGTTAAAATTTTCTATAATGTTTTGGAGACATATAGCTCTCCCTGAAGCAGCCGTGCCCCAAACATAATCAAGCCCAGGGCTGGCATAACTGTGTGCTGTGCCCGTTGGGTGGTGGTACCTTCAAGGGCATGGGCTGTCAGCCCCTCGCTAGGTGATCCTGATGCTTGGTGGTCGGAGTTTTCTGGGTCCTCCCTTACCTTCCGGCTGTCTGCTCCATACCGTTCAGGGGTCTGGCTCCCGGCCTCTCCCTGGGCCATCTCCCCAGCCCTCTTTCATTGTGAGCCACTCAGCCCAGCAGCTATGCTGTTGGGGCAGGGCACTGAGCAAGAGCCTGGAGAGTCACCTTAGTGAGAGGCATTGGGCTCTGTGATAAGCCTTCCACTGCACAGGGGCCTTTTCCTTGGAGACGCAGGTGCCTTCTAGAAGAGCCAAGGGCCCCAGGTCTTCCCCGACACAGCAGGGTCTTACTGGAGTTAGCATCCTGCGGTGACTCAGCCACTCCGAGCCCCACGCCCTACCCAGGCGGCACTAACTAAATGTTCCCAGTCCGATTCAGTCCATCCCTTGAGGTTTCTCTTGAGGCTCTTGGGCTTCTGGAAGCTGAAAGCATCCGTGCACTCCCAGGCTGTCGGGCGGACGGCAGACTCCATCACTGTTCACACCCCTTGCTGCCCTGGCCCAAGGACTTGGCACCTAGAATGGGGGGCGTGTTGCTGCCCTAAGACCAAGCCGGGCATGCAGACCGTTTTGCTCAGTCAACCTTGAAGTCTTCTCCCCACGGGCAGCATGTTTATCGGCCTCACACAGCTTTGGCTGGCTCAGCGCAGTGACCCTTGACCTCCCCATGGGGACCCCTTTCTCCCTGCCCTGGCAAGGAGCAAATGGAGGCAGGGTGTGGGTTGGGGGCAGGCCATCGTGAGGTCTGGAGGTGCCAGGGAGGGTCGAGAGGACTTGCTCGTTAGCTCTGGCCCAAGCTCATTACAGGGCTATGCATCACCGGGTGAAAAATGGTTGTCGTCGGAGCAGTAATAAATACGCTGCTGTCAGGGTTGATGTGATCGCGCTAATGAACAGAAATCAGCCAGGGTGAGGGGGGGCTGCCTCTGGCTGGGGCTCCGGGTGGCTGGAGGGCTCTGTCCACTGCTGGCCGTCCCTTGCCCTAGGAGGACGGCAGCCGAGGCATGGGTGGGATGAAGAGAGGTGTTGGCATCTGACCCCTTTCTCCTAAGGCCTTGGCGGATGAAGAACCTAGAAGGTGCTAGAAATCTCCAGGAGAAAGGAACATTGTTTGGCCCCGGGGAGTGAGGTGGGTGTGACGGGGGGCCCCCAGCCTCAGCCTGGGCCTTGTGCAGAGAGAGGCGAGCAGGGCCAGTGGGTTGGACGGACCGCTGTGCTTTTGATGGGTCAGCCTTCCGCGGAGCCTGGGGTGAGAGCACCCGCAGGAAGGCGTGGGGAGAAACACAAGGCCCATTGTCTGCGCCCCTTGCCTGCCACCTCGCCTAGAATGTTAGGACTTATTGTCTGTTCAGGAACTTGGAATGTCCGGCCTCAGGGTGCAGGGAGCGGGCCCCTGACTCCAGCTACCCATGTAGCTCTGCCAGGGAAGAGCTCAGGGTCCGGATCCTCTGAGCCCAGGCTCCGCGTCCGACCTGAAGCCAAGCCGTGCCTCTGAGTCGCGGTGGCCCCACTTAGGGCCGGGCACTGGGGCACCTGAGGATCGGGGGAGGGCCGAGGGAATGAGGGGCACCCTCACATCTGGGGCCCTGGGAGCACATTCTTGGAGCCCTGGCGTAGCCTGCCTTGTGATGGAGGAGAGGGTGGTCCAGAGGATAGGAGCTCACATCAAGGCCTGCATTCAGTTCAGTTCCCATGGAGGGCTTGCCAGAATGCAGATTCCCAGGCTCACCACCCCCACCCAGAGCTTCTGACAAGGTGGGTCTGGGGCGGGGGGCCAGGAGTTTGCATGTCTGACCGGCTCCCAGGCGATGCTGCCGGTCCAGGGGCCACACTTGGAGGAGGTCCCGCCTAGAGGTTGGACAGGTCAGGATGCTGTGTGCGAAAGGTGGAACCAGGTGATTGGGCGTCCAGTGGGGAGACCTGAAAAATGCTGCCCCAGAGGAGGTGACCTTGAAGCCTAGGTCTTGTGGGTGGGAGGAGCCCCCATCTTCCTTGCATGATTTTGTTTTGCTGGAATAAATTGTACGTATTTAAAGAGTGGCACCCATATGGCTTAGTTGGCTAAGCGACTGACTCTAGATTCATCTCAGGTCATGATCTCATGGAGTTGGGCTCCATGCTGGGTGTGGGGCCTGCTTAAGATTCTCTCTCTTCCGGGGGTGGGTGGCTCAGTTGGTTAAGCATCTGACTTCAGCTCAAGACATGATCTCATGGTCTGTGGGTTCGAGCCCCACGTCGGGGTCTCTGCTGACAGCTCAGAGCCTGGAGTCTGCTTCAGATCTCTCTCTGCCCCTCCCCCACTTGCTCTCTCTCCCTCCCCCTCTCTCTCTCTCTCTCAAAATAAACAAACATTGAAAAAAAAAGATTCTCTCTCTCGGTCTCCTTCTACCCCTCCCCAGTGTGTGAGCTCTCTCTCTCCCTCTTAATAAAGAGGAAAAGAGTATAATTTAATCATTTTGACATGTGTCACCTGTAAAATCACCACCAAAATCAAGATCGTGGACATATGTATCACCACCCAGAGTTTCCTTGCAGCTTTAGTAATTCCTCTCTGCTGAGTAGAGGTCTTTTTCTCCCCCCAAGTGTATACCTCATTGATGCCGTCATTTTGTTTTAAACTTTGCATTCAGCACTGAGACCTCCACTTTGTTGAAAATCAGTAGCCCATATGCGTGCAGGCCTATTTCCAGACACTGTATTCTGGTTCATTTCTGGATTTGTCTTTATTCCAGTAGTACACCATCGTGCCTGCTGTTGTTTTATGATGAATCCTGAGACCAGGTAATGTCAGTTCTCTGACTTTGTTCTGTTTCAAAACTGTTTGGGCTTTTCTGATTCCTTTACATCTCCATGTGAATTTTAGAACTAGCATTATGTTTTTTTATATATATACATATTTTTAACATTTTACTTATTTTTGAGAGAGAGAGAGACAGCGTGAGCAGGGGAAGGTCAGAGAGAGAGGGAGACACAGAACCTGAAGACAGGCTCTGAGCTGTCAGCACAGAGTCTGATGTGGGGCTCAAACCCACGAACAGTGAGATCATGATCTGAGCTGAAGCTGGACCCTCAACCGCCTGATCCACTCAGGTGCCCCTCAGAGAATCTGTCTTTAGAATTGGTTTACGTTTCCAGGGGGCACCTGGGTGGCTCATTCGGTTAAGCGTTCGACTTCGGATCAGGTTGTCATCTCACGGTTTCCAGGTTCGAGTCCCACTTCAGGCTCTGCACTTACAGCGCAGAGTCTGCTTAGGATTCTCTTTCCTCCGGCTCACTCTGCCCCCGCCCTGCTTGCGCTTTCTCTTTCAAAATAAATACACTTTAAAAAAGAAAGGATTAGTTTACACTTCCATATGCATTTTAGAATCAGATTTCCCCCTCAAAAACCCACTGGGATTTCTGACCTGGATTGCATTGATGAAATAGACCAGCGTGACGGGCATTGACACCGTGGTCACGTGGAGTCTCATGCCCATGAACGTGGGATTCCATTCTCCTCTTTAGCTCTTCGGTTTCTCTTGGAACTGTGCTATGGATTTGGGAGTACAAGTGTTATATGTTGTCAGATTTATCCTTAAATATTTCATAGTTTTGATATAATTGTAAATGCTGTTTTTTATTTCGACCAGGCACTGTTTGTCTCCAGGATATAGAAATGTGGTTGATTTTGACGTGTGGATGTGGCACTCATGACTTGGTTCGACTAAATGATTATTTCTAGTAACTTCTTTGTAGGCTCCGTTGGATTTTCTACATAGATGATCGGGTTTTCTCCGAATGCAGTTTAACTTCTTTTCCAATTTGGATTTCTTTCCTTTCTCTTTCTTGACTCTTGGCCCTGACTAGATCCTCCAAGGAGTATTTGTTTTCATCCTTTCCGTTGCTGAATGGCTCCCAGGCAGCAAGTGCACACCTTGGTGGGGCTCACCACTGAGGTCAGGCGGTGTTGACTCCGTTCATGAACGGCCTCCTCCCCATGGCCCCAAGCCCTGAGGTGCTTACGTTCAGGGCACATGCGCTTTTTGGCATCGAACGTCCTGTAGAAACTATGTAAGGTTCAGGAGCGGAGCGGCGGTCCAAAGCACAGTGATTGTCCCGCCTGACCATGTGGAGGTGGGGTGGACACACGTATTTGGGGCTTGTGGCGGCCTTCCTCCCCATGATGCCCCCTCGGGCCCTTGGTCCTGGAGCTCCCTGAGGTGAGCTCCAACCATAGGAGAACTCAGAGAACCACTAAGGTCAGATTATAAAGGGCTCCTCATTTTATGGAGGAGGCCATGGGGCCAGGAGAGCCCAGTGAGGTGTCCCAAGCCACTGGGCTGTGGATTTGGAAGACGGGCCACCGCTTACCTCTCCTCCATCTGCCCCAGGGTCTCTGGAGCAAGGGGGGTTGAGTAGCCCTTTGCGGGGACTGGGACTCGGCAAGGAGGCACAGGTGGTGGCTGCCAGACCCGTCGCTGTCTTTTCCTCACAGTGGAAGTTGGTTGCTGGTTCAGGGACCAGGCTCCCTGGGACACCCCTGGGCCCCCCTCTGATTCCCCAGCGTCTAACCCAAGACAGTGGCAGTCACGCGTGGGGCTGGGGGAGGCTGAGGCTCAACTCTGGACAGTGAGCTTCCGGAGTCACCAGGGAACGGTAAGAACTCCCGGTGAGACACATCCTTCTAGATGCTGTCCAAGGACTGTCCGGTCCGCTCCACGACCCTGTGGGGAAGCGTACTTCCCCCTCGTGCGGATTAGGAAACTGGCCCAGAGAACTCAAGTGGCTTGTCCAGAGCTGCAGAGCTGGTAAAGGGTCGACTCAGGAACAGGCCCGGGGCAGACCCAGAGCCCAGGTTCTCACCCGCCGGGCATGCTGGGAGGCCGAGCTCCTGCCTGCGAAGGCCTCTGTTTCTCCTGCTTCCCGTCGAACTGCTGATGAGTCAAATAGCTGGGCCCCGTTTCCACAGCCCATAATGTGTCCTGGCTCGGCCACTTACGGGCCAACTGAACTTGGCCAGGTCCCTTCGCTTTTCTGAGCCTCGGGTTCCTCTTCCGTTAAGTGTGGATTTAAGACGGACAAAACTGGGGCACCTGGGTGGCTCAATCGGTTAAGCGTCCGACCTCATCTGAGGTCATCATCTCACGGTTCATGGGTTCGAGCCCCGCGTCGGGCTCTGTGCTGACAGCTCAGAGCCTGGAGCCTGCTTCAGATTCTGTGTCTCCCTCTCTCTCTGCCCCTCCTCTGCTTATGCTGTCTCTCTCTATCTCTCAAAAAAAACAAAACAAACAAACAAAAAAAACCCCCCAGAAAGACAGACTAAACCCCCTCGCGCTCATGGGGTTGGTGGGAGGGTTGTCTGAGATAATATGTAGGCACGGCCCCGACACAGAGCCCGGCGCGTGGAGTGTCACTGGGTGAGTCACAGGGGCAGGGTCCCTGTCCCCGCCACCCCCCACTGCGCTCCTGGCCCATCTGCCAGAGACTGTGCCAGCCTGTCACGGCCCTGCCCATGACCTTGTGTTCATCCCCCCCTCCCATGGCGGCGACCTCCCCGGGGACCTCAGGGGCTTGCTCTGTCCAGCAGCCGGCGGTCTCTGTGCAGTTGCCACACGGACCGGGACCTCAAGGGCAACCTAGAGCTCCGCCCGCGTGGAAGGTGTCACTGACAGTCCCACACGTGCGCTCATTGTCACCACTGTCCCGTATTTGATTGACCTTAAGACATCAATTACGAGACACATCATTATTTTATGTGCCATTAAGAAAGAAAAGCTACTGCCATTTAGTCTGCAAGGAGGGTGCATTCTGACTCCAGAGATCTAGAACTGCATTTGGAATCCAGAGACTGGGTCGTGGCCACCGTTTACATAGCACTAAGCCCTTGCCAGGCTCTGCCCGGAGGGTCCCGCCTGTGTTTCTTAACACATTTGTTTCACCCCCATGGGTTTGGATTCGATCGTCCCCTGGACCACAGAACAGGCCGGTAGAGTTGATTCAGAAAATGCCCAGTGTCACAGAGATTTCTGGGAGATCCCCGGCCTCCAGCCAGCCCTGACTCTTGTCAGGTGGGCCCAGGAAGGGCAAGACGGAGAAAGAGTGAGGGTTAAGGGGCCGCCCCGATAGACAGAACACTGGCCCTTCTGTCCCTTGCCCTGGGAGCCACCGTAGAGCAGTGGCCCCTGCGTGAGCCCCCAGCGTTCCCCAGCTCTGTCCCCTCCCCCAGCACTGTCTCCCTGGAGAGGGCTGGGGCTAAGGAAGCCTCTCTCCCCGTCCCGCCCCGGGCTCCGCATTCCTTCCTCTGAGCTGCCTGATGCCGGCACCTGTCTCCTGGGGGACAGCGGCCCCAGAGGAATGAATGTCTGGCTTTGGTTCCTCGCCAGGCCCCCCCTCTGAGCTGGGACTTCCGGGCCAGGCCAGAGCTTCTGAATCAACTCTGCGTGGCTCTTCTCTCCTTTGGCCAACCCCGAAGGCCAAGCAAAGGGCTCGGCTCTAATTACATGGCGACCATGCGACAGCCTGGCACAGCTGAGCACCCTGCATCCGCCCGGCCCTCAGGGTCAGGGCGCTGTTGGCAATGGTTTCCTTGGAGAGGCCACGGCCCTGAAGACAGCTGGCCTCCCTCCTCCCGTCCCTGAGCCCCAGCCAGCCCGTGAGTCTGTCACCACAGGCAGTGGGCAGGGCACGGAAGCTATTCTGAGCCCCCCTTGGGCACCGTTCTGGGGCGTTAACTTACTCCACCCTCAGAAGGCCTTGCTTCTCCGGAAGTTTCCATGCGTGTTCCAGGCCCTCGGGCTCTGGCCTGTCCTCCCACAGGCAGGCGTGTCTAGCTCAGCGCCGCGCCGTGACCACACCAGGCGAGTGGCTCAGAAACAGGGCCCAGCCCGGATGCCATCTCTAACCCGTTTGTAGGACCAGGCCCTTTGTAGGGCCCAGTGCCAAATGAAAGTGCGGGTCACTCATTAATACATTACAAAATCCAAGATGGTGACAGCAGGACAATGGGGGCGGGGGAGGTGTGACCCTCTAAGCGTGGGGCGGGCACTCAGGAGGCCGGCCCTAGCCACAGTGACACCCCTCAGGGATCCCCCTCCATCTCCTGGGTCTGTTTTTCTGACTGTAACCGCAGAGTCCAGCCACCTAGGATCCTTTTTGCCTCCTGCGGGCCTCACGGGGCCCCCACTACCTCGAGTCAAAGACGCTGGGGCTCTCTTGTCTCGGGCCCTGGGGGTAGGACAGGGTGAGGCAGACGGGGAGCAAGCATAGAGACTCCCCTGTGAGTTTGCCAGCTTTGTCTGGGAGATAGTCTCCCTCATCACGGGTGCGCAGGAGAGCGGAGGGAAGGGGTCTGGAACTCAGCCCTGTATCTCTGGGGCCTGCTTGTCCAGTCCTGCCTGGTATGCACCGTTCTCTGTCTCCTTAATCCAGAGAAGCCACCTACAGACCCCCACAGTCTCTGGAACCACAGCACACATTGGTTAGAATCCTGGCCTTGGTGGCTGGCTGGCTGTAGGACCTCAGGAAGCTATCATGGTGCTGCCAGCCTCAGTTATCCCATCTGGAAAATGGGGCAGCTGTACATACTGTTCAGAAGATATCCATCCTGTTACGTCCACAGTCCACCTTCCCTGTTGATTCTTGGACGGACAGTAGGAAAATCCTTCTGCAACACTGGATAGACCCTCCTTCTGTGGTGGGCAGTGACCTGGAGCCCCTGGAACATAGTAGGTGCTCAGTAAATGCTGGTGACTATTAATAGCATTACCACCACCACCACTGCCATGGTTAGGGTTGCGTCTTCCCCAGAGGAAGCCAGATTCACTCAGGGCTTTTGGAAGCACCTGTGCTTTGCATGGCTGAGAGGGGACCTTCCACCACTCGGAATTTGCTAGAAATGGAGGTTCTCAGACCCACCCTGGAGCTGACAAATCAGAATTCCTCCTAAGAGGGGAGGAGGTCCCCCTAATATATGTGCTACTGGATCTGTCGGCTTTCATGGCGAATGTATGGAGAAGCCGCTGATTGCCTGAAGCTGGTCACGTTCGAATCCCAGTTCTCTGTGCTCAGTGGGCTGGTGTCCGCCGAGCCCCAGCACCCCCTCCCCGGCATGGCAGACAGGAGCGGGAAGCTTCTGGGCCTGAGCTGGCCCACCCGGCCCTCCTGCTTTGGTACTGGTGTGTGTGCTCTCTCTAATACAGGAAGGAGAGCGTGGAATCACCCCTGTAAATAAACAAAACCGAGGCTCCTCCAGGGACACACGCAGGAGGTCCTCCTTGAAGAGCTCATCTCTTATTTACGGGCAGTTCCCTCCACAGCGTGGATTCATTAAACACCATGGAAGAGCGCAGAGCAGCCCCACCTGGCGCACAGGCGGGAGGGAGCTGGGAGCACTGGGGTCTGGGAGGAGGTGGGGTGCAGCGGAGTTGACCCTGTGGAGGCCTTTCCGCTCATCCCTGCTTTTAAGAGCAGAGAGGGAATGGAACTGGGGAGGGTGTTGTCTTGTGTCCCCCTCCCTCCTTCCCCTCGAGCTCTGTGGCTCTGGAGGGGGAAAGCAAGGCCCCCTCCCTCCTTCCTGCCCTGTTCTTTGGACCCCGAGCAGAGGGCTGGGTTCTCTCTTCCTCTACTCAACTAATTGATGGGGGCTCCAGCAGTTGAGAGAAAGAGAGAGAGAGAGAGAGAGAGAGGGAGGGAGAGAGGGAGGGAGGGAGGGAGGAGGGGAGGGAGAGAGAGCGCCATGGGGAACTCAGGCTGTGGATAAGAGGTGGGACCTTCAGGCCAGGCTGCCTCCTTGCCTGTAGACAAGCAACCCGGACTCTCTGAGCCTCAGTTTCCCAATCTGTACATTGGGGTGGCAGGACTTGCTTCTCGAGTTTGTTGTGAGGAAGACATAAGTTATTTCTTGTAAAGCTCTCGGAAGAGCTCTTGGCATAGAGTTGATAGTATGTGAGTGTCTGTTTAATACATCAAAATGAAATAGGAAGCAATAATCAAGTGGGAAAGAGATGCCTTCCCCCTGGGGGACTTGGAAAGGATTTTGCAGAAGATGGGGCATTTGATCTGGGAGCATAGAGATGCCCATGCTAGGGGCACCTGTTTGGCTCAGTCAGTTAAACATCTGACTCTTGATTCTGGCTCAGGTCATGATCTCACGGTTCTTGGGTTTGAGCGAGCCCCATGTCAGGCTCTGTGCTGACAGTGCAGAGCCTGCTTGGGATTCTCCCTCCCTCTCTCTCTGCCCCTATCCCGCTCCTGTGCTCTTGCTCTCAAAATAAATAAAAACTTAAAAATCTTTTAAAAAATGCATGCTAATTGGGAGCTGGAGGCACAAGCTGAGGAGGAGAATTCTGGGCAGAGGACACTCTGAGGACAAAGGCCTAGAGGCGGCACCATTAGTCCAGTGGAGGGCCCAACAGGTAGAGGGTTGCGTCCCTGCTTCTTCTGCCAGGAATAACGAGGAAGAAGCAGATAGATGGTCAAGGCCTTTGAATTTCAAGCTGAGGAGTGCAGGGCCCCAAAAGTGGCAAGCCAGAACCGGCATCAGCCTCACCAGAGTGGTGCCCCACTCTAGGGCTGTCCTAGAGCTAGGAATTCCCCTGAGTAGCTGGTCCTTCTGGGGCCCCTGTGCCATGGGAGGAGTGGGTGAAGCTCTCTCTGCTTTGTCCAGGTGTCCTTCGCAAGTCACTCCCCCCAACCAGATGGTACAGTGGCAAGATTTCAGCCTGCGCACCTGCCACAGGGCTCCCTGCCTCCCTCCACTTGAGGGAAGAGGAGGAGAAAGACCAAGAGCTATTACTCCCCTCCCTGAGCTAAGAAGACTTGTCCCAGCCATAGAAACAGCCCCAGTTTCTAGAATCTAGATGTCATGCAGGTCAAGAGGGAACCATGGGAGTAGACTGCTCTACATCTGGCTGGAGGAATCAACCCAAATATGCACATGGAGACAATGGGGGCATGAGGGAGGGTCCTGGGTCTGCTTTCCAATGTACTGCTGACTTTTTGGCATCCCGGAAATAAGAGGCTTTTTCCCCCTGTAGTTGAGTTGACTTCTCGGTTCCACAGAGAGAAAAGTACTTACTGGCCATGCCTGAGCAGAAATGAAATGGGGAAAAGCCCTCGGAAGTTTGGAAACCTGGAACCCAGCAGCCCCTGCTCAGGATGTGGGCAGTGGGCGGCTGACTCCGGAGGACATGTGGCTTGACCCCCAGGGCCATGCCAAGTCTGCCGGGCACATGCCAACAGGCATAGTGGAGAAGGAGACGTGAAATCTCCTGTCTCTTGTATCTTTGGTTTTCAGAAGATTGATGATAATGTGGTTTATTTTCTCTGTATTTATCCTGCTCAGGGTTCACTGACTCTCTTGAATCTGTATGTTTATGTCTTTCACCAAATTTGGGGAAATGTCAGCCACTGTTTCTTCAAATACATTTGTTCAGCCCTATTCTATCTTTCCTTCTGGGACTTCAGTAGCATCTGTGTGAGATGTGTTACTATCACCAAGAGGTCCTTGAGGCTCTGCTCAGGTTTTTCCAACATTCCTATAGGTATATTTTTAAATTCTACTTCTTCTATTGTCTCCATTGCACTGTTAAGCCCATCCACTTTTAAATTGCAGAGATTTTATTTTTCAGTTCTAAGATTTCCATATGGCTTTGCATACTATAAGCAATAGTATGTTATCTTCCAGCTCTCTAAAGATTGACAGTCTTTTCTTCCATGAAGAGCATATCATCATGTATCTCACTGAGAATAGTTCTAGGAACTGCTTCACAACCAATGACAGCTACGTGCAACATTTGGTCATTTTGGGTCAGTCTCTGTTGATTATCTTTTATCTTGAGAACAGGTCATATTTTTCTGGTTCTTTGTGTGTATAGTCATTTTGGAATGTATTCTAGGCATTGTGATTGTTGAGTTATGGAGAACCTGGATTCTCTTATGTTTCTTCAGTGAGTGTTCATTTTATTTTTGCTTTAGGGGGAGTGAACTTAGTTGATTCAAACAGCAGTCTCTCTCTCTCTCTCTCTCTCTCTCTCTCTCTCTCTCTCTCTCTCTCTGCAGTAGCTCCAATGTCCATTCAGTTCTTTTATCTTCAGCTGGATTACTTGAAAGCAGCTCTAGGCATGCATAACTAAAGTGTCCACCAGAGATTTAGGCAGAGTCTACACACGGAATTTTGAGGGTTTTCCTTTGGCTCTCTCCTTTCCAGGATTCACCCCTCACTTTTCCATTGTCTATGGTTGCCCTTATTCTCTATTCTTCAAGCCAAAAAGACTGAGGGTTTTTTTTTATTTTTAATTTTTTAATGTTTTATTTATTCTTAGAGAGAGAGAGAGAGAGAGAGAGAGAGAGAGGGAGAGCGAGAGCGCATAAGTAGGTGAGGGGCAGAGTGAGAGAGCAGGCTCCAGGCTCTGAGCTGTCAGTGCAGAGCCCAGCACGGGGCTTGCACTCACAAGCCAAGAGATCAAGACCTGAGCCGAAGTCGGATGCTCAACTGACTGAGCCACCTAGCACCCCAAGACTCTGAGTTTTCTATTGCAGGTGTTTTTTTTTAAATTGTAGTGAAGTTGACATGACATAAAATTAACCATTTTAAAGTGAACAATTTAGTGGCATTTTTAGTAAATTCACAATGTTGTGCAACTTCCACCTGTATCTAAGTTTCAAGTTTCAAGAGATTTTCATCAGCCCCAAGGGAAACCCTGTACCCACTGAGGGGTTGTTCCTCATTTTCCCTGCCCCCAGCCCCTGGCAACCATCAGTCAGCAATCTGCGTCTATAAGTCTACCTATTCTGAGTTTTTCATACCCACAGAGTCCTTCAATACTGATCGTTTGCGTTTGGCTTCTTCCACTGGACATGATGTTTTGGGGGTTTATCCACATCGTAGTAGTATGTGCTAAGACTTCATTTCTTTTTATGTCCAAGTAACATTCCACTGCACGGATACACGTGGGCTTATCCATTCATTTGTTAATGGGCATTTGGGCTGTTTTCACCTTTTAACAATTGTGAAGAGCACTGCTATGACCGTGTAGGTACATGTATTTGTTTGGGTATCTGTTCTCAATTCCTTTGGATAAACACCTGGGTATATATCATCTGAGGTGGAATTAGTTGCCAGGACCTACAGTAATTCTGTGTTTAAATTTTTAAGAAACCGCTAAACATTTTTCTGGTTACTGAGCCATTTTACATTCTTACCAACAGCATACAGGGGTTCTGATTTCTTCACTTCCTTACCAACCGTTAGATTCCTTTTAATTATTTGTTTCATGTGTTTAATTAGTTTGTCCAGTTATGGCTATCTTCGTGAAGTGGCACCTCATTGTGGTTTTGATCTGCATTTCCCTGATGATTAATGATGTTGACCATCATTTTATGTGCTTGTTGGCCAATGTGTGTCTTCCCTGGAGACGTTTCTCTTCAAGTCCTTTGTGCATTTTTTTAATCATATTGTTGAGTTGTGAGAGCTCTTTATATATTCTGCAGACCAGCCCCTCGTCTGATCTGCAAATATTTTCTCCCATTCTGTTAGGTGGCCTTTTCCATTTTCTTGAAAATATCCTTGAATGCACAAGTTTTTCATTTTGATAAAGTTCAGCCTAACTATTTCTTCCTTTTGTTGTCAGAGCTAAGAATCTACTGCTAAATCCGAGGTCAGGAAGATTGAACCCTGTGTTTTTCCCTGAGAGTGTTGTGGTTTGACTCTTACATTTAGGTCTTACATTTTAGGCTCTTCTATTTAAATTTTGCATTCATTTTGACAGGTGGTGTGATGTAGGGGTTCGATTTTATTCTTTTGCTTGTGAATATCCAGTTGTCTTGGTACCATTTGACAAAGAGACATTTCTCCTCATTGAGCATTCCTGGCAATCTTGTCAGTTGGTCGTAGAGGTAGGATTTACTTCCTGCCTCTCATTTCACCTCCATTTGTTCTGTGCTTATGGGCAGTACCACACCGTTTTGACTACCGTAGCTTTGTTCCGAGCAGGGCTTTAGCTCTCCGTGCAGTGCTGACTTCGGCCTGTCGTCAACTTAAAAGCCATAAAAAACCAGAAAACTCATGTTGTGCTGTGCACTCCTTGCTTGTACCACATCCTCTCCAGAATCTGCCTGCTTTTGTCTCACCCTCTAGGACCCGCCTTCAGGTAGTTGGGGGTTATTGGTAAGCTTTCCAGGGTTTGTAGCTCTCCGCTGTGGGCCCGAAGCTCTGGCCATGGTTTTCTTGGCTGGGCCGGAAGCAGACCCTCCACTCACCTGTCCCTTTTTCCTCCCGTTGCTCTCTTTGGCTTTTAGTGACAGTGGCAGAGGGGACACAGAATGGGGAAGGCACCTGCTCAGGACAGGATTTCTCGCTTGGCCCTTGGCCGCTGGAACTTGAGTATAGACGTCGGGGCTGGGGGGGGGAAGCTGCTTCCCCAAATCACACACCCACTGCCCCGTTCCTGGGCACAAAGTGGGTTGTAGGTTCTGGAGCAAAATAACCCTTTGCGTTCAGAGGACGGAAGTGAAGCCTCCCCCTTTTCCCTTTCCCTTCTCAGCCCTGTGCTGTGCACACAGTAGGCCTTCAGAAGCCCCTCACCAGAAGATCAGGCGTCTGCGACTCTAACGAGGGCAAAGGAAGGATGTTTCCGTGATTCCTGCTGGGGTCTGCAGCCCCGACGGTTGGCTCCCTGCCGCCCCCCAGGAGGCCTTGCTCTGACAATCACAAATGACCCAACAGACGCATCGAGCTCTCTCATACCACAGGGAGAGGAAAGTTGGCATGAGTGGCCATTTCTATCCCAAGCCAGAAGCAAACCTTTAAATGTGGCCCGGCAAAGGTAGGGGGGTTAATTACGAGGGGGCATCCCTAAGTGTCTGAAATGCATACATTTGCAGGCTAATGAATAGGTCTCCTTAGCAAATTACCATTTTCGCTATTTGCAGGTGAGGAAACCTGCTTATCGGATCAAGATCTCTCCGCCTTGCCTTGGATTCAACTAACCGCAGTTCTGTCCCTTAGTGGGCTTCGCTCCCTGACCCCCCCACATCCCACGGGCCTCCCTGGCTTCTTGGTGGCTGGGCCCACTCTAGTGGTTAACTCATCCGAGAGCAGCTTGCCCTGGTTCGGACTTATTTCTCCATGTTCTGTTTGGTCTTAGGCAGTTTGATCCGGCTGGTTTCTCCAAGCAACGTTGTAAGTTAGTGTGTTTGATTTCTTTGATACAATCCTGCCCAGAGGCAGGGGGATGGAGGAGATGACCTCCAGAGGTCTTTTCAGGCTCCCTCTTCTTTTCTCCTGGAGCTGCATCAAGAATTCTTTAGTTAATGGGCATAAAGTGCTTTGAAAACACAAACTGTTAAGTGGCATCGAGGACCAGCTCGCTAATTATTTATGATTTCAGAAGAGCCAGTTAATTCACCAGGAGAAGGAGTTACAGTGCCGGGGCTGGTAAATCATTCAGGAGAACAGCGCACATGGCAGCGGTGACCCCCACCAAGCTCCATGTCCCATCCGGGGAACGCCCCCTGCAGCCGTGTGGATGAGGTGTCCAGGTGGCCTCACCCTGGAGCTGCCTCCCCACTTTGCCTGGACTTCGAAATCAGAGCGAGGAGCCAGAAGGGACCCCAGGGGTCTCGGGGTTCACCCACTTGCCTTGGAGCAAGACTGAGTTCAGATGGTCCTGGTCCCCCCAAAAACTCCCCAGAGAGGGAGTGTGGCCAGAGGCAAGCAGAAAAAAGGCCATCCGGCGGCTCCCGGGACTAGAATCAGAAAGGCCACTGGGTCCCTCCTGCATCCCTGAAATTCACCCCTGAGCCCTCTGCAGCCCTCTGCCTCCTTCTCCGGGTGAGAGGCCAGCTGTCTTGCCCACCCCCACCCTAAGGCCGCTCAGGCTGCTGGCATTTGTGCCTGTCAGTGGGTGCCCGGTGCCAGCGGGTCTGCACAAACCCCCTGTCTCTCCGCTCTGCCCTCCCTACCTGCCCCCTTCAGTCTCAGCTGTCCGCACTTGAGAAGGGGCCCCGCCAGCCCTAAGCCCAGGAATCCGAGCTCCTCCCTGGGCATCCCATCCCGTCCCATGGGAGAGCTGGGAGAGACCCGTGGACGCTGCCCACCGTCTCTCAGGCACCTTTCCCAGGACCGGCTTGAGGAAGAAAGGGGCCCCGTATCTTTGCCACTCATATTTTTTCAGGAAAAAGTCACTGTATTTCAAGGCTAGTTCGTTTCTTATCTTCCTTCTTTAACACCATCGGGGAACGTTGAATTTTCCCAGCACCAAACACCCACGACTGAGACTCTGTTACTCCAGACACAGGATCGACTGGCGCGTGGTAACTCAGCCTGGAGGACAAAACAAACAAAACAGAACAAAGACAAATACACGCTCAGGGCTAGAAATTACAGGTCGTGGCCCTGGAGACAACTGGTCAGCCGGCCGAAGTGAAATGGCGTCATGATGGCCAACCTCTTTCCTGCTGCCTGAATCCTTCCTGAGCCTGTGTGTGCGCTCAGTCCCCCAGAGCTGGCCCAAGAGAGTGGAGCGCCAGGGGACCAGGGGACGTAGCTGCCCAGCCCAGGAGATCAGGGGGGCCGCACACGGAAGGGAAACAGCACCAGGAAGCCCGGGGCAGCAGAATGCGGGTTTTGCAATGTCCTGGGGTCGCTTTGCAAGGGAATATCCAAGTGGCCTGCCTTTCTGGTGCTTGCCCAGCATTGTGGGAGGGAGGTGGTGCTGTTCCCACAGGCTGGCCTGTGCATCTGCTCTGGGCAGATCTGCAGGCTGGGGTGTGGAGGGATGTGTGTGTACATATGTGGATGTGTGTTTGTGTGTGTGGGGGGGTGTTGCTGTTCCACGTGACCCTGGCTTAGAAACGTGGCTTCCGAAGGGTGGCCATCCTGCTGTCCCTGATCCTGGCATCCCTGAGCTGTGGTGCTGGGGGCTTTATCCAGACCGGCCCCCATAGCCACTGGCAAGGCCCTGGGGTCACGGGCAGTGGACCGAGTGGCTTTGAGAGGGGAACAGAGCCTGGGGAGGGGGCGTGTTTTCCCTCATTTCGGTGAGTAGCACAGACGCAGTGGCTCTTCCTCGTCCCCTAACATCTTCCAAGGATCCCTAACAAAGGACCAAGTTCTACTAAGAATCCCGTAAAGACTTGGCACTGCAGGCACATATGGTCTGTGTGGACTCTGGCTTATGGGAAGATGGGCATCGGGGCAGTGGGCACCGGCAGGACGCTGGGGGACCTGGCTCTAGGCTCAGCTCCTCGAGAGACCAACTCAGGGACCCTGGACAAGTGCCTTTCCTTCTGGGGCCTCAGACTTGTCCTTTACAACAGAGAGTGTCCCACCGGTGATTTTGTAAGGCTTTCTTCTTGGCGTATCATTCAAAGACTCCAAATAGAATCCCACCCCATTGGGTCAACAGTTTTAATGTTTACCAAGTACGTACTCCGTGTATGTGTGTGCCGGGCACGGCTCCAGAAGCTGGAGGGACGAAAATGAGAACAAGAGTAGTAGCAACCGGAGAGGTGGCCTGGCTTCTCACTCCCTCATGGCAGGTGGGACTCGATCGCTGAGGAGCGGCCTCTGTGAACCGCCTTTCCAAGATGCTACAACATGTCTTGTAGTCCCTGAGCTCATCTGGCCTCAGCTCACAGTCTCATCTTGGGGGGTGGGGGGGAGGGGCAGGGACCAGGGACACCCAGATCAATCCTATAGGGTATTTCATTCCAGGGCTTAGAAAGATGCACCAGAGGGCCCTTCAGGAACACAGGCGGGACCCGTGGTCCATCCTTGGGTAGGAAAGCACTTTCTGGAGACGAGATACCTACACCGGGGTGTATAGGAGCCAGGCCATCCCTGGAAGGCGGCGGAAGGACATGCCCCGCAGGCTGGAGAGGCCGTGGCTCCCTGGCTTGGGAAGTTACAGGTGGCCTCACTGTGGAGCACAGGGCAGAGGGGAGGCAGGAGGGTGCTTAGAAGCAGAGGCCGGCCTGGAGGCCTTTCTGGAAGTACTGGGCTTTATCTTCTGCATCTTGTGTGCCAAGGGGGTGGGGGCAGCAGGCTCTCTTTTGTTTTCGTTTCAGTAGCTGGGTCTCCATGCTGCACTAGGGAGCGTAAATTCAGTTCAGAAGTGCAGGCCCCAGGCACCCGGTTAAGCGTCCGACTCTTGAGTTCAGCCCGGGTTGTGATGTCGCAGTCTCATGAGTTCGAGGCCCACATGGGGCTCTGTGCTGCTACTGCAGAGCCTGCTTGGGATTCTCTCTCTCTCCCTCTTTCTCAGCCCCGCTCCTCCTCGCTTGCTCTCAAAAAATAAACACTAAAAGAATGAAAGTATGGGTCCCTTTGCCTCCAGAGATCCCTCCTCTCTATACTCTCACTTTCAGAAGGTCGCTGAAGCTTAGTTAATTCCTTCCCTGGGGAATCTAAACCCCCCCACCCACCCCCACCCCTGCCACGATCCCCCTCCTCCTGGTCTCAGGGGGCTTGGCCATGCATCCCAGCCCTGTCCTGCTGCGGGCCCAAAATAGAAGGAAAGGTAGGCAGCTGGCAGGGGGGTGAGGCCCGAGATGCCATCGGATGGGGGTTGGCGTGGCCACAAAAGGGTCCAGGACAGCGTGATGGATGGAGGAGCACATGCCAGGAGGGGAGGGGCTGGCGGGTGGGGGTGGGGCCACACCGCGGCTCCGATTTCAGAAACCTACCCCCCAGATGCCTGCAAACAGCTGACAGCCATGGAAAGCGGATGAAACGGGATTAGAACATCCTTTCCAAAGAGAGCACGGACTGCAGAGCGTGACAATACGGCCCCTGTCCCGCTGGCTTCGCCCGCTAATTCCACTGGCCTCGAACCATCTCTCTCCGGGGCCTGGGGCCAGGGGCAGGGGGTGGGGGAGGTGAGCAGGAGACTCGCTGGTGTCTCCAGGGAGACAGGCTAGGGGCAGGGTGGGTTCCCTCAAAGGTCAGCTTGAGCAGCTCCCTGCCCCCTGCCCAGCCACAATAGTGTGACGATCTTTTTTCAGGGAACACTGGTCTTGCTGTCTTTACCCAGCCCTCACTTCAGTCCTCGGGAGAGTCCTCTGGGTATATCTGACATCCCTTATAGCACTGTGTGAGCCTCACTCAGGACCCAGTGGAGCTGGGTGGGGGTGGGGGTCCCTAGAGGCAGAGCCTGGAAGTCGGGATGTTTCCATCAGTTAGCTCGCAACCCTGCTCCCTGGAGTGAGCTTGAGCAGGAGAAAGGACTCTCTGTGCCTCCGTGTGTTCATCTGCAGAATGGTTTCCATCTAGAAAAGTGCGTCCTAGCCCACAGGGTCAGTAGAAGACCAGAGCACAGAGCCTGGTATAGGAGAGGCATCCAGTGTGCCGCTGATACTGTTATCATTCTTCTGGCCTGTCCTCTGGGCTCCCCGCCTCTGCGCACCTCCTCACCTCGCTCTTGGAGTCAGGCTGGAGGGCGGGGCCTGAGCCCCGGGACGGGTGGAGGGGTCCCAGCTCGCAGCCGCCTGCCGCCACCGCCACCGTGTCCAGGCTAGTGGATACTTGTGTTTATCTTCCCCACTTGAAGGAGCCTGCGGCAGGGGTGAAAGGCATTGATGTTTATTTTGATAACGACTTCTCAATGCGTTTGCAAACTAATAAAATCAACTCATTAGGCTGCATGTTTAATTCACAACTGTGCTGTGGGGAGACTTCCCTGGTGGCTGATGGGTAACACGGGCTCCCTCCTGAGATGGGGAAAAGTGTCTGCGGTATTTAAACTCTCCGCGACCGGCAGCACGTGTTGGGGGGGTCCCGCTCCCCCTACTTCCCCCGAGAGGGGCGGTGGGGACCCGGTCCTGCAGACCCTGGACGCCTTCACCTGCACCCCAGGGGTCTGGGGCTGCCCCCTCCCTGTGGCCATAGCTGGGCAGGAGCAGGGGAGAGGCTGACGGGCCTGTCCCAGAGCAGGCAAGGACTTGGGCCCAGCAAGAGGGCTGCGGAGGGGTGGATCCCACAGAGCTCCAGTGGGGACAGGAGACCCCCTTTCTGAGCTCTGACAGCATGCAGACCATTGCATTCCTGCACCTCCGGGGCAAGCAGCAGACAGCCCCGTGAGGGATGGCTTTACAGATGGGGAAACTGAGGCACAGAGAGCTTCAGCAATTCACGCCAGCTCTCACAACTGCTTAAGCACACCACGTGGCCAGATCTCAGACTCAGGCCTCAGTAACGCCATGCTTGTTTCATTGACCATGTGAGGTCAGTGGCCCTGGAGGGACTGGTAGGGAGGCCCCCGAGGGCACCTGTCCCAGGGGCCCTGCCTGGTATCCGGCAGGGAGGGGTGCAGGAGCTGGGACCAGCCCTCTCTGTGCCGTGTCCTGGCTTCCGGGAGCTTTGTCCAGTGCCTGTGCTGGTCAGAGCAGGCCCTGGCCGTGCCAGAGAGAGGACTCTGGCTTCATCACGGTCCTCTGGGGAGTATCGGTGGGCTGGGCCAGCCGAAAAGGGAGGTTTGGGGGCAGCCGAGGTCCTGTCCCAATGCCTGGAAAGGGTGGGACAGAGCCCAGAAGCCTGAATGCAGGTGAGGGGGTCCTTGCCCTTCAGCAGTATCAGGAGCGGGGGGAAGAGATGATTTACATCCCCCTCCATGGGCACTGATTCGAAGGGGAAGGGACTGAGACAGAGCCAGAAGCTTATCCCCGTTCCTACCCATCTGCCTTAGAGCTGTGACCTTGGGCCACACGAGAGCCACTCTGAGCCAGGCGGGCCACCACGTTTGTCAGAGCAAGATTACTTAGATTTCTAGTAAAATGTAATTTCCTTTCTGTGCAAAAGATACAGGCTTGAGACTCATAGCTGATGTCACCTCTTTCGAGAGTTTTCCCACGGTTCTGACAGATCCTCGTGTTTGTGCTAAAAAAATGGGGGCGGGTCTCCCCTCCATGCCCTAACTCAGTCCTCCGCAGCCTCACACACACACACACACACACACACACACACACACCCCCTCCTAGTCTTCCCTGGACACACGCACACATAGACACACACTGTTCACACGTACGCCATCACACACACAAACACGTCACACACACTTGCCAGCGCACACCAGTTGCGTGTGCACACACACATTTGTTCGTGAACACACATGTCCGCACACACGTCCACTTTCCTCACAGCTGCTCCGGGGGAAATTAGCAATGCCATCAGTTCTCCGGGCCGCCAGCGTCCTAATTGCACCAAAGCAGCCTGTGAGTCACGGAGACCCAGAGAGTGACCCAGATACTGGGAATCACACTGTCCCTGGGATTTGCAGCCGCTCAGGGGACAAAATTCGGGCTGGTAGCAGAAGGGCCAGTTGATTATTTTCTCCCTTTCTGCAGTGGCTAGGAAGGAGCCAGCAGCTTCTGGGCTTGGAGTGGGGGCACAGGGTACATTTCGGGGTGCCCTGGTCCCAGGCGGGGCCCCTCTTTCTCTCCAGAGAACATGGACTCCTTTGAAGAGCTGACAAAACCTATACATGTCAGGGGCACCCAGGGGGCTCAGTCCGTTAAGCGCCCGACTCTTGATTTCACCTCAGGTCATGATCTCACAGTTTGTGGGTTCAAGACCTGCTTTGGACTCTGTGCTGACGGTGCAGAGGCTGCTTGAGATTTTCCCTCTCCCTCTTTCCCTTCCCCTCCCCTGCTCTCGCTCTCTCTCAAAAGAAATAAACTTAAAAAAAAAAAAAAACCCCAAACCTATACGTGCCTGAACATACCACATTTAGGTCATACTTTCAGGGGACGTCAACCCCCTATCTGGAGATCCCTGGGTGGCAGTGGGTCCAAAGTACCCTAAGCTTTCAGTGCCCCCAGAGACCGGTGTCACCACCCCAGGGCTTGGAGGAGGGTCGAGGGTGTCTTCCCACATCTCAAGGTTGACGAGGTGCCTAAAGACACGCCTCTCTTGTGCCCCTGACAGTTGTTTCCAGTGCAGCTGCCCAGCTGAGCTCCGTGCCTCTGGTCACGCCAGCCCCAGCCCTGCCGGTGGCTCCCAGCGGCTGCCCGGGGACCGCTGGCACGGGACACGTGCCCCGCCAGCAGGGGTGGCTTTCCTGTGCTCTCGGGGGCTCTCGGGGTTCCAGGATGTCCAGGGCATTGGCCCTTTTGGGATTTGGAGAGCTCCCAGCACAGGTGCTGGAGGGCCCGTCACCCCTCTAAGGACGTCCTCATTCACCGAGAAACACGACCTTGGACCTCTCCCACCTGGAGAAACAGGCCTCTCGAGCCCACGCTCCCGGAGCTCAGGCCTCAGCTCCTTCCTCCCAGCTGTGTCCTCCCCGTGCGGCCATCTACTCTGGTCTCTGTGCCTGAGATGCCCACCTGTAACCCCCTAGACTCCGGACTCCTCCATCCCACCCTGCACCCACTTCCCTGACCGGTAGTCACCCCAAACTCTCACCCAAGACCCAAGTCCTGGTCTTCACCTCCCCCAGCAGTCTTCCCAAGCAAAGATGAGGTCAAGGCCAAGCTCCAGCCGTCCACAGCTGAAGCCTCAGGCCATCCTTGACTCCGCTCTTTGTGTTCCACCCCCATCTAACCCAATAGAATAGTCTAATTGATGAAATCGATCTTATTAATACGCATAGAATCCAGCTGCCCGTCACCACCTCCCCTGCCGCTGTACTGGTCTCAGCTTCCGTCATCTGTTTCTTGCCCTGGGCCGCTCTCCTGCCTCTGGGACCAGACAGGACTATAAAAGTGATCCCGCTTGGGGAACTGTGAAAGTAACTTTCAGTGGAGAAGCTTGGCAACCCCCTCTAGCCAGGCAATCAAGGCCAACATCATCAGGGATAAGGCATATTGATGACACATGCTCTTTTTTTTTTAAGTTTATTTATTTATTTGGAGAGAGAGAGTGAGGGGGGAGGGGCAGAGAGACAGAAGGCGACGCAGAATCTGAAGCAGGCTCCAGGCTCTGAGCGGTCAGCACAGAGCCCCATGCCGGGCTTGAACCCACAAACTGTGAGATCATGACCTGAGCCGAAGTCAGACATTTGACTGAGCCACCCAGGCGTCCCTTCCCCCGCCCCCACACTAATGCATAGTCTTGATATGATGTGCTGATAATGGTACTTTACCTCCACGGTCTTCCTTCCAAATCCCATAACCACAGTCTAGCCATGAGAAAAACATCAGACAAACCCACATTTAGTGAACATTCTACACAGCACCTGAGTAGTGCTGCTAGACTCTGTCAAGGTCATCAGAAAAGAAAAGGAATGTCTTAAGCTGTCAGGATCTAGAGGAGCGGGAGGAGGCAGGTAGGATCCTGGAACAGAAAAGGGACTCTGCGGGGGAAGGGGGAAACCCACTAAAATCTACATACGGGAGTGAAGTTCATAGTGTTGTATCAGGTTGGTTCCTGAGTTGTAACACATTGTTCCATTGTGAGACTTTAGCGGATAGGAGGAACTGGGGGACTCTTTGTTCTGTCTTCCCAACTGCTCTGTAATCTAAAACGGTCCTAAAGTGAAATCTTTTTTTAAGTTTATTTATTTATTTTTGAGAGAGAGAGGGAAAGAGAGAAGACAGCACCAGAGTGTCAGAGAGACAGGGGGCGAATCTCAAGCAGACTCCATACTATCAGCTCAGAGCCCAATGCAGGGCTTGAACTCATGAACTGTGAGATCGTGGCCTGAGCCAAAGCCAAGAGTCAGATGTTTAACTGATTGAGCCACTCAGGCGCTCCTAAAGTAAAATCTTACTGAAAAGAAAAAAAACATTGGGGTGTCTGGGTGGCTTGGTCGGTTAAACGTCCGACTTCAGCTCAGGTCATGATCTCACCATTCATGAGTCTGAGCCACGACTGCTCAGAGCCTGGAGCCTGCCTGTGATTCTGTGTGTGTGTGTGTGTGTGTGTGTGTCTCTCTCTCTCTGCCTCTCCCCAGCTTGTGCTCTGTCTCTCTCTGCCTCTCAAAAATAAATAAATGTTACACACACACACACACACACACACACGAAGCCAGAGCTGCTGTCCTCAAAAGCCCGAAGTGTAAACACCCCAGGGGAAAGCCATCAAGCCATCATCCTTACGGTGGCTGTGTGGCCATGCAGTCTGACCCTCTGTTGCTTCTTGAGCCCCTCAGCTTTACCCGGGTGGCCTCTGTTCTGTGTGCCGCACGGGCCATGCAGCCCCCACTGGACCCACTGGAGAACCTTTGGTCCAGCTGGTCCAGCTGCCCCGAGCCCTCCTTCCCCTGAAAGCAATTTGGTTCTATCCTACATGCCTCCTCAGTCGTCCCCTTCCCAGCGGGGTCTAGCCTGACTGTGACCCCCCCAGCACCTGCTGTCACCCCCAGATCGCTCACCCTGCCTGACATCTTTCTTGTTTCACATCATGTATCACCTTCCAACATATTAGATCACAAAGCACATTTATTGTGTTTACTGTTTACTTCAGTCCCTGTCACCAGAGTGTGAGCCCCTCAAGGGCAGGGATCTTTCCTCTGTGCTCACGTGTGAATCCCCAACGTGTAAATCCCAGAACGGTGCCTGGTATGTGGTAGGCGCCGGACACACGCGTATCTGTTGAACAAATGAATGGAGGCGTGTGACCCTCCCCCTGCTCTCGGGCCAGGTCATAGTGAAGATCGTTAACAGTTGGTTGGCAAGTGAGTTAGCAGCCCCTGAGAGTGGGCACCTGTGACATTGGGACTTATAAGAAGAAATATGTATATTTGGTCTGCATCTCCATGCCTGGCACTGAGCTCCTAAAACCCTTGGGATTTCCTAAGTGATGAGAGCATCTGTTGTGTTGAGAAGATGACTTTTGGACCTCGCCTAATGATGGGGCTGGTGCCTGGGGGTCGGGGGGAGGGTGGCCTTGTGATCGGAGGGTTGGGGCTTGCAGTCCCACCCCTGAGCTCCAGGGAGGGGAGAGGGCTGGGGGTGGAATGGCTCACCCACAGGCCAATGATTTACTCAACCATCCTGTGTGGTGAAACCTCCGTAAAAACCCAGAAGGACAACGGATGAGGTTCTGGGGCCATCCAGGTTGGCGAGCACTTGATTATTTGGAGGGGAGGGGGCGGGTGCCTGGAGAGGGGGAAGTGCCACACCCTAGTGATCCCGTGATAAAATGTGTCCCTGAATTCTGTAAGCTGCTCTACAAATTAATGGGACCCAAGGAGGGCGTCCTTGGGACCGCCATTTATAGCTGGTTGGTCGGAAGCCCAGGGGACAACCTGGACTCAGGATTGGCGTCTGGGGGAGGGGCAGGGGGGCAGTCTTGTGGGACTGAGCCCTTCGCTTATGGGCTCTGACGCTGTCTCCAGGTGGATCATGTCTCAGTGGAGTTGAACTGCAGGACCCCACAGCTGATGTCGGAGAAGAACCCCATCCTGACATTGGCATTCGAGTCCGTAGCCCCTCCTCCCCCGTGCTCACCCGCAGCCCTGCCTTCCTGCCGGGGCGGGTTCCTGTCCTGGTGGGGAGGACAAGTCTCCACATCCTTCCCTGAAGATCTGGAGGATTCTACTAAGCACTCTCAACCACCTCTTGTCCACACCTCTTATTTGGCACTTGAATCAGTAGTTGCTTTTAGGGACGAATCTCATCTCCCAGAGAAAGTGGGACAAGAGGATGCTCTTGGAAAAGGTATGGAGCGAATGAGGGAGGAGGGACCATCTTTGCTGTCTGGCCCCCATGCTGTAGGTCAGAGCCTTGAACCCTGGAGACCCTCCCAAACAGTTACTGAAGCAGCCTGTGCTTCCCATCGCAGGAGCTTGGAGAGTCACCCGGAACCCCATCTCTGTCTGCTTTGCGCCCTGTCAGACTTGGCCTTGGCCTCCGGAACCTTCCCCTTAACTCACTCCAAGCTCTTCGCCAGCTCCTTCTTGAACTCTGAGCCCCAGTGCCTCCGTGACAAAGAGTACATTTTCTTGACCAATAGAGTCTATTGCCTCTTTCTTTGGTTTCCCCTTTCTCTCCCTATTTATTCCCTGGACTGAAAATCTGGATTCTCCATGGGGAGTAGATAGTGGCTTTTCCAAAAGGAAATGGGCTCTGGATGAGCCAAGGCGGGGTTAGGAACCGAATGTGACCACTTGGTAGCCACGTCACGTGGGTGAATTTACAGTACCCCGTTGAGCCGCGTTTTTGAGATGGAAACAGCCTTCCCTGCCTTCATGGGGGCGGGGAGGGGGCGTAAGAGCTCAAGGGGATGTGTGCAAGGGGGCCACCTAGCAACCCCCTCAGATCCCTGCTCAGCTCTCTGCTCCCTGGCCCCTCACCTGCAAGCAGCTTCCCCTGCCCAACCCAGGGCCCCCCCCTCGCCCACCCCCCCACATCCCCAGCCACATCTCGCTTTCCCAGGGGGCTGCCGCCTCCTCCGCCTTCCTGGGTTTCTGCCGCCGCCTGTGAGAGCCACAGCCTTTCATCACCAGTGCGTCCATGGTAGTCGAGGCGTGAAGCAAAGTAATAATAAGAAACAAGCATGACGTGCCCCGCCAAGCGCCCCACAAATAAATAGGATGTTTGCAAAGGAAAATCAACACGGCCCCATCTCTGCTAATTAGCCCTCATCAGCGTGTCACTAGGGCCACCTCATTTTGTTTGTTTGGTGTGAGTGGGGTTTTTTTCACATTTTTCTTAAACACAGGAAGGAAAACTTTTTTTCTTCTCTGATTTTCTGTGGTCTTGCTGGGCAAGGGAAATGGGGTGTCAGCTTTCTCAGGCTTGGTGAACCCTGGGAATCTGTGTCTATGGGCAGGGAGAAGAGACTGGGATCTGTAAGTCACTCAACAAGTATTTTGCGTACCTGTGGTGCGCCTAGCATGCCGTGATTTATTTATTTGGTGACGTGCACATGAACCTGACCTACCAGAACATGCTCAGCGTTTGTGAGGAACCCAGACGGCCAAACAGAATTGGGTTTGGATGCCCACGGTTGGCGTTGAGGGGGAGTGGGGGGGCATTACTGGAACTTGGGGAGGGGTGGTCACAGGAAGCCCACCCAGGAAGCTGAGCTGCTGCAGGGAAGGAGAGAAGAAAAATCTGGGACAGGGTTATGGGTCACTCTTAGTACCTTTGTCACCTCCTGCACCCTTTGGCTCGTGGCCCCGCCTGCTAAGTCCCTCCCATCTTGGCAATTTCTCCTGACTGCTTTGGCCTCTTCTCTATGTCTTCCTTCATGCCAGCCATCTCCATCTGCCTCCCTCCCTCGCTGCCCACCCACCGTCACCCCGTCCCCTCACTTACAAGATTGCCTGGGATCCTGTGTCACTAAGTCCAGTGGGTTCTTGTCTATAGTTGGCTTTGCCCACTGGCAAGCTCTCCTTCCTTGGCCTCCAGAACATCACAGTCCTGGGGAGGAGGGCGGTCCTCCTGCCTCAATGACACCCCTTCCCAGGCCCATCTGGGGGCCTCCACTTCCGGCAGCGGTCCCCTGAACGTGGGTGTTGGCCAGTGTTCCACTCCCACTCCCACCCCTGTGGCTCTGGTTGCCCCTGCTGTGCCGGTGACTCCTGCTGAAAGGTCTGCGATGAGCCCCTGGCCACCTGGACATCCCCATGTGACTGTCTCGTGGCCCTTCCCTTAGCATCACCCCTAACTCGAGCCACTGTGATCGCTGCATCCGCGGGCCTGCTGGCTCAGTGGGAGACCCCCTGCCTCCCAGGGGCTTGGGCCACTCCCCAGCCCCTTGCTAGGAACAGCTCATCAAGTCCTGCCCATCCTGCTGGGACACGGCACCTGTCAGCTGGCTGCCCTGGCCTCCAGACCCCGACCCAGCAGGGTTGGACGTGAGAGGTGTCAGTGGGCTTGTGTCTTCAGGCCCAGTGCCCGCCGGGCTCTTGGGATGCTGTGCGTGGTGTGTTATTGTGACACTGTGCGTCCGAAGCCAGTGACTCCCCCAGAGCCAGCCAGCCCCCCCTTTCCGGTGCCCTGTGTTTGCTTCATTCTCCCGGGGAGGCTGGGAAGGATGTGGCGAAGGTGGAGAGGGCCTGGCTCCCAGCGGGGCCCGGCGTTCACGTTGGAATTGACTTTTCCGCCCTTCCCGGAATGCAGGCTGGCAGCCACGCAGGCGGGCTCACTGGACTGGCTGAATGGGGCTCTGTTCCTGAGGCAGCCTAGGGCAGCTCGAGAGAGAAAGAGAGAGAGTGAGCACGGTATTTCCACGGACCCCCACCTGGAAACTGCTGCCCGCCTCGCCCTGGAGATAAACACGGCTGCGGCCAAGGCGGCTGACGTGTCGGCGCCCGTGGCCCGGAGCCGGCCAGGGCGGGCGCTCCCTACATGTGCCAGTCTCCAGGGAACCTGGTGCCCATCTGGCTCTGGGTTCTGAGACGGCCACTCTGAGACTGCAGGTGACATCATGGGTAGGCTCCGGGCCTCCCTCCCTGTCCCCGCCCTCCCCTCCTTGACACCTCTTTCCCAGGGCTCCTGCTGAAAGGAGGTTGTGACCACCCAGGAGGTGGCCCAGGTGGGGGACGTCCTCAGAGGATCTCGGGTGTCCCGGGGCCTGTGCTGTGGGAGCCAGACAGGTCCTGGCTCCGCCTCTCACAAGGTGTGTGACCCCTGGCAACTTTCTTGACTTCTCTGAGCCTTGATTTCCTCTTCTTTGAAGTGTGTTAATAATACTTCTCTAATAGGGTAGGGTTATTTTTATTGTTTTTAATGTTTATTTTAGAGAGAGACAGAGACAGAGACAGAGAGAGACAGAGTGTGAGGGGAGAGAGATACAGAGAGAGGGAGACACAGAATCCAAAGCAGGCTCCAGGCTCGGAGCTGTCAGCACAGAGCCTGATGTGGGGCTCGAACTCATGGACTGAGAGACCATGACATGCCCTTCCAACAGGACAGTTTTAAAGAGTGAAAGTGATGAGATATTGGCTGAAAAGCAGACAGCACTGAACTATGAAACATGAATAGTTTTTACATCCAAGGGTGGGGGATGGGAGGGAAATAGGGGCCCAAGCTCCCGGGCACGCGGGAAGGTCGTCCAGCCTGGTGTGGCCTCACACGTGTCCCAGCATGCCCAGCAGAGGCCGAATTTCAGAGGAGAAAGGAATCATCCCACTGTCTTGTCCGGAGAGTCTCTCGGTGTGTTTTTAGAATCTTCAAGGGGAAGTGTGACCCGTCCCTTCCAGAGCTGGGATTTTCTCTCCCTGGCAGAGGGTGGCCCCACCTCTGCCTGGATAGTCCCTCCGACAGGAAGGCAGGTCCCTGGATTGCCAGGCAGCCACGGCCCCCTCTCTTCCATGATGCGCACCCCCTCTTCCGTCAACCCCTCGCTCTGTGCAAATGGGGAGGCCTCTGAGTTTCCACCCCCTGGGAGCAGCAGCACAGGGGGCGACCTGCCTTCCAGGGACACAGGACCATGTCCACAGACACGTCTGGCAGAGTGCTCAGTTGGCAGAGCACGAGGACTCCTGGCACCCCAGTGGATGGGGGTCAGGGATGCTGCCAAATGCGCTAGAGCACGGGAGACAGCCCCCACCACGGAGAGTGACCTGCCCTGGCGGCCAGGGGTGCCTCACTCAACATCCCTCATCCAGGGCCACATCCAGACCCGAACTCAGAGCAGCTTCTGTGGGTCTCCTAGCATTTCAGAGATGGCGAATGGGGGCAAAGTCAACCAGCTTCTTTTCCAGTCGGCATCCGAAAGGAGGATCTTGCAAAGGAACGAACGTCATGAAAAAGATCCTGGCCTTTTTGCCTCCTTCCCTGTAGTCACTTACCAGCTCCTGCCTGGTGACAGGCACCCTGTGAAGTGCTGGAGAACCAGGTACATTTGCTCAGAGTCCAGGAACTTTTGCAGAGCCCGGTTGGAGCTGGGGATCCGGTGGGGGGAAAGTGGTCTCCGCTCTGCCCCTGTTCGGCCCTCTCCCCCTCACCGCTTTCCTGACCGCGTGGCCGGGACATGGCGCCTGCATTCCTCATTACTTCTCAGGCTCCGAGACACACGGAAGGATTCTTGGGGAAGGGGCAGGGGGCTCTCCACACCAGGCTCAGCGCTACTACTGCCCTGTGAACTCAGGGTGAGCCACTCCAGCTTCTGAGCCTCAGTTTCCCAAACCCGTCTTTATCAGTCAGGCTTCTACAGACAAACAACCAATAGAATATACAGAGATGTAGATTCACGAGAGGAATTGACTCATGTGATTGCGGAGGCCGAGAAGTCCCATGGTCTGCTGTCTGCAAGCCACCGGCCCAGGGAAGCCAAGGCCCAGGGAAGTCCAAAGCTAAGAACCAGGGGGCCAAGTTCAAGTCCAGAGGTCTAAGACCCAAGAGTGCTGATGTCCGAGGACAGGAGAAGATGGCTCTCACAGTTCAATGGAGAACAAACTCACCCTGCATCCCTGTGTCTAGATTTCCCTCTTCTTAGAAAGACACCGTCATAGGCCCAACCTCACCCAGCATGGCCTCATCCCCATTTGATGACAAATGCAAGCAGAGAAGTCCACGTTCTGAGGTTCCCAGGGGACACGAAGTCGGGAGGACACTAACCTAGTACAGCACCTCAAGGGGCCGATGTGGTTACACTCAGCTCGTTACTAAAGGCGCAAGGTCTGTAGGCCCTGAGGCCAATCTCTCTGGCGTGTTACCATGTGCGGACCCTGCCCCCTGTCCCATCCCCCAGTGGCCCCAGCCCGGCTTGGGCAGAGATTGGAACACACAGGAGTGAATAACCATGGATTAGTGGGTCTGAGCTGTTCCAAGGACAGATGAAGGATACCCTGGTGGGGGGGGAGGGGTGGTGGAGGAGGTGGGACAGGCCAGTTGCTGAGGGAGGGAGCCTGTTTGTTTTCACGACAGTAAATGCCTGTGGATGGACCGTGGTTTGCCCAGGGACTCCATGCCAGATCAAGTTGTCCACATCGATCGGAGGGCCACAAAGCCTGGTCAGGGAGCCGGAGAGGGGCTGGCAGGAGCTGGCTGCTTCATGGCATGTCCCCAAACTGTCCCCAGGCATCCTCAGAGTCACTGGGGGAGTTCGGGGGCCGAGGGAACAGAGCGGGTGGGGCTCTGTCCAGGAGAGGCCCTTGGAGACCCTGGGCCAGAGGCCACTCTGCCTCCCTTCCTCTCCCTGCCCCGGGCAGGCAGCAGCCTGTGGGAAGACAGCCCGTTTCTAATGAACAAATTACTGTTCTTGTTAACAGCACGAACAGGGCTTTGGGGGATCAAGGGAGCCAAGCGCTTGGGAAACAGCCACTAATTTAATGAAGACGATGAGTTCTAGATGTGGCCTCTGGCCCAGCAGACAGCTGCCATCCTTGGACTTCTGGACGGGATGGAGGATGAGGTGGGGGCGTGATGGCAAGAGGAAGGGGGCGTCAGGCTGTGTGGGACCAGCGACCCTCCTTTTCTGGCACGAGGACCCACTTCCGAAGAAACTTGGAGATCTCCGCTTGCTCATAGCTGTTGATTTAGCAGCTGCTTTTTGAGAAAATCCGTGACAAAGGGCTGCTACGAATTCAGTATCACTTTTAAATGAAATTTTTTTTTACCTTATTAATCACAACAGACACTCACTGTTGACAAATGGCCGTAGGTGTGTAAGGCGTGTTGATTCTGCCAGCAGACAGGGTTTGGAGAGGCCCACGTTCGCTGGGGGCCCCCTGTAGCTCGGAGGCCCTTGGCCCCCCCATGCTGGAGACCCCTGGCTTCGCCCTCTGGGCCCTGGAGCAGGCTGGGCTCCTCAGGGAACTGGAGGGTGTCTCCCGTTTTATCCTGGCGCCCATGAGGCAGAGGATGGCTCCGCGTGAAGGAACAGTTTTGAGCTATGTTTGAAATTCGAGGAAATGAAAGTAGATTAATGTGCCTTCCTCTCCCTCCCTCCCTCCCTCCCTCCCTCTCCCCACAAAACACATTGAATGTGGCTGGGGACACGTCCCAGAGCCAAACCCGCTGGCAAGACACCACGTAGCAAAAGGCCCACTCTTAGCCTTCCAGAAGCCCCTAGAGCTTCCATTGGAAAAACCGGAAAGGGGTAATTCCTCCAAAAAGAGGCATCTACATTTCCCCGTTGCTCCGTATCCAGAAGTTTGCTCTCAGCTGTCTTATCTGTTGGGGATCTTGTAAAATGTCACTTGAAGCAGGGGTCTGCAACTTAAAAAAAACATAAAAGAAGCGGAGGCCACTGATGCTGAACCCATTTATGTTACTGTATGAAATGGAGGTGGGGGGTCTCCCGGGTCTTACAGCTCAGAGTCAGCAGGGGGCGTAGGCCGGGACCAGGCACTGCTCACCACCTCTGTCTGGGACCCTCCCAGCCTCCCCCGAGCGATGGGGGGGGGGGCACCCATGTAGGCTTTGGGGCTGTCCTTGGAGGGGTCAGCTGCTCCCCGTGGGACCATCCAAGTCCCTGATAAAAGCAGAGCCAGCCATGCATGGTATATACCCGGCGCTTCCCACTTCACTTACAGCTACTTCTCCGGGAGGGTCATTTACTGACAATTACGGGTTTAAAGTGGGTCCAGTTTAGCGAGCGGTTTCTATAAAGAGCAGAGCAGGATCCCCAGGGAGTGAGAGCCAGGCGGGGGGTGGGGGCGGGGAAAGCAGGCACTATCTGTGTTATGGATTTTATCGAGTCATAAACAAGGCTGGAGAACAAACAATTAAAACTGGCTGATGCATGGGGCTGCCTCGCCAGCTGGCTGTCACTGAGGCCTGTGCCACCGAGGCCTGTGCCGCCGCCGCCAGAGCGGCCCGACCCAAGGGGGCAGGGGGTTAGATTCTAGGACCCCCCTCCTCTCCCCCAACCCAGTTGAGCCTCCTCTGAGCCCCGCCCCCCCGCCCCCAAGGAACCTTTCACTCTGCGTGTGCTCAGATGGTCCCAAGCATTGACCGGGTTGGGAGTGACTCGCACCCTCTGAGCCTCTGGAAGGAAAATGCTCAGCCTTGCAGGGATATGATAAAAACCAGAGTAATTCGCTTTACAGAGTGCAGGGAGACGCTGCTCTGAAAATGTACCCATAAGGATGATGTCCGATGGAGCTTGGAAGGGGCTGACACTGAATGAGAGGCCTGTGACGCCCACGGTTCCGTGAATTCTGTTGCCATCCCCCCCTCCACCCCCCGTGGGCCGTGTTGCAGCCAGTTATGTGCATAATCCTGGAGCGTCCTGTGACCAAAGTCTTCTGGTGCCCTGGTTTACGAAACCGAGACCACAGAAGTTAAATATTTTGCCCACAGTCCAACAATTGCAAATGGCAGGGGGCAGGGTTGAGACTTGATCATGGGTCTCCTGTGTCCTGAGTCCAGAAATCTTACTGCATCCGGCATTCATCTTTGACCGAGGTCAGCTTTCTCTCCTGGGTCAGCAGTGGGAGTGGCTGGAGGCTCCTGCCCAGGGGCAGGGGGGTACCCGTAGCTTGAGAACCATTGGAGTCCCCACTCTTCAAGCTCACAGTGAGACAGGAAAGGGAAATGTTCAAGGACAGGGTGAAATGAGGAGCGGCCGGAGGTTGGTAGCCGTGAGCACAGGTGCTGAGCAGGTGAGCTGAGACCAGGTGTGTGGGCACAGGGTTAGGAGACCGACCCCGGGACCTCCACTGCCCACCTGGTCTCCAGAAGAAAGTGGTCAGGGTCATGCCTGTGCCTTTCTGGACTGGAAGTGGGGGAAGTGCCAGCCTCCAAGGTCAGCCCCTCTCACCCCCAACCCACATCTCTGCCTCCTTTGCTCAGATACAGAGGGGCTGTGATGAGACTCGGTCTTCCGAGGCCCTGGAGGGGGGATTAGGATTGAAGAGGCCCCAGATCAGAGCAGTGGCAGGAGATTCTGCAGGGGCTGACACCAGCCTGTCCCTGTCCTTCATCTCCCTGTGGGCAGCAGAGTCAGCTGTGGCCTTACTCAGTGCTGGGGAATGCCGGGAAGGGACTTGATCCCAGGCCCCCAGACATTGCACTGCAAAACCCAGGTACATCAACAGTCAGAGCCCTCCCCTCAAAGGCCAGGGACGCAGGACACGGAAGACAGCGAGATGCGTCAATACAAAACTGCGTACATCAGATGCAAACAAACACCATGCATCAGGATAGGTGGTTTTGTACAGGTGACCCCACTTCATAGTCCTGCCCACCCATTTCACAGGTTAGGAGACTGAGGCTCACAGGGGTTGAGTGAGGTGACCCGCCCAAGGTCTCCAGACCAGGTGTGGAACTCCACTAGGCTTTCAGGCCATGCAGCCTCCCAGCCACCCAGCTTGGTGGGGCCAGAGGGGGACCCAACCAGGTTGCCGAGGCCCGTTCTGATTCCGATGATCATTATGCCAACAGACATGCCTTATCTCTGGGGGGACCCCTTGCCTGTACCCCCACCCCATGGGGACCTCTTCCGGTCCTTCTGGGGCTCCAGATTGTCCAGGGTTCTGCTCCAGAGGCCCCGTCCTGGCAGACCTCTCCCTGCCTCTGGCCAATCCTTCTGACCTTTGCAGCTGTGTCCAGAATAGTCCAGGCGTGTTGGGACAGGCAGGGGCTGGAGGGAGGCCTCCCTGGAACAGGAAGCCAGGAGGGTCTCTGACTCAGTGGGCTCCCTGCAAAGTCTAGGACCCATGATTTCTGCAATACCTGAGCTGTGTCCCTGACGCCCCCGGGCTGCTTGGCAGGCGGTCCTGAGCAGCAGGGAGCCAGACGGGACGGGGCCTGTCCTCCAGCTGCTGCTTCTATGCCTCCGGGGGCAGACTGGCCCTTGCCAGGGCCTCTGGGAGAGCGAGGTGGGAGAGCATGGCGCTCTCACTGATGCTGCACCCCAGCCCCCTGCCTGTCCCTGGGGCTACGGTGAGGAGCTGGGGCCATCTGGGGCTGGCCCCTTGACCCCACACCTCATTAAGAAGCGGCTTGTGATGCTGGCCTCGTCACTGACCCTCTTAGGCCACCCTGGCCATGTCCTTGCAGCAGGCAGCGGCCCAGGACCCAGTCACATGCAGAGCTGAGAAGGACACGTGTTGGGACAGGGTGCCGGGACAGCATGGGAGGGCCACGCTGGCACCCAGGGGCCCCTCTTTCCCAGCCTGCCCTGGTATCTATGCTCCCAAGAGCCTCGAGACGGCCCCTACGCTGTGGCCCAGTGTCCGTGGGGCCCACTGCCGGTCAGAAGCCTAGCGTGAGAGTTTCACACAGCCAACAGTGTTAACCTACAGCCCCAGGGCCTTGACACGTGCCTCTCACAAGAGCATGGTTCCATTTCTGCCTTTCCCCACGCACAGGGGTCCCCTCCTGTATGCCGTTCCCACCGCCTACCGCGTCCACGCACGCCTTCCCCTGCCCCCGGACCTGCTTTTCCTGTGTGCACCTCCCAGGCCTTTCTCCCCTGAGTCACCTTTTCTGCTCACATCTTCCTCACCCGCACCCACTCGTGCTCATTCCTTGAAAATGCTAATTGAACATCTGCTGGGTCCCAGGCACTGTTCTAGGAGCCGAGGATGGGGTTGTTCGCAAAAGAGAAACGGGCAAAGACCCCTGTTCTCCTGGCCGCCACGTTCTGGCAGGAGAAATTCCCGGCAGGATAGCTAGGGAATTGCATATATGCTGGATGCTGGTAAGCAGCGGGGGGGGGGGGGGGGGGGGGGGGGGGGGGGGGGGGGGGGGGGGGGGGGGGGGGGGGGGGGGGGGGGGGGGGGGGGGGGGGGGGGGGGGGGGGAGCAGAGCAGGAAGGGGGTGTAGGCCTATCGGGTGCGTGTCTGCGTGTGCGTCTGCACGTGTAGGTCTGCACACGTGTATCTGTGTGTGTGTGTGTGTCCACATGTGTGTGTCTGCATGGTGTATCTGCACCGGTGTGCATGGCTGCTTTGTATCTGATCTAGGCAGCCAGAGGACATGTGCCTCAGGTGCCTGGACCTCTTTCCTGGAGCCCACAGATCTGCACCCACCCTGCTCTGCCCTGCCCAACAGGGAGCCCTCGAGGCTCTCTAGTGTGGACAGTTCACAGCCAGCCCCAGAAGTTGGGGGGAGAGGGGCATTGGCCAAGACTAAGTCTGGGGGAACTGTTTTTGAGATGCAAGTAATATCAGGCAGACCTAGATTGGAATCCCAAACATTATTAGCCATGTCATGGGGAAATTCTCGTTAACCCCTATGCCTCTATATTTCCTTCTGTTGAATGGAGGTGCTGAAATTGACCTGGTGAATTTTCTATGAGATTAAAAGATAAAAATGCAAAGTGTCCAACACAGAGCTGGCCATGTGATCCGTGCCCCAAGAAGGAAGGACACTGAGGCAGGGCCATGGCAGGTGAGGGGACGGGGCCAAGTTAGGAAGAGGCTGAGGACCCGGGGCCCACAAGCCCCTGCCCCACTGGGCACTCTGTCACCCTGCCCTGCCCCAGGACAGAAGGGGTTAGAAGCCAGCCCTCGTTACCCACGCAGGCCTCTCTGCGTATCCAATGGCCGCTTGCAGCCAGTGTCCCTTGGAAGCTGTCTGCCTAATCCAGTTAACGCCTCCTGTGATCCGATTATTTCGTGTAAGAAACCCCAAATCTGATCAGAAGGCACCATGTGAGTGGTACGAGTTGGGGGAGCACTGCGGAGAAGGGGTTCAAATTTGAGTGCCATCTGCAACTCCCCTGAGGCTTCTGGCCCCTCCATGCTGGGCGTCCACCCGGATGAGCCACACAGGTGCCACCCCTGTCCTCCCCCAGGCCCCCGGGAAGCACATGCTGCCCCCATCACCCCTAGTCTCTGAACTCATGCCCATGGCCTCAGAGGGCAGCCTCCCCCCACTAGCCTGGCCTCCAGAATCGTCCCCTCCCAGTCAGGAGAGTCCCGACTATGGAAGAAGGGGATGATGGGGCACCCGGGAGGCTCAGTCCATTGAGCTTCCAACTCTTGGCTTTGGCTCAGGTCATGATCTCAGAGTTTGTGAGTTCGAGCCCCACATCAGGCTCTGTGCTGACAGTGCAGAGCCTGTTTGGGATTCTCCCTCTCTTTCTCTATACCCCTCTCCCACTCACACAGTCTCCGTCTCTCTCAAAATAAATAAATGAACTTTAAAAAAAGGGAGGGAGAGGGGATGAGGTGGTTCCTTTCCCTGCCTTCCCTAGAGTTTTGGGCACCAGAGTTGCCCAGAAACGTGAAGAACATGGGTGTTTGGGTTTGAAGCACATTGATGCTGGGGCCCCCTGCCCTGCACGGACCCCTGGGAGCAGCTCTGAATCTAGGGCTGTGGAGGGAACCGCAGAGCCCTTCCTGTCCTTCCAGAGTCAGGGATTGGGCCCAGCAGGAGGATGAGGATGGAGGCCCCTTCAGGGAAGGCCTGGGGGAGAGACGTGAACCGGGGGTGTGGCTTTGCTGCAGTTTGGCGGGGGGAGGTCCCTGCTGCCGTATGTAGAAAGAGCAGGTTGGAGCAGATGAGCTCCGAGCTCTCCCCACACCACCCTGCATGACCCTGTGAATCTGCGGATCTACAAACACAGCGCCCCTGGGTGTTTGGAGGATCTTAGCCCCCCACAGGGTGTTTGGGAGAAAGGCAGGTGCACAGGACATGAATCCATGCCCCTTTGATTCCGTGCCTCCCCTCCACCCCAAGCTCGTGGTGTCACACACTGCTTGAAGTGAGCCCTCTGTGGACGTTGGTGGGGTCCCTCATTCCAAAGCAGGGGACAGGCTAGAAGGCCCTGGGGTAGGGCCTGCCCATCCAGTAGTCCTTGGCCCGCTCCCTGGGTCCGGCCCTCACCGCCTCGCCCTGCCCTCCTGGCCCCTCCTGCCGCCCTGAGCTCGGCTCCTCAGAGTGAGGGGCTCCCCGCCTGCCCCGTTGGACTCCAAACAGCCACATTTCTGGAAGCAAGCTCTGCAGGCGGGGGAGCTGGCGGGGACAGATGGCTGGAGGCGCTGGCAGGGGCATAGGAGGAGGTCAGCACATCCTCCGTGCGGCCGGCCGGCCTCAAAAATAAAAAGCCTCAAAGTCTCTCCCCTCCAATGCTCTCTCTTTGGCTGGGTTCCGACTCCATTTTGATCATTTTTATTTTTATGATCCTGATAAAATCTGCTCTTACACATTCTAATCATACAGGTTATAATCCTGATGGCAGGACCAGGGCATCTGCGTGTCGCCGGCCTCTTACCGCCCCCCCCCC
>NC_043716.1:51469026-51537021 GCF_006229205.1 Suricata suricatta | reverse complement strand
AGCACATGCGCAGATGTGCCCTCCAGTGGCTGCCTGCCTTCCCTTTAAGGCTGTCCCCCTGCAGTCCCCCTTTCAGATCACCTGATTAGGGCAAGGACAAAGGCATGACTAGGTGTTCACGGCATTCAGCGCCTCTGTGGTACCTGCTAATCTGCAATGGCCCCTGGGGACTGCTCAGGATAAACTAGCCTCTCCGCCCACTGGCTGAGGATGGAGATCTGTTGTTGCCCAGACTGGGTGCACTCCTGTGCCCCTTGCCTGATCCCACACCCCGAGTGGGGTTTCCGCCTCCAGCAACCAGACCAGAATCATCGGTGCCTCAGGGCCAGCCAGCACCAACATAGGAGCAGCATTGTGAATAGGGTGAGCACTGAGTGCTTTTCCGTGACTTCCTTTCCATCCTCTCCCAGGGCAGTGTGGCAGGTGGCAATGTCCCCACTTTGCGGTTTGGGGAACTGAGGCTTGAGCAGTAAGTGACTTACCCAAGATTCACCCCCCTGGTAAGTGCTGAAGCAGGACTCAGAGCCACCTCTGGCTCCAAAGCCGGGGCCTTGCCCTGGGCTCTTCCTTCTGTTTTCGTGGCCTCCCTTCTCCAGCTTGCAAGCCTGACCCACATCTCCAGGCCCAGCTCTTTCAGGGGCCTCCCTCACCCCCATTTATATCACTTAATGGACTGAACACCTACAGTCGCACCTTGAAAGTGTGTATGTGCACGCGCGTGCGTGTGTATGTGTGTGTATGCACTCATACGTGTGCGCGCGCGCATGTGCATTTCTGTGTGCTGCTCTCTCCCAGCTGGAATGAGTGTGGAACTGCACCGTCACACCGTAGGGAAGCTGCCTTAGGGGAAAGTATACAGTAGGCACTCAATAATGACCCCTAGACAGACTAAGTGAGCAAGAGGTTACAAAGCCTGCAGTTTTCCTTTTTGGCTTAAACAGATGGTATAATGACATCCCAGTACCTCCAGTTGAAGAGGGCGTGCATGGCAGGACATGCATGAGGACGCAGTTCTGGGTTCCCATCCCCGGCCCTGCCGCTCACAGCTGAGACCCGTGCTTTGGGCTCCCCATCTGTAAAACGGGTCCCCAGGGAAGGGCTGTTGCGGGGACGTCCTGGATTCCTCTGGGTACAGCACCTACTGGCGTGCAGAGAAGTGCTCCTTGCCTGTGCTCCCTGTTATTGTCCAAAACCCTTAGGTTGGGGAGCCTGCCCTGGAATTCTGTTACCCTGACCTGGGCACTCTAAGGGACACTGTGACATCCCCTCACCCTTCTCAGATGCTGTTGCGGGATAAGCCTAGCCTGGATGAGTCCAGAGCAAGGTTTCTCAGACTCTGCGCTTTGGCCCTTTGGGCCAGTACTCTGTTCTGGCGGGCGCTTCTGTGCCTCGTTAGCAGCATCTGTGGCCTCTAGCACTGGATGCCCATTGTGGCAACCATAAACGTCTCCAGAAATTGCCACATGTCTTCTGGAGGGCATTTCTGGGTCTCACCGCTCACCTAGAGCATCAGGTCTCCCCCATGCGTTGGAGATCCCTGGAGGGCTTAGCACAGCCCCACCCGCAGAGTCTCTGATTCCTTGGACGGGTCTAAGGCAGGGCCCCGAATCTGCATGTCCACCACGTCCCCAGGTGCCGCTGCTTCAGCTGCTCCGGGGACCCCGCCTGGAGCACCCCAGGGAGCATACTCTCTCCGCATGGTCACGCTTTCGAGACGGTGAGGTCAGTAGCTCACCTGGTGCCACAAAGGGGTAGAGCAGGAGAGGCACATGTTAGATGCCTCCCTACGGCTGTGAAGGATCACCAGCAATCCTGAAGACCATACAGAAAAAAAATTACGACAGACTCAAAAGCGGCGTGAAGGCTTTGGAAGGAGGGCGGCCACACGGGCACATGCTTAGGAAAGGAGAAGCTAACGGCTGGAGGGTTTCATGATCGAGACCCGGAGACATCCCACGGAGGCTTCGATGGGCAGAGGAGAGCTGCTCGTGCGGGTGCTGGGGCTGGAGAGCCTGGGCCCTCCCGGAAGGGCTCGTTTCTCGAAGGGCCAGTGGAGCCTGGGGGACCGCAGTGCTCAGCTCTGACTTGGAAAAGCGGCTCGGAGTCCCGTGTCACCTACGAATGAGCCGCGCCCGTCCCGAAGCTTCCTACGGCCACATGGAAAGTTCTGGAGGCTCTCAGCTCCTTAAGGGGAGCAGAGTGCTGGGCAACCCCGGGAGAGTGGCTGCCAGCAGGGCGCCCTGGGGTGTTTGCAGCTCCATTAACTGAGTGGTAGGCTGGCCTGCCCCGTGGGCATGGGCAGTGCCTGGCCCCACCTCTGTCCCGAGGCCCTGTGGACACGCACTGGGGAAGGCCGGGAGCAGGGAGCAGGTCAAGCTCAGCCTTGTGACCCCAGCCTGGTGACCCCGGACTCCAGAAACTCACTCACTCTGAGGGTGTAGAATTTGAGTCAGGGTCTGTGTCCAGGCTTCTCCATTTGTAGCTGGAAGGGTGACCTTGGGTAGGATCCCTGAGTTAAGAGACCTCTGCCCTGTGCCTCATCTATAGCCAGGCGCTGGGCCGGGCCCTTTACACATGCTGTTTTATCCCAAATCGCATTAGAGCCACAGGAGGCATGATCTTTCCCTTTCGGACGGATGAAGACACTGAAGGTCAGAGTGGCAGCTAGAAAGTGACTGTAAAGACCATTATTGGGCTTAGTTTTCCCATCTCTGAAAGGAGGCCTTTTCCCGCCTAAAGCTGTCATGAGAATCAGATGGGGAGAACATAGGAAAGGCGTTCCAGTGCCACAGATTATAATCATGACAGTTAAACTTCCGAACCTTCCGATTTCAAGAGCCAGGTAGGATTTGCCTCCAAACGTCAGGGGAGGCAGCTCCGTAAACCCGTTTGGTCAGCCAGGGGGGTCTGGAGCCGGGACTCCAGGTGGGCGGCCCCCCGGACGAGCACCCACCCACCCCACCCCACCGAGTCTGCTCAGGCACCCGAAATTAGATTTCACAGTTGGGTGCCCAGACATACCGAGTCGAGCTCCATGTGTTTCTGGCTCGAGGAGGAGATAAGATTTGATTAAGAAGACCGCTATTAATTTATGGCAAGTACACTCGAGCTAAGGGAGAGGCTGCTTTTAATTAATAGCCAGAAGGAACTTACGTTCTTGGTCTCAGCAAGGGGGAGAGGGGTGGAGAGAGGGAGACAGCTGAGCAAAGTAAGTGATGTAGGTGAATTGATCCAACCACACACTCACCCCTTCCTTTTGAAGACATATAAATAAATAAAGGGCATTGGGAAGATGGGCAGCATTCCAGTTCAGGAGACTGGCAGGGGGGCGCTGGGAGAGCCAGCCAGCTGAAGAGGGAGGAGGAGGAGGAGAGAGGCAGTGCTCCCGGTTTTTCGGGTGCTCACCGTATGCCGGGCGTTATGCTAAAACCCTTTGTGTGCATCACCTTACAGCAGCGCCACAAGCAGGTGGAAAGTGCAACAAGAAATGCAAACATTCCAAGAGTATCCAGTGACTGGTAAATCCTGTCTCCCTGACTCCTGCCATTGACCTTGACTTCCCGCTAAGGATCCAACTGCCCGTTTCTTCTACTCTTCTAACTTTTCCAGTGACATCCTGCATACGCCTGAGCCTAAGGGGGTGCATGTGGGTGTATGTTTTGTGAATGTGAAAAGTGGTTCCAGTCTACCCTTATTTTAGAGCCAAGGAAATAGGCGCTCAGAAGGGTCTAGTAACTTTCCCAGGGTCACACAGCTCCTAAGGGAAGGAGCCCCGTTTCATGCCTGGTTCCTGAGCCCTTTCTTTCGCTACTGCCCTCTCTGGGCTCACACTGAGAGCTGCGTCCAGGGCATGGCGGGGGGGGGGGTTCCCTACACAGGAGAGGAGGGGGTCAGTCCTGGCGGAGGGCGGGAGATGGTGAGGACAGGAGCACCCACAGCGATTCAGCCATTCAGCCGGCACATCCATGCCTGATGGATGGCAGATGGGGTTGTTGCCCAGAATGCACCCTGATCATCAGTGTCTTGGCGTCCTACTCCCCCTCCCCCCATCCCAAGCTTCTAATGAACCTACAGTTTGAGATCCAAAAGGAACCCAAGAGTTCAGTACTACTCAGAGGATGGTCCATAGACCAGCAGCTTCAGCATCATGCTACTCTTAACCAACTGAGTCAGAGCATTTGGGGGTGGGCCCAAGAATCTTGATTTTAATACCCCCACCCCAGGCGATTCCTTTTCACAAGAGTTTGAGAAGCACCACATCATCCAATTTACAGATAGTGCATTTGAGATGCAGAAAGAGACCTGAGTTGTCCAAGGGCACATAGCTTGTTTATAATGGTTGGGGTGGGCTGGGGGAATGGGATAGGCTAGTCTTGGACAGGCTCCTGACTCCCAGTCCCATGCCCTTTACACGGAAGCGGCCCAGACCCTCGCATTCGACCCTGGCACCCAGGACAGGAAGCGCACGGCATTGGGGAAAGAGTATATTTTCTCAATCAGACAGATCTACGTTCAGATCCTGGCTCTGCCTCTAGCTGTGTGGCCTTGGTCACATTACTGAACCTCTCTGGGCTTCAGTTCTTCACATCTGCAACAGGAATAGCATCATCCTCCTTGCTAGGTGGCTGACCAGACTCAGGGAACTGGTGCCAGTCAGTGTGCTGGGCACAGAGACAGTGAGAAGCCAGTATTGAGTCCTGCTCCCTGACTTCTCCATGCCCGAGAGTGGGACCAGACCCCTGAGCAGAGAAGGTGGAGTCGGCCATGCTGTGCTTACTCTGTCCCCTTTGCCCCTGCCCCTTTGTCTTCCCCTGGAGATTGGTTTCTAATCAGCAGTGAGCACAGATGAGTGGCCACTGGCATCCATCACCTGTAACAAATCAACAGGGTCTGTGGTCTTTTCAACCTCTCCTCCTGTGCAGTGGTTACCTAAGGGTCAAACGGGGTGGCAGGAGGGGCAGCAAGATCCCTCAGAGGGCAAGAGGGAGTCGTGGAGGGCAAACACCCCTAGGTGGTCGGTGCTGGGGGACCCCCGTGCCACATGGAGTGTGAGCCTCAAACTGCACAGTTGGGGAAACCAAGGCTTGGGAGGGGGACAGGATCACGATCTGTCCACATGCTCTCACCAGGTTGGTGGCGGAGCCAGAGGAAAGCCCCGGCCCCCGGACCCTGGGTCTGGAGCTCAGAGTCCTCAGGCCAGCGCCTGGCACACAGAGGGTGCCCCGGGAGGACTTGCTGGCAGCCGACTCACGGGTGTCGGAGAGCAGGACAGCATGGGGTGGGGGTGGCACCCCGCTCTTGAGTGTTGGCTGTTGCCCTCTCTTGGGAAGGGAGGGTGGGTCCTGTGGCTGGACATTCAGGTGTGAAGAGTACTGCTCTGTCACTCCTGAGGACACCAGCCTCTTTGGGAAAGATGACACTGAGTGTGGCTGCCCGGGAGGTTTCCGACCTCCCTAGCCCTGCTCAGCTCCGCCTGACCCCCACTGCTACCCAGACCCCAATCCAGGGCCTGCCAGGCACCTCTGTCCTGGAGCTGGCAGAGGTCCGAGAGGCTTGGGTGCCCGTGCTCAACTGCCAGCTCTTGAGATTGGCCCATGTGCAGGACACAGGTCGGGGGAGGGGCTTGTATGCTTGGGGCACAGCTGGAGGCGCCCCTCTCTCACCAGCCTGGAGATGGGGGTCCCACACAGACTGTGAGTGAGCAGCCCCCCTCCACGGGCCACATCCACCCCAGCCCAGGGACTCACTTGTTTGCAGGCAGGTTCCAGGGTCAGGGACGGTCCCCACAGCCAGGACACACCATGCAGGATGGTGCGTCTAACTTTTCCTCCAGACTTTGAGGTCCGAGATGGAGAGGGGACAGGGACCTGCTGGGTGGGGATGGATATTCAGATCCCTCCCTCCTCTGCTTCAGGGAGCTGAGCATGTTTTAGAACGGGGGTGGGATGCCATGTGGAGATGCACGGACTGTTCCAGAAGAAGGGATAACTCCATCCCCACAGCAGAGCCCAGCGCACAGGCAGCCCAAGTGCCCGCTTGAGTGTGGAAAGAGGGGTCACAGCACCATGAGGTCTGCCTGCATCGGGGCTGGTCTCGGGAACTCACCCACTCTTCCGATGAATATTTGTTAAGTGACTACTGTTTGCTTAGAATGCGGCACTCTCTGCTCACAGGGAGCATATGGTCCAGGGGGAGAGACTTAGCTTAAACTTATTTAATTACTATAGTGATTGGTTCCATAAGGCAAGTTACAGGAGTCTATAAAAGTATTCAAAAGGGGATCCATGACCTGGAGTGTGGGGTCTAGGAAGGCTTCCCAGAGGAGGTGGCATTTAAGCTGATCCCTAAATGATGTGTAGGAGTTAGTAGGCCAAGAGGTGCTGTGGGATGAGCATCCTGGAAGAGGAGACAGCATGTGTAAAGGTCCTGGGGCTCGTGGGAGGGCCCTTGCTGCATTTGAGGGACTGAAAGGATGCTGATGTGGAAGAGAATGTCTCTGTTCCAGGAAGCCCAGAAATCAAGTCGGCTGATGAGACACACAAGCCTCCACCCTGGCACCCCTCCCCCACTTCTGTACACAGACATGAGAGTGCAGTGCTATGGAGGAAATGGAATCTCCTAGAAGTTTCCTGGGTGAATGGCTCTAAAGCCTGTATCTGAAGGATGAGGGAGGCACCCAGCAAGAGGGAACTCTCTCTGGCCTGGAAGGGCCAGCTGAGTGAGAGGAGAGGGTGAATGCCCAGTCAGGAGGGGATGCAGAGCCTGTGCCTACATGGAGGCCGCCCAGCCAGGGCCACGGGTGTGGGCAGGCAAGCAGGGCCCGGCCCTTGGCCGGGGCACTGAAGGTTCTTTCTCGCCCCTTGGTTGTCAGACTCTCTTTTCTCCGAATAGGACGCTGGCGGGGCTCCTGCATTATTAATGGTGACACATAGTAAACATTTTGATAATTGTCACAGCCACAGGCTCTGAGATGCAGCACCAGCTGTTGCCAGCGTGAGGAAAAAAGGCGGAATGCCCGCGCCTGCGTGGCACATGCCTCCAGACGCTGGTGCCTGCGCACCCCACTCTCCTCCTTGTTTTTACTTCACCCCCACCCCACCTACCAGAGATCAAGCACCTCCCGGGGTTTATTTAGCCTGATGTGGGGGGCTGGGTAGTGCAGAGGAGGGGCCCTCCCCACCCAACCCAAGAGAGCCCCAAGTTAGGGTTCCTACACTGAACCTTCCCCCCAGCAGGGGCCTCGCAGTGCCCCAGATAACCCGACCTCCCCACCCCAGGCCCTGCCCAATGCCACTGCACTCAAGAGGTGACTGAGTCAGACTATGGTGACCAAGTCAGACCGAGGTGCTGCATCAGTCCCGGGACAGGCTGGAAAGGGGGTTTTCCCCATGGGAGATCATGAGGGACACCTTCCTGAGGCCCCTCGCAAGGCCTGGCATTTGGGGAGCAGTGCCCATGGCTGCTTCTCCGGGGCTCCGACTGATGACCAGATGAGAGCCTGGAGGGATCGAGGCCCAGCATGGTGGACAGGCCACCGTCCTTGTCTCTGCCTGGTCGCTGCTTCCATCAACCGCTAGAAGAATGCACAGAAGGCATGCTTGAGCTGGGGTTTGGGGGGCGCCTGGGATCAGAAGCCAGGCGTCTCCACAGCCCAGAGCTAAGGTGGTGTGAGGCTGCAGGAGTGGATATAAAGCGCCCCCCCTGCACCTCGACTCCGGGAGGCTCAAGAAACCAGAGGGAGAGTCTTACCTTACCAGCCATGTCGGGGGACACACTTTGGCATCTGAGTTTTCCCAAGTTCGGTGTGGCACTGGCTACGCCTTTTGCAGGTCCCGGTGCAACATGAAAATGGAGGTCCTTGCTTGCAAAGCAGGCAAAATAGTGCTGTTCAAGTTACTAAAATACCAAGCTTCCGCTTTCTTCCGCGTCCCTCCTCTGCTCTCACACCTGCACCCCTTCCCTTCCAAAGCACAAGCCTGAACGTGACATTATTGAGCCCTTGAAGATGGGGGTGTTAGCAGAGTGCTGAACCGTGTGAGGGGCCCTTCTGTGCGGGGCCCTTCTGCGCAGGGCCCCTCGGGGCCCCAGGGCTCAGCCCAGAGACGTGGCCCTGGTGCCGCGTGAGCCGCTGCGTCGCCCAGAAGTGAGCGCGGCTGTGATCAGGAAGCCTGTCCATTTGAGGGAGGGGACGACCGGAGATGCCCCACTCAGGGTGGAGCTCGGGGTGCGGAGGGAGGCCGCTGGCCAGGAGCAGGTGTGTGGCAGGTTTCAACGGTGGACAGGTGGGGGCAGTGCAAGAAAATGGGGCTCTGCGGTCTGGCCGGGAGGAGCGTGTAAGGCAGATCTGTACCCACCGAGAACGAGAAGAACGGGGTGAGGGTGGAGTGTGCTAGGAAGAGCCCAGCCGTGGCCTGGGGGCGGGGGGGGGGGGGCGCCCTGTCACTGTGCTTGTGTGGCTTACCTACACATGTGGATTGTCCCACGCTTTGGGAGGCCAGAAGTCAGACCAAGGTGTCAACAGGATGGGCTTCCTCGAGACCTCTCTCCTTGGCTCATAGGTGCCATCCACCTACGCCCTGTGTCTTCACATGGTCCCTCCCCCCCCATGTGTGTCTGTGTCCTAATCTCTTCCTAGAAGGCCATCAGTCGTATTCTCCCTTCATTTCCTCTGCAAAGACTCTGTCTCCAAATCCAGCCATGTTCTGAGGACCCGGGGGGTTAGGACCTCAAAACCCGAATTCTGTTACGGGGGGAGGGGGCTGAGAAGGGGACACAGTTCCGCCCAGAGCAGCTTCCCAGAGGAAATGCAATTTGAGCTCACATCCAAACGATGACCTAAAGGGTGTTCCGTCTCCAGAGGGAAGGGGGAGCCCTCCGGACGGAGAGCATCATCGAGGAGCCCTGGTGAACGCAGCGCAGGTGCTGGAGAAGATTCCAGCAGTGCCGCCTGGGGAGGCTGCAGGCAGGGCGGGCCCCACCCCCACTGAACCAAGGCCTCTATTCTGGGAGCCTGGTAAGACCGTGATCTTGAAAGACTCGCTGTGACGTTTGCCTGTGTTGAGGACGAGGGACCATGTTTTCGTCTGAATTTTCCAGAACGGAATGGACAGATCTCTATCGAGACACAGGCACAGGGGGAAAGGCCGATGTCCCACTGACACAGGCAGGCAGGGAGAAATGGGGGCAACCAAGGGTGAATTCCTTCTTGCTCCGCCTTCTGTTTTCCTCCAGCCCTCACCGAGGGGAGGAACCTTCCCACCCTGGGATTCATCTGGAAACTCCCTCCCAGACACACCCAGAGATAGTGTCTGCTCCGGGCCGCCCGTGGTGCAATCAGGTGACACCTGCAGTTCACCATCTCAGACTGCAGTTGTGAGACTCTTGGCGGGGGAGGTTGGGGGCAGGCGAGAGATGGTGACAGTGCAGATCCGGCCATGGCAGCAGCTGGGACAGGGCGTCAGGGAGAAGGGAGAGAACTCAGGGTGCTCGGGAGGTGTTAGGATGGCCCTCGGAGTGGCCCACATGGGGGTCCCACCCCCTGAGGGAGTGAAGCCTCAGATGGGGATGTGACCAGGGGGTGGGACAGAGGGGAGAGCTTGATGTGAGATGTGGTGCGGGGGTGGCTTGCAGACCTCAAACAGAGATGGTTAGTGGAGACACGGGCCAGGCATGCTGTGATTCCCCAGGGGCATGCGCAGTGCGGGGAGGGGGCCTGTTTCGGCCACATTAATGGCTGGCGGAGGAGGGCGAGGCCGGCCTTACCCGTCCAGCCCGCGCCTGCTAGCTCAGTTCACCCAGGATTGGCCCAACCCCAATCCCTGCAGGCCCCTTGACCAGGTGTCCCACTGTCCCCAGCTGTTAGACCTGCTAGACACCCAGGCTGGCCCACAGGACCTTGCGTCCTGGTTCCCCAGATAATAATACCCACCCCTGCGATGCATTTGCTCCGTGCCCGTGGGTCCTCGGTCTGCACAGCCACCCTCCGAGGTGTAAATGGCCTCAAGCGTGGTGGCTTAAAGCAGCACGGATTTATTATCTTGCAGTTTGGGAAGCCAGAAGCCCGGACCAGGTCTCAATGAAGGTGGGAGAGCTCGAGGCCTGGGGGGAAAATCCATTTCCTTGTCTTTTCCGCTCCTGGAGGCCGCTGGTCTTCCATCTTGGGGCGGCAGCCCTGGCCAGTCAGGTCTCCTTCATGGTGCACCCGTCAGACGCTGATCCCACCCCCATCCCCTCCTCCATGATACAGGACCCTTGTAATTACACCTCGCCCATCCCATATGACAGAATAACCTCCCTCTTCTAAAGTCGGCTGATTAGCAACCTCAATTCCATCTTTGTGACGTATCAGGACATATTCGCAGGTTCTAGTAGGGATTAGGACGTGGACGTATTTGGGTCCATTACTCTGCTGTCCACAGAGATCACCATCCTTTTACAAACGAGGAAGTTGAGAGGTAAGATCCAGGAGTTAGGTAGTGTCGCCCAGGGGTAGGAGAGGGGCCAGGATTCACCCCCAGGCAGGTTGGCCGCCTGGTTGTGGACTAAGCCAGGCCCGGCCCCTGCCCCTGCCGGGGAGGTCCCTTACAGAGTTCCTTAGGGCAGGGCCACTACCCTCCATCCACATGCCAACTGCAGAGCCCTCTCTTCTCCGCCAAATGCCAGCTTCTTGAGGGTGGGGGCTGGCTTACTTTCTGTCTTTGTGTCCCTGGCAGGCAGCCCAGTGCCCGGGATGCGGCAGGTGCTTGGTACCCGTGTGTCAGGCAAAACACGCATAAACAGGCCCGCCCCTGGGACTTTGGTGCTGACAGATAACATTCAGGAGGCTTTTGAATAAACTCAGCTGAAGCCTTCAGAGGTGTCTGAAAGGCCCCAAACCGCAGCCAGCAGGACTTGTAGACGTTATTCCTTCGTGCCCCTTGGGGCGTCTCCAGGCCTGGATTCCAGCTCCGAGGAGACACTCTCCATCCAAGGCTCCATTCCCAGGCTGTCCCGTCCCCTAAGCTGGCCCCTGCCATATGGGACATGCTCCCCACAGGGAGAGAATGGAAGGCATGGTGTTCTCACCTCCCTGTACAGCAGAGCATGCTGGGGAGGAGCGCAGGTGGGGCTCCAGGGGCCTGCAGAACTGGGACCAGGACCCCGCTGCACTCGGAAGCCCAGAGCTGCATAGAAAGTGGGGAAATAACAGGTGGCACTGGGGTACCTGGGGGTGCTGGCTCTAGCAGAGCGAGGTAGCTAAGGCTTAAAGGGTTTATGGGACTGGCTAAGAGTCGACTGGGCAAAGACCCATGGGGGGGGGGGGTTGCAGGTGCTGGACGCCCTGTCAGGAGAAAAGGAGAGGGACCTGTCCCAGGGAGCCTCATGCTGGCTGGCCCCACTGTGGTGTGCGAGAGCCAAGAGTGGCTGTGGGGAGCACATCCGTTTTCTTCCTTTGACCCAGAGGAACCAGGGCCCAGATGGGTGGACAGTGGCTCAGACGCATGGCAAGGTGGCCCAGGGCCTAGACAGGGACCTGGGTCTCCTGACTCCAGCGCAGGGCTCTCCTGTTTCCAGATGATGAAAGCAAGGCTCTGAGAGCCTGGCAGTACCGTGGACCCCTCCTGGGTCATTCGGACCCACCCCAGGGAAGCCTCGTCCCTGCACAGAGACTGCCGTCTGGAAGGGGTCAACCAGGGCAGACCTCAGCAGCCCCCAGGCCCCGAGCCTCTGTCCTTGGGCGCCTTTCCAGCCCCGGGGTCTCTGGAGCAGATCCAGCCCTCTCTGGCCCAGCCGGGGCTGCCTGCAGAGAAGGAGCCCAAATGGTGACATCGCGGAAGGTCAGCCTGCCCCCTGCCTTCCCAGAGAAACCTCGTGCTCTCGTGCGACCCCACGCGTCCGCAGAGACCCCTCTGCTTTGGGACGTGGCTGCCGTTCAATTCTGTTTACTAAGAGCCCGTGGCCCGGCTGTGGTCTTTGGAGCAAACTGCGTCATCCTCCCGGGTCCCGGTGGTCCTGCGCCCTGCACGCGGTGGACACACGCTGGGGGCTTGGGCCGACCTGTCCTTCACCACGTGTGCATCTCCGCTCCCGGGGTCTCCGGCCCCTCGGAGCAGGGGCCCGCCTCCTGGAGAGATCCGCATCCCCGGGGCTGGGCCGCTCGCAGCTCCTGCCAGGGCGAGTCCCACACCGGGCTGAGCTCCTTGAGCACGGGGATTGTCTATTCATCCTTAATTCCCTAATTACAAAGGCAACACTCATCTAGCACTCAGCGAGCGCCAGACACAATCCTAAATGCTTTACACACATTAACTCGTCTAATCCTTAGCACAGCCCCTCGAGATGAATGCCACGGCTGTCCTGCTCTGCAGAGACGGTGGCATGGCACAGACAGCTATGCGCTCGGCCCCGGGTCACTAGACTGGCAGGAGACGGGGCTTCGCAGCAGACGCTCGCGCTGCAGCATCCGCGTTGCGCCCGGATCACCGCGTGACCTTCCGTGCTCTTGCAGGGGTCCAGGAAACACTTGACGAATGAATGAACCAACGAATGAATGAATGAATGAACCAACGAATGAATGAATGAATGAATGAACCAACGAATGAATGAATGAATGGAGTACCTGGTTTGGAGCGGCTTGTCCTGAGAGCCCCGGGCTGGCCAGGGCAGAGCCCAGGAGGAGGAGGGACCCCTACAGCTCCCACGACTGCCCGTGTGCCCCAGGACAAGTCAGAACTCAGCCACTGCTATGGTCCTAGCAACCGTGAGAGGGAGGGAGGGTGAGCCCGGTCTGCATGCCGGAGCCTGGAGAGCTTTAGCGGCCTGCCCGGCTTGTCTGGGGTGAGTGGCAGGGGCCGGGTTCAGCGGATCCTCCAGGCTCCCAGCCTGGGTACAGCCCAGCCTCCCAGTCCTGGAGCTCAGGGAAGGTGGATTGTCTGAGACCAGGAGAGCGGTTTGGTCAGCTAACCCAGCACCGAAACCTCAAGCGGAGAGGCCCGGCGGCTTCCTGAGCCCCCCACCTGGGCCCTGCTATGTGCAGGACCTGCACTCCTGGCCTGTCAGTGTTTCCTCCTGTCCAGATGTATCTCAGGGTGCTGTTGGGCTCCCGCTGGAGAGCTGTCCTTCAGACTCGGGACTTATCCTCTTGGCTGAGTTTTCCCTGGGCCGTTCCCGGAAGCATCTGGCCTCCTGGCACACGCTGTGCCCATGGCGTGTCCAGAGACACGCGGGAGGGTCGGGGGAGGCACCGCATGTTCACAAGGCACTGATCGCGTGTCTCGGTTCTCAAGGGGAGGTAGGAGTGCCGTGTTCACGGGGACGTGGTCTCCCAGCTGACAGCTGGGGCTGGTGGGGAGGGACCCCTTCCCCCCTCCCTCCCCCAGCACACGGGGACTGCCCAGAGCTGGGTAAAGGGAGAGAAAGGAAAACCGAGGTTCCTAATCGTGATGGCTCCAAGGGGGCGAAGGGACAAACGGGAGAGGCCAAGGAAGGAAGCGGAGAAGGATCAGCACGTGTGTGGGCATGGATGCACGCTGGTGCACATCTGCGGGCACGTGTGCTGGATGTGTGTGATCTCAGGTGTGATCCGGGCTGGGATCGGATGTGCCCTCCGAACAAATTTGGCCAATGGGGATAGATTAAGTAATCAGCTAATGGATTCAAAAAAATAACTCATGAATTTAATAAATATTTGTTGAGCATCTTCTATGTACGGGGCATTGTTGTAGTCATTGAGGATTCAGGAGTGGAACAAAACATAAAATCCCTTGCCTGCGTGGAGCTTACATTCCCCAGGGAAGGGCAGAGACTCTGGAAGTATGTAGAAGGAGGAGGTAGCCTCTGGAAGGGACGGAGACACTGCACCCGTGGGGGTGGGGCAGGGCAGTAGGTTGCCATGGTGATGGGGAAGAATGCGGAGGAGCAGAGGGCACTGAGCCCAAACCCTGAGGGAGGGCTGGGCTTGGCATGTGCTGGGAGGGAAGGGCATCCAGTGTGAATGAGAGACGAGAGGTGATGTCCGGTCCTTGTGGGTTGTTAGGGGTTGTGGTGCAGACCCTGGATCTTATTCTGTGTGGGAGCTCTTGGAGACTTGAAACAGGGCTGTGGGGCGATCTGGTTTATGCACTGAATTGATCCCCATAGGTGCCACATGGGACAAAGTGCAGGGGGCGGAGGGAGCAGGCACACCGGTGAGGAGTCCAGGCCAGGGATGGCGGTGGTCTGGGCCAGGGTGCTGGTAGCAGGGTGGTGGGAGATGGTCGGATCCTAGGTGCATGTGGGGGAAAGGGCTGGCGGGATGCTGAGCTGATGGCTTGGATGTGAGGGAAAGATCGGAGTCGCGGACGGCACCAAGGTTTGGGATCCTAGCAGCTGGGTGAGTGGTGGTGACCCAGAGTGACCAGTGGGGCACTGGGGAAGGAACTTGACCTGTCTGCTGGCCCTGGGGTAGGTACCTGCCAGGTACCAGTGCCCTCCTCCTGGTGAGGGAGGGACAGAGGGATGTGGTGGGTGGGCCTCTAGCCCATGGCGCCTGGGGTACTCTCTGTCACCTTCCTGAGCTGCGTCACTGTCTTGTCATAAGGAGAGACAGCCACCTCCTGCACCCACCTCCTGTTGTCCAGCTAATCCCCGCTGGCCAGAGCATGTTCCCTGGAGGGTTTTTCTCAGGCTCTGGGCAGGCGTCTAGGGGGCCACTGACTGGGAAGACACCGGAGGACAGAGAGGGACCATCCCATGGCCAAGTCATGAGCAGGAGAGGGCGGTGCTTCCTCGTGGCGGCAGGGCCATGTGATGGCTGCCCATTCATTCCTCCAGCACGCCTGTATTGGACGCTGGGGGCAGGTATGGGTGCTAAAGAGACTGCACCTCCCCTGAGGGGCTCAGAATCCAGAGAGAAAGAAACCACAAGGGGCCGTCACAGGTGGGCATGCTGGACATTTGAGCGGGCTGGGCAGCTTCCTGGGGGAAAATGTCTCAGCTGCAAGGTGGGCGACAGAGAGGAGCTGACCAGATTTTGCTGGGGGGAGGGGTGGGGTGGGAGGAAGGGCGGACAGAAGAGATGTGGGTCATGAGGATTGGAGAACTGGAAAGGTCAATGACAATAAGATGTTGATACCCCTTCTCCAGAAGGCCTGAAAGCCATCTAGACATCATCCGCTTGGATCATTCATTCATTCATTCATTCATCCATCAGATCTTTACTAAAGCACCCACTGTGTGCCCGCCTGAGGCTCACACTGAAGATTAGGTCATAGAACACAGCACCCGTCCCCGTGCAGCTCATCAGAGGCGAATGGAACTCTAACTGGAAAATGGGGCACGTGCTAAAAAGAAACAGCTGGGTGGTGAAAGCCGGGAGAGGCGGGGGGCGGGGGGGGGCTCCAGCAGGGGGAGCCCCAGGGTCTGGAGGTGGATGGGAGTTGGCCACGGGAGTGCCCTCCAGAGCTCCGGGCAGAGAAGGCAGGGCAGAGAAGGCAGCCGTGGGGTAGGACGGCTGCACAGGCCCTCCCCCCACCTTACCCCAACTGGGATGAAGTCTCTACTCTTTGCTCTGTTCTCTCTGTTGGGACCCTATATAGGATGGTATTGGGATCGGGTTTAAGTTTGAAAGCACTGATTTAGAAGAGACAGAGCATCTGGACCAAGCGCCGCCCAAGGGCTTGCCTGCTTGAAACTTAGGCCCCAGAACAGTACCTCTTCCCCGACCACGGTCAGGATGGCCCCGCCAGAGAAGTGTTTCCAGGGTGTTGGGCACACCTCGGGGAGGTCTGTCCTCCTGGTCAGATGCCAGGCCAGCCTGGGGTGTGGAAATCCCGGCTCCCGTAGCCACAGGGACAGCTGGGATTCTGCCCCCGCAGAGAGGACCCTGGTCAGAGAGGGCAGGGCAGCTGGCCGGGCCCCAGCCAGGCTCCCCCTTTCCTGGAAGGCAGGCCGGGTGGGAAGCCGCATTTCCAGTAAGAAGGCGCAGCCCGTGCTCGCTCGGTGCACACACCCCCTCACTCCAAGAGGAGCGCTCTGAGCTCGTGGCCCTAATGAGTGCGGTGGACAGCTGCTTACAGCTAAGTGAGCTGTAATGGCTTTCTGCGGTCATTAGACACAGGCTGTTGGGAGCGCTTGAGGGACCACGCGGGCTGGGCTCCCGCAGCTCCCTCTGGACCCGGATCGGATCGATAAGCCAGGAAGGGGCCCTGGTGAGGCACCGAGCTCCCTGAGCATGCGCGGACACTCGGGACCATGCCAGGGCTCACAGTAGCCACCCTTGATGCCAGGCCGTGAGCTGGCACAGAGTGGGGAGCTGCTGGGAGCAGGAACCCCGAAGGAGGCATGGAGCATGGAACCGCCCCCTCCCCGCCACACTGCTGGGGGCCTGGTCCTGGCCAGGGGGTCCGTTTCGAATTGAATTTGATTCAGTACAGCAAGAGTTTTGCAAGACCTGGACAGGAGACTAGGGCTGTTCCTGAGAATAGGGATGACCCGGCTTTGATCTCAGCTGTGCCACGGGAAAGCAGTATTACCTCTCTGAGCCTCAGTTTCCCCATCTATAAAACGGAGCTAAAATAGCACACTTGGTGGAGTGGTTCTGAGAAAACAATGAGTACTGCACGTGAAGTGCCCCACACATAGTGAGTGCTTGGTGCAGGGTGGCTGCTGTGTCATCAGGGCCATCGTTGTCACCATCCATCACCGCCACCACCACCACCACATCGCCACCATCACCACCAACACCACCGCCACCATCACCCCCACCATAAGATTTTCAGTGGGTCTCACTGTTTTGTTTTTGTTTTTGTTTTTTGGCTGATCTGGTGCCCAGTGACAGAGCTAAGCCGGACGGCAGTAGGACCCTGCCTCATTCATATGTCCGTGTGTTCGGAGACTGTGTGCTGGGCTTTGGGGAAACAGAGCAAGGAGCTTACAGTTGATTCAGGGCTGGGCACCAGGGGTGGGGGGAGCAGTATCCTAGGTCCGGGTTGGGTTTTGGGGTGCCAGGTGTCAGGGAGGAGACGTGGAGGTGACAAGGCTCCACCCATGAGCAGCTGGCCCGTGTCTGCCTGGCCCAGCGCAGTCAGGACTGTCCTGCGAGGTTCTGGGAGAGTAATGGGGCATGTCTGACTCTCTGCATTCCCTCAGCCAAAGCCTGGAAGAATTCGGGCTCGGAGTCCTCACTGCTCATCCTTCACCCGGAGCAGGCGTCCTGTGTCTGCTGCTGCAGCTTCCTGTAACTCAGGCCATGCCGCAGGCTCTCCTCAGACACTTCCGTCACCCCCGTATCGTCTGGCGCTGAGAGCTGGAGACAGCTGTGCGCCTCCTAGAGATCTGGGGGAAGGATCAGGGGTGGGGGCTGCAGACATACAGGTCTGGGTTAGAGCTCGGTCCCAAGGGCCTCTCCCCAGAGATCTGACCGCCCACCTGTCATGGTGAGCAGGTCTGACTCAGTTCTCTTTCTTTATCTGGTATCTTCCAGGCTGCAGTGTATTATATGGTTCTCAACCCGTGCTGAACCTTCAAATCAAATGGAGGGGCTTTACATTGTTCCAATGCCTGGACCCCGATTTGATCCTGATCTATTTCTGGGGTGGGGATTATTTTCAACTCCCCCCACCAAACACACACACACACACACGAATCCAATGTGTAACTGTAATTAATAGGCAGTAATATAAAGGAACGAACACAGGCTTTGGAGTTGGGTTTCCAACCCTGACTTCATTACTACTGTGTGATCTTAGGGGAGTTGCTCAACATCTTGGAACCTTACTGCGATTTCCTTTTTTTTTTAAGTGATGAATAAAGGACTAAGCAAAACAAAATGGAGACAAGAGGTCACTGAATGTCAGTTAAGATGTATGCAAAGACACTCAGCACCTGTGAGGCGCTCTTACACCTCGGTTGTCCCTCTCTGTGCACTTTTTAAAGAGAGAACAGGATGTTGTTGGACCGTTTATCACAAAATGTGCATGGGTCTGCAGAGAGGCAGGCCCCGCGGCCCAGTGGTTTTGGAGGTAAAGAGGATGTAATGGTTAGTTCTGCAGGTAATAGTTGGGTCAGTGGCTTGTACGCTTTGCATTTATCCTATTTGGGATTCATTTAGCATCTTGAATCTGCAGTTTGTCTTTATCCAGATGTGGGAGATTTTCAGCCCTTATGCCCTATTCTCATGTTTCTTTATCTGGGGCTCTGTTTATATGCGTATTACACCTTTAGTCCCTGAAGTTATGGGTTGTTTTGTTCTTTTCGTCTTTTTTTCTCTTTTTCAGATTGGATATTTTCTATTGATCTACCTTTACATTCATGGACTTTCTCTTTGTTCTTTGCGAGGCACTGTGAGGCCTATCCTGTGAATTTTTAATTTCAGATACTGTGTTTTTCAGTTCTAGAATTCTTAGTGTGTCTCTTTGTAATAGTTTTTATTTCTGTCTCATGTTTCCTGTTGGTTCACTCATTACAAGCCTCTTTTCCTTTATGTCCTTCAGAAGAGATATAATAGCTATTTTAAAACAGTCTGTATTGATTTCTTTTCTCCTGTGCAGAGGTCACGTTTTTCTGTTTCTTCAGGTGTCTAGAAGTCTGGGGTTATGTCCTAGACATTGTGGATGATATGTTGTAGAGACTCTGGATTTTGTTATGTTACCTTGAAGTGCGTTGATATAAAACAAACAAAACAGTTAACTTGGCTGGACTTAAACTCCAAACTTTGTCTCCCCTGTGGTGGCCAGTACCAGACATCTGAGTTCAGTTCTTTTAGACTTTTTTTGGAGGGGGGGAGGGGTGACTAGAGAAGCCCTTGCATGCAGATTTCAAAGGTCAACCTAAGACTTGGGTAGAGTTTTTGTGCAGAATTTGAGCCTCCTCCGTCTGGCTCTTGTCTTGCTGATATCCCCACCCTGACTTTCCAGTTGCCTTGGTTACTCCGGACTCTGTCCTATAGTTCTTTAAGCTGGTAAGACTGTGGGTTTTCTATTTGGAGTTTAGCTTCCCCACTTAGCAGAGCCTGGAGCCTGCCCTCAAACAAAACCCCATAGGGATGGGATACCCACCTGAGTACTGTTCCTGTCTTTGAGAGCTGAGTCCCTTCTGGTGCTGCCTTTTTCTGTTGACCTATCTTTACATTCATTGACTCTCTCTTTTGTTCTCTTCAAGGCACTGTTAGGCCCATCCTGTGAATTTTTGATTTCAGATACTGTCTGATACTGATACTGTCAGATACTGTCTAGAAGTCTGGGGTTATGACCTAGACATTGTGGATGATATGTTGTAGAGACTCTGGATTTTGTTGTTACCCTGAAGTGCACTGATATAAAACAGGCCTCAGGCAGTTGTTTATATAGTTACCTAGTTATTATTTGTAGGAGGAAGGTTGGTCTGATAGCACCTACCCCGCCCTTTCTAGAAGCCCGAGCCCAGATGTTTGGCTTCTCAAGGCCGCGGGAATGAACAGAGAGGACAGCGGGCATCCCTCCGGATCACACCTGCATCCAGCGGGATAAGTTAAAACAGCCGTTGGGACCCCTGGGTGACTCAGTCTCTTAAGCATCCGACTCTTGATTTCGGCTCAGCTCATGAACTCATGATTTCATGTTAGGCTCTGTGCTGACCGTGTGGAGCCCGCCTCAGATTCTCCCTCTGTGCCCCTCCCCACTCACGCATGTGCAGAAATACCCAATATTCTCTCTCTTTCTCTCTCTCAAAAATAAATACATAAACTTAAAAAAACAAACAAACAGTTGTTGCCAATGACCATATAGCCCGGAGACTCAGGCCCAGGAGAGAAGGCAGACTCCCCCTTGAAGTGGAAACTGATTCAGATGGATTCCGCACCCTAAGCCAACACGGTCCAGTACAGCTTCCTTTGGCGAGAGACGTGTTCTACATTCTGCCAGGCCCAACATGGCAGCCAGTAACCATGTGTGGCCGGGCAGTTGAGAAACTGAATTGTGTATGCTATTTCATTTTATATGTGGGTGGAGTTAAAATTTAAACAGCTCCATGCGGTGAGTAACAGCTGTATCGGACCACGCAGATCCAAGCAGATCTAAGAAATCAAAGTCCGGCTTTATGGAAACGTATAAAGCAGGGTAACTGCAAGAAGTTTACAAAAAGATATGCTGGCAGAATGAAAAAGAAAGAAAACTCACCAGGGCAGTTGAAGTAGGATTTTATTTATCCCTGCCCCCACCCTGAACAAATACGTAGAAGAGACCTTTACAAGGCCCAGTCACAATGCAAAGGACCTCATGGTATTTGAAACTGAGACCTGTATTAGGGAGTAATTACAAAGCGACACAAAAAAAAATGGTTTAAGTTATGAATTCCCCTACGTATTTGAGATATGATGCAATTTATAAAAACTGGATCTACCAGTTATTTCTGGGGAAACATGTTTGTGGCTCCAAGCTGAGTTGTCTGGGATGGGCTTTGTCTTAGCTTGGCCTTGGTGGAAGCCATGAGGCTCCTGGGTCCTGCCAGCAGTGACCTGAAGCCCAGGACAGGGACATGGCCTCTGTCCCCACCCTCCCTCCCCCACTTCCCATGTGGTAAGAGCTCCGAGGTCTGGGTCAGACCATCTGAGTTGATATTTTGCTTCATCATGGCTCTACGGCCTTGGGTATTCTGTGTGCCTCAGTTTTCACATCTGTAAAATGGGGAATGTAAGCAAAGCCCCCTCCTTGTGATGTTTTAGGATGAAATGAGGGAGCATGTGTCCAAGTGTATAGAATATGCACACGTCATGTACAACGGCCCTCGGCACGTGGTAACCTGTTCAGTACGTCGCGGTGATATTTTTCCTTCTTACTCAGGATCTCTCCCCCTCTCCCCGCTGTCTCTGTCCCAGTCCCAAAAGCTCTCCCGTTGTCTCCCTGGCCCTTGTCCAGCACCCTGGACAGACCCTCCTTCCTGCCCACCCTCTTCTCCCCTGCTGCTTCTGTTTCTCCTTCGAGAGGCTTCAGCCTCATGTTGCATCGGATTCTATGTATATTTCCACCTGCCCTGATCCTTGGAGAGGTATGTGCGGAACCAGTGAACTGATTGGGTGTGGAAACAGAAGGGAGTGAGGTGGGGCAGGTAAGGCCCTTGCCCCCAGGACAAACTGGAAAGCATGCCCCAAAGTGCGGTAGTCAAGATAAATAACGTTTTGATGCAATATTTTTGACAACCCAAATTAATGCAAGAATTCCACAATGAACAGAATATCAAAATGTTCAATAAAGAGAAGATCTGGCCTTGCACTTGACATGGCTGACTGTACCCGCCTTCCCCACCACTGGCCCTGCTGGAGCCTGACTTTATTTGTTTTGATACTTTGTTCATCATGAATTTCTTATCTTAATTTGTGTTTTGGGAAATGCTGCATTGAAATATTATTTATCTCAATGACTGCAGTTTGGGGTACCCCTCTTTTACATGTTGCACCCCTTGCTCACTTTTCTCACCCGGATCCTGGCTTTGGAAGAGACTCAGGCCTTGCAAACAGACTCAGTCCAGAAGCGGCCAGCCAAGGGGTCTCGACAATCCACAGGTGGGCCTCTGGCTGCCACCTCTCAGGCCAGCTGCTGCTGGTCCAACCTTGTGGTTGTCAGAGGTGGGCCCTGAGCTGTGCACAGGACGAAGGTCCCCATGTCACAGTGATCTCAAGTGCTCCCAAATGACCCCTGTGATATGCACCTCTGAGGCCATGACAACAACCACATAGTATGGACTGAAGAAGGAAGCGGGCTTCTTCTCCATGACAGCCCAGAGATCCGTGTCTCCTAGACTGTTTCTCTGCACCCAGTTCACATTTGGGGACGTCCCAGGCCCTGGGCTGACTTCTCGCTCTACACCATCCCCTGTCTTGGCCTCTCTTCTCCACCTCCTACTTCCCCCTCGAGCTCTTGATCATTTATGCTGAGGCCAGACTGAGGACTGACCACAGGCAGGGGGGCCCATGTGGGTGGAAGGAGCCAGAAAGAGGGGCCCCGCCCAGCCAACCCTGACCTTGCCTCCCTCGCCCTCGGACCACAGCCCTCTTTCCAGACCCAAAATAGTTCCCCAGCCCTTCTCTTGGCCGCATCTCGTTGGAGGCTAGAAGCGCCCAGGCTGTGGGGGTCAGAGGCGGAGCTCTTGTCAGATCCCCAAAAGCCTGGGCACACCAGGCAGGGGCAAGGTGGCATCTCCACTCTTTGGTGCCCGATGGCAGTGCAGGGAGACAGAGGCACCTGACACTCTGCTGTGCCCTACACGTCCCACTGTCATTGTCCCCCATGCGCCCCGCTTCCTGGCCCCCGGGGGGTGTCCTAGCTTCTGTGACAAGTCCTTGCTGGCAAGTGGGAGCTTTGGCCCAGACGCGTCCACTGGCGAAGGAGCCTGGGTGCTCCTGACTCCGGGTCAGGGAAGGAGTGGGAGGCGGCCCTGTAGGCACAAGGCCGCAGGGGGGTGCACGCAAGAGGAAGAATATTGCATGATGTTATATTATATAATAGTAAATTATATGATTTTCCATTTTTCAACTCCTTGCCCTGAGTCGGAGCAAGCACAGTAACCCTGTAAGTGGGGCGCACGGCCGCTGCAAGCCCCTCCCCGCATCCCCAGCCCCTCCCCCTGCCCCGCCCCCGTCTCCACCTCCAGATGCTCTTCTGTGTGTACAGCCCCCCCCCCACCCCCACGTTCCAGCAGCTGAAGGGTGCACCCATGGCCCAGCCGCCTCGGCGGGGCACCTAGCCCTCTCCACCCTGTACCGCGTCATTCCAGCTGAGCGGCACCCCCGTGTGCCTGGTTATTAACTGTTCCGATGGCCCCTGTCTGTGGTTTATTCTCGTGACTCTGGGCGACCGTTCTGGTAGTGACTGCGTCCTGCAGATGAGGACACCGAGGTTCCCGGAATCTCAGCCATCTGCTGCTGGAGGGCAGGATTTGAACCCAGCTCTGTGTGGCACCCGTGCTTGTTTTCCACATCTGTTGCCTTTCAAGGCAAGGCCAAGGCAAGACTCTGGGGCATAGACCCACCTCCCCTGCGTGACAACGTGGAGGGACCCCACCCCCCATCCTACATACTGAGGAAAGACCAAGAAGAAACACTGGCCTAGGGGCCATGGCGGTGAGTGGTGCCCAACCTTTGGGGGCATCAGGCCCATGACGAAAGGGTTCGAGTTGTCTTGCCCTCTCTCGTGTTCTCTCTAGGCAAAGTTTTAGTGGCCTTCTGACCCGTGCACAGACATCTGGGGCACTTGTCTCTCTGACGGCAGGGAGGTGTGCACGGAAGGAAAGAGTGAGGGGCTTACGTTACCTAATTACCCCCCGTGTCTCCTTACCTGGCCGTGGACAGGTGAGAGAGCAGCCAGGCTAAAGGGTGGCTTCTAGGGTGGAAGGGGAGGGGAGGGGGGGCTAGCAGGTGCAGGCGCATGAATGACAGGACACCTGTCTCTCCCCACCTTCCTGCGTTCCCGCCCCGGGCTCTGGGCACTCAGCTCTCAGCTGAAAGTCTTCCCACCCACCCCATCCCCTCCTCCCGTGTCAGCAGAAAGTTCTCAAGCTCAGGAGCCCAGACACCAAGAATTATAACACACATTAGGACATAATATATTCTGTGATATTGCATTATATTATATTAAACGATATTATTTTCCATTTTTCAACTCCTCGCTCTGTGCCAGACAGCGTGCCAACTGTTTTTACATACGCTATCCCATTGAGCCCTCGGAGACACTCTGATGCATGTATTACTGTCATCCCCTCCCTCCTCCCCCTGCGAGAAAATGCAAGGCGTGGGGACATCCAAGACTTTCCCCAGGGTCCTCCGTGTGCACCCCAGGGGCATTCCATCTTCTCGGTGGGGGTCTCGGTAGGGACTGTCCCTTAACTTCTCACACATGTTTTCCTGTCTCACCTTGTTTCCGTGGCTGACTTTTCGCCCTTTGAAATGAGACCCCATCCTGGGAGCCAGGCCATAGGCTGGAAGAGGCAGGAAGGAGACAGACCTGATCTCATCTGTTAGGACCAGTGACTTGCGGCTTCTGGAGTCAGGGCCAGGAACCCCCATCATGGGGAGGGTGGAGACCCCAGCCAGCAGCCTTACCTCCGGGGTCATGGAAATGGCACATAATTTCGTGGCAGATTCCGCCCCTCCATTCCCCCCCCCCCACCAGTCCTGTCAGCTTGGCGCCTGATGCAGCATGTGGCTACAGGAGAGGCATTTCCCCTCCTGGGGCCTTGGCTTCTTCATCTGTCTAATGGGCTGATAATTCGCAAGCTGTACGCTTCATAGGAGATACAGTTGGTATAAACGTGCTTGGACGTTTAAAGTGCCGGATACAAGGGCGGCATCTGGGTGGCTCAGTCAGTTGGGCGTCCGACTTCAGCTCAGGTCACTATCTCACAGTCTGTGGGTTTGAGCCTCATGTCCGGCTCTGTGCTGACAGCTCAGAGCCTGGAGCCTCCGTTGGATTCTGTGTCTCCCTCTCTCTCTGCTCTTCTCCTGTTCGTGCTCTGTCTCTCTCAAAAATAAACATCAAAAAAAAGTTTTTAGATAAATACAAATAAATAAAGTGCCAAGTACATATAAAAAATGTGCTTAGCTATTGTTCTGCCTTTTCCTTCCATTTTTACCCTCCCTCCCTCCCTTCCTACTGAAGTTCATTTGAGAATAAGACATCCAAGTCCTCTCGCATCTCTGCCCGGACAGGGCCATTGTCATTAATGGAGGTGTACTGGAAGGTTCCAGAGGAAATCTGGCAGAACCGTATGCAGAGCTCATCACATGCACACGTTCTCAGATCACCAGCACCCTGGGCACTTGCCTGATGAGGCCTGGAAGGTCTTTCCTCACCATTCACAGGTGGGACTTCAGATTTTCTCCCTTTATGGCCAATGAGCCTCTTTCCAGCTTTAATGGAAGGTGTTTGGCTCCTACACTAGGAGCACGTGCCCCAGAGTGCCCCTACGGCTCCCAGCCCCCTGGTGTGGAGGATGGGTCCGGAGGCAGATGGACAGGGCAGCCGGCAGAGGGGCCTGAGAGAGAGAGACCCCCTCCTCCAGCCAGCTTGCTGTTCCGAGGGGCCCTGGGCTTGTTGGGGAGGGTGGGGGTGGGGGGAGAAGCCACATTGACTCCCTCTACTGTGTCTTCTGTTTGGACTCACAAAATTCAAGGAACTGCTCTTATTGAGAAAAGAGAGGATAATGACAGAACTTTGAAGTTTTGGGCTCTTCAGAGCTGAGAAATTCACCATCCTCTCTTGAAAGAGGAGCATCTAGTGAAAAAGGGGAGGAGGGGAAGGAAGGAAGGAAGGAAGGAAGAAGAGAAGGAAGAGAGGGAGGGAGGAAAGGGAGAGAAAGAAAAAAAAAAAAGAACATTCTAGATCCAGCAGCTCGCAGGAAGCATTTGCTCTAAGCCTTGGCAAGCTCAGGCCTTCGGCAGCCCAGGCCAGCTACAAGCTGTTGAGCATGTAAGTTGTGTTGTGTTCTTTTATAAGCTTCAGTCACTTACCCCTTGCCGCTAATGAGCAATGTATTTCCATGACTCCCATTTTACAGATAAGGAAACTGAGGTTGAAAAATCAGCCAGGAGTCTCAAAGGCAATAGCTGATGGTGGAGCTCAGATTTGAACCCAGGCAGTCTGGCTCCAGAACTGGCCCAGGCAGCCCCCCTGCTCTGCTTCTCCTCAGACAAGCTGAGCCTGCGCCCCCTACCAGAGTCCTTCCAAAACAAGGGACAGCAATGGAACGACCACAGAGAAACAACCATGGCACAGGAATTAGCAAATAGTTTTCAGAAAATGTGCATTTCAAAGGAAAGTCCTGTGCAGGTCAGACACGAACGCCCCGACCAGAAATGACCCACAGCAAGTAGATACCCAGCCACAAACACCATGTCATCCAACCAGCATCCCCCGACCATGTCACCTGTCCCAGGCCATGCCCAGCCACTCCTGGCACTCTGCATGATTCTGGCCAAGAGAGCCTTTCTGGTTCTTTCCTATCCGGGTAAGGTGAGCTCTGCCTCATCCAAGAACATCGTCTTCCTTTTATTTAAAAAAAATAATAATAACTCGTGTGGTGAAAGCTCTCTGGCCTCTTGGAATTATTCATCCTATTTCACTAAAGCTCTTTGCTGTTTTGCTCGGTTGATCTGTTTGTTCGGAAAGAACCTGCCGCCTCCCATTCAGCTGATCCCCATGACTGCGCCTCCATCCCAAGGGTCTGGTGTCAGTAAGAGGGAGAGAGGAATGGTCCCTGAATGTGTCATTTCCTGGTGGTGACCGCCATCGGGTCCCATCACTCTGCCACCTGTTCGCCCCCTGCCCAGGCCCCCTAGACACTGGCCCTTGTGCCTCCAAGCCCTGGACATTCCCCCGAGCCTTGGGAGCTCAGGGCCCTCTGCACCCTCACCACCTCCCTCTCTGCCCACTGCTCTGGATCAGCAAGAGGGCTGACCCCCTTCCCCCCCGCCCTTTGCCTCATTCCCGGGACCCCCCCCTCGCAAGGTGCATGCACGAGGCTCCAGCCCTCCCCAGGTGTTTGGAATCTGCAGCATTTCAATGTTTGCTTTTTATGAAAGGGAAGCAATTCTGTCTGCAGAATATTAAGTGGCTCGGGCGGCTTTGGGAAGCAGAGCCACTAATCCACCGACATCTGCTGCTTATGTGATCTTGGCGCCTAGCAGCCCCCCCTCTCCTCCCACTTGGGCCCCTCCTCATCCCCCCCACTTGAGCTACAAAGCTTTGAGGCGGGAGGAGACAGGGAGATTGGGGCCAGTCCAGCCATGCCCACCTGATGGCAGGGGCTGAATAGTGACCTCCGAGTGCCCTCTGAGGCCCAGGGCACTGGCCTGACCAAGACCAGAGGTGTTGGGCAAGCTCCTTCCTCTGGTGGGCTTCAGCACCCTCAGAAGACCAAGAAGGGGATGGGCAGCCCGGAGCCCAAGGTCTAATGTACACACCCAGTTCAAGTCCTGCCCCCTTCGAGGCCAGGTTACTACTGGGGTCCTCCATGTGGCCCTCCTTGACTCACCTTTCCACACTGGGTCTCCGCCGCCCCTCCTACTCTCTCTGTCCCCACAGCATCACCTGCTGCAAGCAGATCTTCTCTGGGGCAAGACAGTGTGCCCATAGCCTGCAGCTCAGGGCTGGCCCACAGCTGGATAATAAATGCTCTTGGGTTAACTCAGGGTGCACAGGGGTGTGGCACTGTCAGAGTGAGAAGCCAAAAAAGAAGCACCTCATTCCATTTTCCCCACCGGCCGGGTTCCCCTGCTTGTCTGGGGGCCGAGCCCCTGGCCGAGTCCAGAGCACAAGGAGGGGCTCCCGAAGATGGGAGAGACTCAGGCCCGGCAGGAGAAAGCTCACAGCCCCAATCCAACCGACTTTGTAGCACATCCAGAACAGCCCAGGAAGAAGTGTGGACCCCACGGAGTGTGCGAGCCTTACAGAGTTACAGGGGAAAGAGTGGCTGTAATCAGAGCAGGCTGCCTGGAGAAGGCGGGCTTCCAGCCAGCCCTGGATGTATAGAGCTCCCATTTGCAGAGAAGGAAGCAGATGAATTCCAAGGAAGGGAAGAGATTGTACAAAAGTGTGTGTAACCGTTTGCTAGAGACGCTGTGACGTCAGCAGAAATGTATTTTCTTCCCGTTCTGGAGGCTCAGAATCCAACGTCAGGGTGACTGCAGGGTTGGCTTCTGGGGGCCAGTAGGGAAGGATCCACCCGAGGCCTCTCTCTTTGCGTCTCCCCATCTTCTCCCTGTGTCTTCGCATGATCTTCCCTCCATGCATGTCCGTGTCCCAGTCTCCTCTTCTTATAGGGCATTGATCATATTGGATTAGGGTCCATGTCCGTGACCTCACTCAACCTCTATCACGGCTTTAAAGGCCTGTCTCCAGGGGCATCTGGGTGGCTCAGTCCATTGAGTGTCTGAGTTTATTTTGGCTCAGGTCATGATCTCACAGTTCGTGAGTTCGGGCTCCACATCAGGCTCTGTGCTGACAGTGCAGAGCCTGCTTGGGATTCTCTCTCTCTCTCTCTCTCTCTCTCTCTCTCTCTCTCTCTCTCTGCCCCTCTCTGCCTCTCTATGTCTCTCTCTCTCTCTTTTAAAATAAATAAACTTAAAAAAAATTAGGCCCTGTCTCCAAATACAGTCACAATCGGAAATGCAGGAGATTAGAGGTTCAGCACATGAACTTGGGGGTAGGGGGCCGCATCTAGCCCATCCCAGCATCCAAGTTGTCTTGTTCTGCTGCTGAGTATGGATTAGTTCCTCCTACATTCCTGACATTTTGCAAAGCACTGGACTCCCAAGGTCAAGGACAACTTGGTCCCATCCTCAGGAGCCCAAAGTCATGGGGAGAGCCCCCTGGAAGGAGCAGAAGACCTGGGTGTGGGGGCGTCAGCACGACCAGCCTGATAAGCGACATGGGCTGGTATGTGAATGTTCAGGGTCCTTTTCAAGTTCACACAGCAGGATGCCTGGAGTCCAAGGCTGTTGGGAGGCGATAAGCGATGGGCTGCTCCAAGGTTTAGCCTAGAGGGTCCCAGCCCCACGTGAAGGACATCAAACCTCTCCCCACATGAGTTCAGGGCCCCGGCACTCCTAGTCACCCACCCCCTGTCCTCCCATCCCCCACGCATACTTGAGGACATGCCCCCCCCACCCCAGTGAGGAGCCTGGGTTCCAGGAAGGCATGTTGGAATCACCAAATGTCTCCCCTCACCAAGGGCCGTGGAGGCCGGATAACACCTGGGGGAGGGGCCAGGAGCCATCCTGAGAAGCCGCCACTCCTGCATCCCACCTCCTCCTCCCAAAAGGCTTAGGAAAACAGGCTTGGGCCAGAGCTGGCCATGCCCCCTGCACCTGCGCCCTTCAGGAAGAGGCTGATTTGTGTCCCTGGTCAAGGCCGGTCACCTGCTGGAGAGTGGCAAGCAGGGGGCACAGGCCTGAGGGAGGAGGTCACAGGTGTGAGGGATGGTGTGCCCGGTGCAGCGGCTCCCAGGAGAGCCTGACGCTGTTCCCTCTATCCTCTGTTGTCCCTGCCGTCCTGTCTTTTTAGAGGACAGCTCCCTGCGGGAGAAACCCCACAATATGGAGGGGGTGCACCCAACACAGGCTTGGGGACGACCCCCGCCAGGCTGCTCACCACAGTGACCTTGGACAAGGCTCCTTTGACATCTTGAGACCTCAGTTTTCTCATCTTTGTCAGGAGAATAAGAATATCCACTTTCCAGGGTGGCCATGGGGAATAAATAGGTAATGGCTGCATGAAGCCCTTGACACTGGAAATTGCACACAACTATCAATTTCCCCACCAGAGGTGGGTTCCCGCCAGTGGTTCGTCTCTCCTCTCTTGGCTCTACTGGGGTTCAGAATGAACAGACACCACAGAGGAGGTTCCGTGCTCAGCATCAGTTCTGTGCCCAGAGCTGGGTACTCCCAGCCTCCACCCTGCTCTGCATCCAGCCAGCCAGAGGAGCAGTAAGATGCCAGGACCATCAGCCATGGCCAAGGAGCCCTGCTCCAGGCTGGCATTGGGACGCTCCAAGAACTCAGGATGCAGACGGCCCCGAGCTCCTCCTGTGGACCTACCTACTCCCCAGACAGTCCAGCTCTCCGTGAGTGCCAGCCAGAGGCTCATAGGGAGGGCTCTTGAGTTGAGAGCTTGCCCCAGGGGAGAAAAATGGAAAGAAGCCAGAATGAGAGGTGCATAGGAGCTGACACTTAAAAGAGCAGCAGGCCCCGAGGCCAGCCATGGCCCCTCCGAGGCTCTGGGGTCAGGGCAGTCTTTCTGGGTTCAAATCCCATGCCCTACCTCCTAGGGGTAAGATCTGGGACAACTTGCTTCCTCTGGCTGAGCTACAGCCTCTCCTGTCTAAAGTGGATGGAGGGGCGCCTGCGTGGCTCAGTCAGTTAAGCGTCCGGCTTCAGCTCAGGTCATGATCTCACGGTTCGTGGGTTCGAACCCCTCGTCGGACTCAGTGCTGACAGCTCAGAGCCTGGAACCTGCTTCGGATTCTGTATCTCCCTCGCTCTCTGACCCTCCCTTGCTCGAGCTGCCTCTCTCTGTCTCTCAAAAATAAATTTAAAACATTAAAAAAAATTTTTTAAGTGGATGGAATAACGTCACCCGCCCTGTTGGGTGCTGGGGAGCTGGTCCAGGGGACAGCAGTAAGTGCTGGCCATCAAAGCCGTCGGATGGTGGGAGGGCAGGCACAGAAGCCCAGCGCCCTTAAGAGAAGCCTGTGTTCAGTGTTGTGGCAACAGGCTGGCATTGGCATGCCTTCTCTGCCCACCTTTAATCTCTCCTCCAGGTGGCCCTGGGCTTTGGCTGTGTGACAGTGTGGCAGGATGATGTTTTTGGAGGATCTAAGCTTCTGCTTCCCTCCAATGATGCGGAAGGAGCTGCATTTGTAAACTCCTCTTCCCAGTGGCCATGGGGAACCCAGCCAAGTGGGAGCTAGCTGGATGCTGGCAGGAGGGTTTAGAGGAGTCTGGCAAAGTGAACTAGAGTGCACTCTGGAAGGTTCTCGGGGTGGGCAGGGCGCAGGTTGGTGCCCTGGCAGAGAGCTCTCGCTCATCACCCCGGCATGTGGACGGCCACCTCCTCGAGTCCTTTGCCCCCTCCTGTTTTCACTCATGACACAGATGTCCTGAGTCCTCTCCAAGCTGCCTTAACAAGAGGGAATTCTATCTCAAATATGTTGCACAAATGAATAATAAAAACAAAGGAAAATTACCCTCTTTATTGAAACTCATTTTATGAATAAAACAATTATTCTGGTAATTGAAAAAATGTGTCGTTAAATTAAATGCAGTGGTTCCTATTAAAATTTTAGTGCGTTTTTGCTGCTGCCGGCTAGAGGCTGGTAATTATAGTCGAGAGTTTCGCTTTCTCTTTATTGTTTTTTAATCTCTCTGTGCTGCGGCTCTCCGACGATATTTTATGTCAAAGAGATTTAGAGCCGCGCTCCCGACGGGCGGGAGAGGCTGGCCAAGGGGCGGGGGCGAGCGACGGGAGGGGTTGGGGGGGACACAGCCTTGACATCTACCTCTGACACCCGGTTGGCAGGCGCGCTGGCGGCCCAGCAGTTTTGATTGGTCTTCTCAGCCATCTCTCAGCCCAGTGGCGGCCAATCACAGCCCTCCAAATCTAGTGCCCTCCCTCCCTCTCTCCTCTCCTTTCTTGGAAGGGGCTGGGGGAGAAGGGAAGCCTGGAGGGGCGTCTAGGGGATGCCTGGGCCTCAGCTCCTGGCTGGACACCCCGGGTTTGGGAAGGTGCAGGGAGCGCAGGCCTCCTGAAGTCCTTCCTGGCATGGTGGGGGGCAAGTGAGGAAGGTCGTGGGGCTTTGCGTGGAAGCAGCGTGAGGGCAGGGGCCCTGCCTGTCTTGCTCAGTTCTGCATCCAGAGCTTCGGGCATAATTGATGGTGCATTGGAGGCTTTTAGCTCTTGCAGAGGGAAGGTGGGAGGGAGAGAGGTAGGGCTCCGATAAGGTTAGGTGGGGAGTAACAGGAATGGAGAACGGCCTGGAAAATTGGTGGGTCTCCTTTCTAGCCCCGCCTCACCCCCATACCAGGGATGGCGAGAAGGGGGGAAAAAAACAAAACAAAACAAAACAAAAACTGCTTCGTCTCTGCTCCTGGCAGGGGCTGCAAGCCTCCAAGGCTGACTCAGACAGTTGGTACCTGCCCTTGATATGTTATATGTGTCCCTGACTCAGGCTGAATTTCTGGTCTTTGTCTGGGAGATTAAGCTCCTGGTGGGCAAGGTCTCTGGCTGCGCAGCCTGCCACTGGGAGCCTGATGGATCCGGCTGGGGGTGGAAGCTTCTGGGCATTTATCACCACGGAGCCGGGAGCTGGGAAGGAGCCAGATGCCATTGTCCAGCCTTGTCAGGCGGGCCCTCGGCCCTGGTCAGGAAGGCAAGCAGGAGAGGGGCTCCCAGGCACGTTCTGCAGCTTAAGGCGACCATGTTGGCGGTGCCATTCCTATGCCATTCCTGATGTGCTGCCCCCGAAGTCCTTCCCTCGTCCTTCCTGTGTTCTGTCCTGTATCACAGGTGACTGACTTCCCGGTTTCCCAGGCTCCCGGCTCAGCTGGCTCAGGCTGGGTTTGGCCAGTGGAAGGCGTGGGTGAGAGAGCGCCCGTGGGAGGAAGGGAAGCCAAGCAGGGGTATTCTCCCCGTTTTTCTGCCTCCACTGGCATTCGTCAGAGCAGCGGTGTTTCAGTCATGCCCCCAGCTCCTGGAGGACAGAGTGCCCTGTCCTAGCTGCCCATGGTGATCTGCTGTGTGCTCAGATCACCCTCCTACCCTCCCTTTCTCCTGGACCCTTCAGCCCAGGATGGTAGAGTTTTCCTGGGTTGCTAATGTGCTAATCACTGGACCCGTTGGTGTGTCCCGTCACCTGTACCTGGCTCCCTGTGGCGCATTCCTTCTCTGCTAATCCACCAAGTCGGCTCTGCTTTTCTGGTTGGACTCTGGGTATCCACCTGTCCTATGAACATCCCAGGAAGAGAGACGGGTGGCAGAGGCGCCGCAGGGGTGAAGGTTCCAGAGGCTCCCTTCAGCCCCTCCCACCTCTCCCACTGCCCAGGAGAGTTTGCCGGGTCCAGCTGGTCTCTGCACGGTGGCTCTGCATCTCTCCAGACAAGCAGCCACTCATGTCCGGCCCACTCTGCTGATCATTCTATGCTGGTCCATCCCCACGGGACGGTACCTCATTTTGCAGTAATTGAGCTATTTTCCCAGCTGGCCAAAGGGTAGCAGGTTAGGGCCCTTTCCTGGGAATGCGGCATCCAGCAGAATAAATTACAGAACCATTAACCCCAGAGCAGAGTGACAGGGAGGCCAGGGACAGCCATGGCCCCCCCGCCCCTTCAGCCTGCTCCCCTCCCCGCCCCCTGTCCCCTACTGGGTCAGATGCAGCTCGAGTCCTTTTAGCCACATCTCCACCAGGCACATTTTTAAGCCAGGCTGGCTCCCCTTGATAGAGAAATATCCGGGGCACTAGACCAGAAAAGAGCACGGGGCAGGTCATGGAGGAAAGGAGCCATAGCAAGAGGCACCGGATGCTGCCGCAAAATGGCAGCCAACATGGAACCCGGGACATGCAGGGCGCAGTCCCTCCGTGATGCCGCGCAGAACAGCCAGAGCGTGGATGTTAACCTGCACATCTGCCTGTTAGGGACCTATCCTCTTGAATTCTCTGCAGCCTGCGAAGTAGGAATCACCAGCCCCATTTCATAAGACTGAGGAAACGGAGGCTCAGAGACACTCAGTCGCTTGCCCAAGGTCACACAGAGAGGGCCGCTTACTGCCCACCCTGGTCCTTCTCTAACTCTCCTTCTTAGCATCTCCCAGAAGACTTACTAAGCAGCCTGCACTGGACCCTGGCTCCATCAAGTCCTAGGATTCTGTGTGCACTGAGTCTAGGACAAACAGCCTAGCTCTGGAGGGGCGCAGACACATGCACAAACATGTCATTCATTTATTCATTCATCCATTCGCTCGTTAGTTTACCAGATATTTACTGAGTAGCTGCTGTTTGCCTGGCACCGTCAGAGCACTGGGGATATAGAGCTGTGACTTAGACACTCATTTTCATCCTCAGAGAGCTTACAGTCGAGCAAGGAAAATTCACCCAGGAAGGCACACACCCGGCGAGTCACAATGACAAACGTGCTGAGGGTTAGGAGGAGGGAGACTTGAGGAGCCTTCCTGACAGCCCACCAGGTGGCCCCTTGCAGAGGTTGGGATCCTTCAGGGCTCATGCCTCAGACTCTCCTCGCCTCCCCCCTGCTCCCTTGGTGGCTTCTCTGTAGCCTTCACGACGCTGTTCCGCTGTTCGCTGTTCCTCTCTAAACCCTCTCTAGCTCAGCTTGCCCTCCCGGGCCCTGAGCTGCTGTCCACCTTCCAGCGCCTTCTGCCACTTGAAGGCAGAGGGGAGGCAGCGCGCTCTGCTGTGCTGTGCTGGTGAGTGTCATCGAACATCTGCCAGGTTCTGCGGGGTGTGAGGGGCCCCATCGTGGCCGATTTCAGGCCACGGCCCTGACGTGGCTGAGCACAGAGCTGGGAAGAGGTAGGCAGGTGTTTTCAAGAAGCGGTCCAAGCTGGCCCCGGCACACATCCAGCCAGAGCATGAGCATATGAACTTACCGCCTTCCCCGCTCCCCCTGCCTAGTGGGCACTTTTCCCAGGGGTCCCAAGCTCAGTGGCATCAGCAGCTCTGGTTTGAGCCGGAAGCCCAGGACACGTCCTCCCCTCCTCCTCCTCCAGCCGCTGCCCATCCGCCACCAGATGTTGTCCATTCCCCCTTCTTCACCTTCCAGATGTCTTGAATTCATATACCTCTCTCTCTCTTTCTCTCTCTGTCCTCTCTGGCCCTCAGCTACTACCTCGCTCTGGCCACCACCGCCTCTGTACCTGGTCAGTGCCAGAGTGTCCCCTCCCTCCCCCGGCCTCCCCTGTCCAGTCTCCACATTGCAGCTGGATTGATCTTTCTGGCACAGGAGTCTGGTCTGTTACCTGCTGAATTTCGTATCGCCTTGCTTACCTCCTGGGCCTCCCTCCTCCGCACTGTCCCCCAATCCCTGCCTGCCATTCTCCCCCACCTCGCACCCTGGCAACCGGGACCTGCCGCGTTCCTTCTGGCCTCTAGGTCTCTGCTTGCGTGTCACCTCCCACTAGAGTTTGCTCCCATCTCTGCCTGGCTGACTCTCATCTGTCCTTTGGGGCTTGACTTAGATACCCTCTCTTCTAGGAAGCCTCCCCTGATGCCTCCAGGATGATTTAGCCCCTTTTACAACCTCCCCCCACCACCACCACCATAGCACTTCGTGGTGCCGTATCCAGATCCTGTTTACCTCCACCCTCTTCCCTTTGGTCCATGAGTAAATCGAGGGCAGGGTGCCCCACACATGCCAGGCTCTCAGAGAATGGTTTTTGGGCAAATGGATAAAGGATCAAAATACTTAAGTAAAAATTAATCAATCAAGTACAACCTCAAAAGGCAAAGAGCACCAGGAGAGTCTCAAGTGATGACGTCACAGGAAGCTTTCTCCAACAGTGAGCAGCCCCAGGTGGCTGGCCGCCTGCTCCACAGCAATCATGGAAGGCTGCCTGGTAGAGGCGGCCACCTCTTCTCTTCCCATCCTCCCTCCTTTGCCCCCTCCCTGCTCCCCACTCCACTTCTCCTGTCAGCCTAAGAGCTCCCCTACCGAGGAAGACAGCCCGCTTGCCGGCTTTTTCCTTCAGCAGGGAAACCGCCCCTTCATCAGCCAGCGGCAGGGCCAGGGCAGGGCTGCTGGCGCCCAGTGCCTCGGCCAGCAGCGAGACGGCCGATGGCGTCACCGTGACGGGACTCCTTGACATGTCTCTTTAGGAGACATCTGGGGTTGTCACTGAGACCCGGAGTGCTGGGAAAGGGCAGGCTGATAGCAGCCGCTGCTGGCACATGTGACACGGCTCGGGGCATCCGGGCCGGTCACCGGGACCAGTAGGAGGCCGTGGGGCGAGCGGTGGAGAACCCACCTTCCAGATGCGCATCGTTTCCGGGGACAGCGGCAGGGTCACATGCACCCATGGGGCAGAGGCCTCAGTCACACGAAGGCTAACTGTTTGCTGGGTGAGAGGGAGGCCTAGGTCCCCTGGACAGAGCCCCGGCTGTGGGCAGCGGCCTCCTCAGGGGGCAGGCATTAGGAGCCAGCCGCCGGGACCCCCAGCCCGCCTGGGCTGCAGAGGGCCGACGGAGAGCACCCAGCATGCGTGGCCCCTTTGCCGCAGGGACCTTGGGCGTCAGTTTCAATATTCCAAAATGGGATGGGGATTATTTGCCCACCCTAGTGGGTGCCATCGCCCTGTTCCAGGGAAGCTGCAGAGAAGCCAGGTGTGATGCTGCACTGGCAGGAGACTCCCTTGGCAGAGGGGTGGGAAACGGGGAGAGGGGACGGGCACTCCAAGGCCAAGCAGCAGGGCCCTCACTGGAATCTTCCATGCTTTAGGGCAGCAGAAAGGGCACAGGCCCCAGGCTTAAAGTTCACCACTGCCACTTCCTAGCTCTGAGACACTGGGCACATGACTTAACCGCTCTCAGCCTCAGTTTCCTCAATCTGTAGGATGGGCCCATAATATTTCAGCTCACCAGATTAATTGAGGTAAAAAAACTGCTAGCAGCAAACAGCACAGCCCCTGGCATGCTGAACTGCTCAAAGCATATTTGTCCTTTCCTTTTCTCTCCCTTCTGACCGAGAGCCTGGAGGACACCCATGAGCCTCTAGGGACATCTTCATGGCATCTGTCCTTCCGTGGTGGCGCAGGAAGGCCTGGCCTCGCTGAGCTCCGTCCCCAGTTCGGCACTCTTGGGGGGCTCCCCTGACTGCAGACCGCCCTCTCTGAGCCCATGTCTTACCAGCTGCCCAGATAGGCTTGTGATCCCCTAGGTCTAATGGTTGGGGGGGGGCTTCAGAGCCTTTGACCCAGCCGAGCCCAGAGTCTGCGGCCTGTCCGCGCCCTGACCGAGTGGACACTGGGGGGCTGGCCGCGTCACTCAGCAGCCACATCCAAAAGAGGACACTTGGCCGAAGCCAGACTCAGTCCCCTAAGGTGGGCACTAGCGCATCCGGACAGCCTCTCCGGGAAATGTCTGCAAGGGGGGTGGGGAGGTGAGCGCCTGGGGCCCGGGGAGGTGGCCAAGGGCAAGCCGTGGGACCCGGGCACTGGGTTTGCATCTCAGCTCTGCCTCTGATAAGCTGTGTGCCCGGAGATGATGCCTGCACCTCTCTGAGCACTCCTGTTCTCGGGCGTGTGACACCTTGGATAACAGTCCATAGCGGGGCGCCTGGGGGGCTCAGTCAGATAAGTGTCCTCTTGATTTCGGCTCAGGTCATGGTCTCACAGCTCAAGAGTTCAAGCCCCGCGTTGAGCTCTGGGCTGAGAGTGCCGAGCCTGCTTGGGATTCTCTCTCCCTCTCTCTCTGGCCCTCCCCTGCTTGAGGGTGCTCTCCTCTCTCTCTTTCTCAAAAGTAGATAAATAAATTTGAAAGGGAGGGAGGAAGGGAGGAAGGAAGGAAGGAAGGAAGGAAGGAAGGAAGGAAGGAAGGAAGAGAGAGAAGGAGGGAGGGAGGGACGGAGGGAGGGAGGGAGGAAGGAAGGAAGGAAGGAAGGAAGGAAGGAAGGAAGGAAGGAAGGAAGGAAGAAAACAGTCTATAGCTTCTGAAATGTGAATTCCACTCAGATTCTGGAATATCAGAACTCAAGGGCAAGGCCATTCCCCAGACCCCACAAGGGCCCTGAGGTTCAGAGGCTGGAAACAGGTCTCCCCACCAGCACCATGTGCTTCCCTGGCCCAGAGGTGAACTCTGGCCCTGGCCCCCCCCACCTCTGCCCCCTGCCTTGGGGAGCCGGTCCCGCCCCGCCTCCCTACATCTTAAGCACATCTCACACCGTGGAAGAGGCAGCCAGCCCAGGTGTCATTTTGGAGCAAAAGTGCCCATTAAACCACCACTGGCTGCCAGGCCCGTCGAGTCCCGGGAGCAATGTTCACGGACATGTCAGCCTAATGAATTAATTGATTCTTCTCTCCACTGCCAGCCCCAAGAGGGAGGGCAGGACCCGGCTGGACGCCTCAGCCTGCCCCTCTCCACCTGAGTCTGCAGAGTGGAGGGTGAGAACCCAGGCTTCCCCACATCCCTCCCTCTCTGCTCCCTTAGGACCACGCCCCCTTCCTCCCCCACCCAACCCTTGCCTCTGACACGGTTCTGGCCACTTTTGCCCAGCCTCTCTGCCCTTGGCATCTTTTTTCAATTAAGACTTTATTTTAGAGCGGTTTCAGGCTCGCATGAAAACTGAGCAGAAAGTCCAGAGATTTCCCCTGTTCCCTGGGCCGCCCCCCCCCATGCACAGCCCCCCTCATGGTCGACATTTGCATCAGAGGTGCATCGGTTACCATCGATGAACCTCCACGGATGCACGTCGTGATCCCACAGAGGCTGTAGTTTGCATTCAGGTTCACAGTTGGTCTTGCACCTGCTATGGGTGTGGACGCATGTGTAAGGACACTTGTCCACCATCGCAGTGTCATACAGGGGGGTTTGTCTGCCCTCAAAATCCTCTGCGCTCCCCCTATTCATCCCTCCTCCCCTCCCCCCACCAGCGGGCAGCCATTGATCTTTTCACGGTCTCCGTAGTTCTGCCTTTTCCAGAATGTCATACAGATAGAATCACACCGTCTGTAGCCTTTTCAGTCCGGCTTCTTTCACCGAGTGATAAGCAGTTAAGGTTCCTCCATGGCTTTTCATGGCTTAATAGCTCATTTCGTTGTAGAAAATGAATAAAAGCGGCCATTGTCTGGATGGGCCACAGTTTATTTATCCATTCACCTCCCGAAGGGCAGTTGGTTGCTTCCAAATCTGGGCGATTATGAATAAAGCCGCTCTAACCATCAGTGGCAGGTTTTTGTTGGGCCTAAGTTTTCGGCTCCTCTAGCTAAATACCAAGGAGCCCTTCTGCTTGGATCATAGGCTGCGGGGATGTTCCGTTCAGTAAGAAAGGACCAAACCGGCTTCCAGCTTGTCACCGCCCCAGATTTTGGTCGTTCTCATGGGTGTGTACGTCTACCTCCATGTTGTTGGAATTTGGGTTTCCCCGAAGACACAGGACGTGCAGCATCTTCTCACGTGTGCCTGTCTGCTGTCTGTCTTCTTCAGTGAGGTGTCTGTTAAGGCCTGTGGCCCGTTTTTTAGCCGGGTAGTTAGTTTTCCTGTGGTCGAGCTTTAAGAGTTGTTTGTGTCATTTGGATCACAGTCTTTTAGCAGACGTGCCTTTTGCAGACACTTTCTCCCAGCCTGTGGCTTGTCTGTTCCCTTGACAGTTGTCGCCTTTTGAGGAGAATCCGAGTCTGTGGAGGGGCCCGAGGCTTGCTTGCCTGAGTCCTGGGTCACAGCAGCCTCCGGGCACTGAGGCCTGTCCCTCCGGGACCCACCGCCTCCCAGCTTGGTGGACCCAGCTCCACCCTGACAGGCAGAAGCATGCTGCCCCCAGGCCCCTCTCAGGGACCCTCTCCCTGTCTCTAAGGTTGTGCCCTCAGCCCGCTCAGGTTCACCCGGTGAGAGATCCTGTGGGACCCCTCCCCAATGTGGTTTCAAGGAAGCTCCAGCTTTGGGGCACCTGGGGGGCTCCGTCGGTTAAGCACCCGACTTCAGCTCAGGTCGTGATCTCACCATTTGTGAGTTCGAGCCCCACATCGGGGTCTCTGCTCTCAGCACAGAGCCAGCTTCGGATACTCTGTCCTCCTCTCTCTCTGCCCCTCCCATTCTTGCTCTCTCTCTCAAAAATAAATAGATTTTTTTTTTTAAAAGAAAGAAAGAAAGCTGCAGCTTTAGGGAAGGGGTGGGAGCAGCCTGAAGGCTGCAGGGACCTTCCAGAAAGGGGAGGAGTGAGGTCCTCGGAATGAGGCCAGAAGCAGTCCAGCCAGCCAGGCTGATGTCCCTGGGGCAGCCTCACAGAGCTGAGGGACACCCCCTGAGAGCTGCTGGTGGTCACATTTTCCCGCTCTGTGGGGTTTGCCATTAATTGGCATTAATCGGGGGTGGGGGGCAGCGGGAAGTGGCAGTGTGTCCCCTAAGCACCCCCCGGGGGGACATTCATCAGCCTTCTCGGGCTTAGGACGGGGGTGTCGGTGTGTGGGTGGGGGGAAGTCTCTGCTTCTGCTTTTGTCCCTCTTTAGCTCAGTGTCCCAGTGTCCTCTCCCCTCCCTGGCCCTTGCTTCTGCCCCTCCCCATGTTCCCAGCAGCCCCCCACGTGCGCTAATGCACATATGTTAATTGAGGAGAAAGTCTCACTGAGAGAGGGACACAGCCAGCGCTCAGGGGTGCTCTCCGGGGTTGGGATGACCTACACAGAGTGCGGCTGGGTGGGCAGCTGAGGAAGAAAAGGCGAGAGGGTTTTGGCTTTTTATTTATTTTTGAGAGAGAGAGAGAGAGACAGTGTGAGCAGGGGAGGGTCAGAGAGAGAAGAGAGATACAGAATCTGAAGCAGGCTCCAGGCTCTGAGCTAGCTGTCAGCACAGAGCCTGACGCGGGGCTCGAACCCATGAACTTCAAGATCATGACCTGAGCCGAAGCTGGACGCTCAACCGATTGAGCCCCCCAGGCGCCCCAAAAGGACAAGAGGTTTGAAGAGTCCAGTAGGGGTGCCCTCCCTGCATCTCACTCCCCAAAGTCAAGGGTGTCTTGGGAAGGGGCACCCCAATAAGACATAGAGGGTGTGACACCCAGCTTTGAGAAGAGGATGTGGGGGTCAGAGACCTTTCTCTGCAGGAGGACAGGGAGGGAGAAGGGGGGGCTGAATCAGTGGCCGTGATCTGTGACTCACTCCTGCCTGCTGGAGACCTGCTCCCCAGTGTCTTGGACTCCAATGGGCCCTGGCGTGGGGCCTGGGCTCTGACCCTGGCTGCTGCCCTGATCTTCTCAAAGGTCTCCTGTGGGCCAGCCCCCACCACCCTGCCCCGGTGAGTCTGTTTTCTACCTGTGATGTCAAGGGGTTGGGTTACATGATAGCTGAGGTGGTGCTTGGAATGATTGGTCTGATGTGACATGACTGTGGGACTGCTGGGTGTCTCTCTCCATGTGTGCATACATCACCCATTCACCCCTCTACCCGTCCATCCACCTGTCCATCCATCTATTGTCCACTCTTCTGCCCATCCATATATACATCCGTCCATCAGTTCATCCATGCATGCATACGTCATCATCCATCCACGCTCCTGTCCATCTGTATATAAATCTATCCATCCATCCATCTATCCATCTGTTCATCTGTCTGTCCTTCCATTTGCTTGTCCATCCATCCATTATCCACTCTTCTGTCCATCTGTTCATCCATCCATCTATCCATCTGTTCATCTGTCTGTCCATCCATTCGCTTGTCCATCCATCCATTATCCACTCTTCTGTCCATCTATTCATCCATCCATCTATCCATCTGTTCATCTGTCTGTCCTTCCATTTGCTTGTCCATCCATTCATTATCCACTCTTCTGTCCATCTGTTCATCCATCCATCTATCCATCTGTTCATCTGTCTGTCCATCCATTCACTTGTCCACCGGCCCACCCACATCCCTGCCCATCCATCTCTCCATCCCTCTATCCATCCTTCCCTTCTCCCTCCACCCCTGCGTCCTTCCATCCATCCGGTAGATACGCACCTGCTCCACCACATCCTGTTGCAGACTCTGGTGATGACCCAGAGATCTGGGAAGAGAGGGGGCTGTGTGAACACCCAGGACGGGTCCTGACCCGCCCGCCGGGGAGTAGCAGAAGAGGCCTTGAAGGAATCACTGAGGCTTTAGCCTGAAGGGTGAGGGTGCCAGGCAAGGCTCAGGGTTTATGGTAAGAATTTAAATGAGTTCATGAATGGCAAGGGAGGTAAAGCACCTCTCCATAAATGCAGGTGACCGTCATATGGTACAGACCTCTAGCCTCCAGGTGTCCTGACCTCCAGCTGCCTCAAGGTACCTCGATCCCCTGAAAACACCACATGTGTTTCTCTCTCTTGCTCACCTTTCTGTTCCTCTGTGAGACCATGCTAAAGCGTGACTTCCTCTGCGGAGCCTTCCTTGTGTCCTCCAGAAGTTCTCCCTACTTGGAGTTTCAAAGCACTTGTGTGGGGCTCTGAGCACCTGCCTCCTCTTCACAGCACACAGGTGGGCCGTGTTGGTCCATGGGTGCCTCCCCCAGGAGGCACCCAATCCATGGTTGCTGAAGGCCAGTGCTCCGGGTCCAGAGGCTGCTCTGGGGCTCCAGGAGGGTGGGCCTGGCGCTTGTACCCCCACCTCCTGCTAGAAGCTGGCCAGGCTGGACTCTAGAACGGGATGGAAGCCGGTGGACTCTGTCCCCAGCCTCTGCCATGCAGGGGGCAGGGGAGCGGGTCAAGTGAGCGCTGAGTGATGTGGCCAGCCCCACAGTGTCCACTTGGTCAGGGCGCGGACAAGCAGCAGACTCTGGGCTCGGCTGGGTCAAAGGCTCTGAAGCCCCCCCGACCATTGGACCTGGGGGATCACAAGCCTATCTGGGCAGCTGTAAGACATGGGCTCAGAGAGGGCAGGTCTGCAGCCAGGGAGCCCCCCAAGAGTGCTGAACTGGGGACGGAGCTCAGCGAGTCCCTGCGTCCCTTTTCCCTCCAGTTCGAGCCTGCCTGTGCCACCACGGAAGGGCAGGCACCATGAAGGCCAGCCTGACTCAATGGCTCTCTCTGGGGTCAGGTGCACAGCCTCCTCTGTGCAGCCCAGGTCATCTCTTATAATGGACTGGGGACAGGTTTGGGGAACCTGCTACCTACTTATACAGGATGGTTCCGTGTGCAGCAGGAGCATAGAGAGAGAGCCTGGCTGGCCCGTGCTGAACTGCAGCTCTTGCTCTCCATTCATGGATTAGGGGGCAGGGTGGGACCTGACTGTGCCCCAAGGAGTGTGAGTCTTGTCCCAATGGCGAGTGTCTGCTGACCACCCTGCACCCCCACTGCTAGCAGCCTTCTCTGGGGACACAGGAAGGACCCGCCATAGTGCACCTGAGAGGGAAGGTGAGAACTGGCTCCGGCCGGGCCGGGCGCAGACACTGCCCTTGATCCCCAGCTTCCTTCTCTCTCCGTCTCCTCCCTCCTCAGCCCTTCTGGAGTCCCGAGTCCTGGATAGGAGGACAGAGAAGCCCAGGGGCTGCTTCCTCCCGGTGCCTTCGGGGAACCACTGAGATCTGTTCATAAAATCGCAGAAGCAATGCAATGTGCTGGGAAGGCTTTCCAGGCCCCTCCTCCTTTGTACACAAGGAAGCTCGTCCTAAAAGGGACCTGCCTGTCCTGGCCTGGGATGCGGGACCTGACCCCCCTACCGGAGCTCACGCCAGCCCCTCTGCGCTCGCGGGCCGTGGACCCCAAGGCCACGCGCTCCAGAGGCGCTGAGTGAGTGCGGTCTCTAATGAGTGTCATGACTTGTGGGCATCTGTGTCACCTCCAGGGCACCTCCCGCGGTCGTAGGCAATTTCCTGCAAAGCTAATGAAGCTTAAGCTTCGGGGCCACTCACCTGCACACCCTTCGGAGGCTTTTCTACATAATTTTGTTTGCTGTTTTGTATTTTAAGGAGAATTAGCAAATCAGGGCTCTCTGCAAGCTTCACGCCCCTCGTAGACTCAGGGACGGAAGCCTAGTGTCTTGGACCCTGAACCTGAGACCACTCCCCCTGGGGACTCCGTGCCCTCTGCTGCTGGGAACCCAAACATGTACCCTCTCAGCTGCATGGCGCTCAGCAGTTTGTGACAGGGGCTTCAGGGTCTCATAATACACCATAAAAGAGATGGGCTTGGAGTGCCTGGGTGGCTCAGTTGGTTAAGCATCCAACTTTGGCTCAGATCAGATCTCACAGTTAGTGAGTTCGAGCCCCACATGGGCCTCTGTGCTATCAGCTCAGAGCCTGGAGCCTGCTTCTAATTCTGTGTCTCCCTCTCTCTCTGCCCTTCCTCTGCTCATACTCTCTCTCTCTCTTTCTTGCTCTCAAAAATAAATGAACATTTAAAAAGGGAGATAGAGATGCTCATGTCTCCATTTATTCACAGAAGAAGCTAAAGGTCAGAGAGGTTAGGAACTGTCCTCAGGGCACATAGGAGAGAAGGGGTCAGGGCTTGCCCCTCCCCGCACAACTCAGACTCCAAGCCCCACTTGATCCCCGCCACAGCTTGAGCCCCGTTGGCTAGGAGCTTCCGCTGGTGTCTAAACACATCCCAAGTTTCCCGTGGGTGGAGTCGTTAGTGACAGGCTGCTTTGAATTCGAGTCCGCTCCCTGCTGCCACTCAGCGCCGGGGCCACCCTGCACCCCTTTCCCTCTACCGCTGTGCATTCTAGGCAAACTCATTTTCATATCAAATCAAACAAAAGCAGACTTGTCAGGAAGGTAGGTCCACCAGGAGAAAGGCTGAGCCAGCAGGGAGAGACAGGGAGGGCGGGCCAGCGAAATGGCCTCTCCTCCAGTGCGAAACGGGGTTGGTGGACGCAGGGGATGGGGGCGTGGCCAACAGGGTGCCACACCTGCCGACTGCGCAGTCAGGGTTCCCTTGGGTCCTTCCAGGGCCATCTGCGATGTGGGGAACTGTCCACGCCTTTGCGTCTTCCCCGCCGTCAGGGAGAGCTCGTGTCTGGTGCCGTTCGCTCGTTGGGAAGGAGGCAGAGTTCTCGGCAGGTGCCATGGCCCGCCCCTGCGGACCCCCTTCCCTGGTACCCCGGGGTCTCCGGCCCAGCTGCCCGTCCCTGGCCAGGAGCAGGGAGGGGATCCCAAGAAAGGGGCGTTCCCACGGCGAGGGCACCTGGCAGCTGTCCGTTGACAGCCTGCTCAGCCAACTTCACCAGCGCCGCTGGGTATCGGGCTTGCGGGGTGGGGAGGCTGGGGCGCGAACTGCCGACCCGAGCTTTGCTCCTCCATCTGTGGCTGGGGCAGGGACTCTAAGGGATCAAGACGCTGGACTCTCTCCTTACCTCCGAGCCCCCTGCCTCCCAGATGGGTTTGGCTTGAGGGGTGAGTAGAAGTCTGGTGAAACAGGGAGGCCCAGGGAAGGACCCTGACCATCTACTACCAATTCTGAGTATCTTCGAGCTTAACCTTGCCCGCTAGCCTTCGTGTCCTCATCTATATGTTTTTTTAATGTTTACTTATTTGTGAGAAAGGGGGCAGGGGAGGGGCAGAGAAACAATGAGACATAGGATCTGAAACAGGCTCCAGGCTCTGAGCTGTCAGCCCAGAACCTGACGTGGGACTCAAACTCACAGGCCACAAGATCATGACCTGAGCCAAAGTCGGACGCTTAAGCGACTGAGCCACCCAAGCACCCCATCGTGTCCTCATCTATAAAAATGGGTGCTATGCTAAATGTCACACCTAGTGCCATATTCTGTTGGGGACGCCAGAGAAGTGATCGAAGATAAAGCCCCCCACTGACACTACCACGGGATCGGCATCCCAGCAGGAGGACGGGAGTTAGACACAAAGAAGTGTGTTTATTTGGTGTGTGGTGTGCGTGCGTGCACGTGCATGTGTGTAAACGCTCCTCGCTGCTGGCCGTTAAGGCTTAAAACAAACCAGGCCACCCTCGTTGACAGGCCTTCTGCAAATACCTGAGGTCGTGGAAACTATCGGATCATCAAAAACAAGGAAGTCTGAGAAACAGCCCCAGTCTGTAAAAGGCTAAGGAGACGTGGCAGCCAACCGAAATGTGGCATCCGCGTTGGGATCCGGGAACAGGGAAGGGATGTGCGGGAAACACTGGAAAAGATGCTGAATAGATTATGTAGATTACATAGTTTACTTGGTAGGAAGGTACCAACACTGGTCCCTTGGTTGTGACAAATGGACCACGGGGATGTAAGATGGGAACACCGGGGGCCTGGGTGTGGGGTAAGTAGGGACCGTCTGAATTTTTCTAAAGTCTATAAATGAAGAGGCTCGTTCAGTGCACCCACCCCATGGTCCCTTCTCCCAGGACCGAGCTGACAGGTTTCTGTATTCACCGTCTCAGTTTTGTATGTAACTTTAACCTGTGCTTGACGCAGACACAATAATATTTCCCCAAACCTCACTCCTACGTCTGATTGATTTCTGACTGTGTAGAGAGACCACCGGGAATAGAGGGGGCAGGGTGGCCTGGCAGCCAGGAGCAGGGACTCCGCTGCGTCCCCTCTCGGCAGCTGATTACCAGGGGTCTGGCTGAGCAAGCGACCGCACCTCCATGAGCCCCAGGTCATCTGAGCCTCGGGTTTGTGTGGGAAACCGTAAAGCCCCAGCAGGGTCCCAGCGTGGTGTAGACGTGTGTCAGAGGGAGGTTGCCCAGGCTTCTGTGCACAGGGCCGTGTGTGTGTAATCTCTGAGGCCTGCCCACTCGACGGGGTCCCAAGGGGCTTGGTCAGAGTTCTCTGGTGGCGATGGGTATCCCAGCCCGTGCCGGAGAAGCAGCCCAGAAACCCCTTCCCTCATGTAAGTCGACAAGCTGGGGGGTCAGGGGCCCCTGTCTGCTGCCCTGAGCCTCTCCTTCCAGCCTCCTGTCCTTCAGTGGAATGATTCACCCATCTGTCCATCCATTGGTCTGTCCGTCCATCTAACTGCCCATCCATCCATCCACCGTTCAGTCCTTTGTTCACTGGGCACCGTCTCTGTGCCAGACTGTGCCCTGGGCCCCAGGAAGCTGCCCTGAGCATGAGTCCTAACCCTCATGGAGAATTGTCTCGGGCGGAGCAGACCATAAACCAGGGACCCATAGATTCAAGGGGTCATAGACCAAAGCAATGTGAATGAACAGTGCAGGCGCCCAGAGGAGGTGATGTTGGAACCAAACCGGCAGGGCAGCCCAGGTGGAGGGAAGAGGAAGGCCATATGCAAAGATGGGGATGAGCCTGGCTTGTCGGAAAGCTGGGAGCCACCACATGGAGGCCGCTGGACCCAGGCCACGTAGGGCCTCACGGACCACGGAAAGAGGTTTTGGTTTTCCTTCAAGGGCAGTGGGGAGCTGTGGAAATGCGAATTTTGTGGAAAAAGTTCTTTTAGTAAAACCAAACATAAAGCTTACCATTTTAACCCTTTTTTCTTCTTTTAAATTTTTTTAATGTTTATTTTTGAGAGAGAGAGAGACAGAAACAGATCATGAGCAGGGGAGGGGCAGAGAGAGAGGGAGACACAGAATGTAAAGCAGGCTCCAGGCTGTGAGCTGTTGGTGGGGCTCGAACTCACGAACTGGGAGATCATGACCTGAGCTTAAAGTCACACACTGAACCGACTGAGCCATCCAGGCACTCAGATCTTTTTTTTCCAATTGAGGTAGAGTTGCCATGTAATATTACCGTAGTTTCAGCGTACAGACGTGACTATTATGCTCTTCACGGAAGTTCCCCACCGTAAGCGGAGTTGCCATTTTTAACCATTTTTAAGTGGCCACGTCCGTGGCATTAAGTACACTCACTCCCTGGTGCCACCATTCCCTCCAGCAGCCCCAGGGCTTTACCCATCCTCCCAAACTGAAGCTCCGCCCCCATAAACACCAGCTCCGTATCCCCTCCCCCACCCCAGGCCCTGGGACCCACCGATCTTTCAGTCTCCGTGGGCCTGTCTACCTTCCTCCGGTGACTTGACTGGCTGATTTCACTTCACATCATGTCGTCCTCAAGTTTCATCCACGCTGGAGCCGGTGTCAGACTTCCCTTAGGGCTGAGTAACATCCTGTGGTATGGCCACGCCACATTTTGACTATGCACTTATCCATCCGCGAACATCTGGGTAATCCATCCATCTCGGCTCCTGTGAAGGGGGCCGCTGTGAACGTGGGTGAGCACATGCCTCCCGGAGACCCTGCGTTCTCGGGTCTTCAGGACGCAGCCACAGGGGTGAAATGGGGAAGTAGGGATGGTGTGGTCAGCGGGGGCGTGGCCTGAGTTGTTGCCTGCTTGTCACTAGGTTTGGAGTTGATTAGAGGCATCACGTCGGAGACAGAATATGCTCTAGGGACCTGATGAGTTCCCTGGGGCTGCCTTCTCCAAGGACCCCAGGCTGCGTGGCCTGAAACAACAGAAACTTCTTGGGGCGCCTGGGTGGCTCTGTCGATTAAGCTTCCGACTTTGGCTCAGGTCATGATTTGTAGTTCATGAGTTAGAGCCCCGCGTCGGGCTCTGTGCTGACAGCTCAGGGCCTGGAGCCTGCTTCGGATTCTGTGTCTCCCTCTCTCTCTCTCTCTGCCCTCCCCTGCTCATACACTGTCTCTCTCTCTCTCCCAAAAATAAACGTTAAAAAAAATTTTTTTAAACCAGAAATGTCTTGTCTCAAAGTCCCAAGGCCAGAAGCCTCAATTCAGGGTGTCGGCAGGACCATGGCCCCCGAGAGCCTGGTAGAATCCTTTTTCATTTCTTCCCCGAGTCTGGGCAACGTTCCTTGGTTCTGGGCTGCCACTCCCCAGGTTCTGCCTCTGTTTTCACGAGGCCTCCACGCTGAGTGCCTGGGCAGTGTCCTCCCTCTTACAAGGGCACCAGTCCTAAGGACAAGGGCCACCTCAGCAACCTCATTCTACTTTGGTCACATCTGCAAAGGCCCCCTTTACAAATAAGGTCACAGTCATAGGTACCAGCAGTGGGGCCTTCAGAGTATCTGTCTCACGGACGCAATCCAACCCACGACAGGACACGTGCTCCCACCCACGCAAAAGGCTTTGTCACCCTGGTGCTGTGACACTTTTTTTCTTTTTTTAACTGAAGGGACCCGGCCATGCTGCCTGTGTCCCTGGGCCTTGCGCCCCACCCCCCACCCCGCTCCCAACGCCTGCCTCCTCCCCTCCCCCGTGCATGTCCCCAACTCCCTCCCCTGACGGCTGGGCACAGCAGAGCGGGGCCTGATCTAGGGCAGACCCCTTCCTTCCCATGGACCCCGACCGGCCCTCCAGAGCTGCCTCCTTTAGATTTCACTTCCCCTTGATGACAAGAGAGTGATTTCTCACTCTCCCACTTACGCTTGTTTTTCCTCCGTAAGGGGCCCACTCAGCCTGTCCAGTGAGTGATGGCCAGACAAATTTCAAGCGACAAGGAAATGTCCCCAAGGTTTCTCCTCAGTTCTTTGGGAGATCTGGAGGGGAAGGGGCAGAGGCGGCTTCCTCTGCCCTTTGGGGCTGAGGCTGCAAAGGAACTGAGGCAGGGAAGCCGGGGTGCGCTCAGGACAGTGAGGGCCACCCCGCCTGTCCTCTCTCTGGCCATCTTCAGAGGCCACCGGCCCTTCTCTGCTTGGGGGGATCACTTTACCCTGGACAGCACATGCGGGAGTGTGCGGGGACACCACAGTGGCTACTGATGGGTGGGACACCAAGTTTCCTACAGGTTAGGGCAGTGATGGGGCGGCGGGGGGGGGCCTCTAGGAATCCGGAATCCGGAAGCCCAGCCGCTGGCCCCACTGTACTTCTGGCTGATTCTTCCATCCAGGAAATGGGGACACCGTGACTGAAGCCCCCCTCCAGTCATTTACATTTGAGAAGAGGCCGTTTGTGGGGTGTAGTGGGTGCCCCATAACAGCCCCTCCTGCCCAGCCCCTTCTCGCTGTTTCCCAAGGAATCCTTGAACTTCCCAGGCGCCGCCCCTCGCTGAGCACCTGGTGGGGTGGGCACGGGCGGGGGTGTTCCTGAGTGTGACCTTGTTTGACCCTGTCCATTCGGAGGCCGGAAAGTGGTTCACTTCGCTACTCATCTACCCGTGTGTCTCCCGTGCACATTGGCTTATTTATGTGTTTATTGAAAAAGCTATCCCCTTGCACATTATCAATTTTTTTAATGTTTATTTTTGATAAGAGACAGAGTGTGAGCAGGGGAGGGGCAGGGAGAGAGGGAGACCCAGAATCTGAAGGAGCCTCTGGGCTCTGAGCTGTCAGCACAGAGCCTGACGCAGGGCTTGAACTCAGGAACTGGGAGATCATGATCTGAGCTGAAACCAGGAGTCAGAGGCTTAAGGGTCTGAGCCACCCAGGCGCCCCGGCTATCCCTGCACATTTTAAAACCAGAATCCTGGTTTGAGGCCCCAAGGCCCCAGCATCATGGGATCATCGTCGGGCAGGCCCTCGGTGATCCCTTCCAAAGGGGGCAGAGAGCTGAAGGGGAGACTGCAGGGAGTGTCAGCAGAGGAGAGAGGCGGGGAGCCTGATAGAGGGATTATCGACTCAGGACCCAGCAGACTGCTGTGCCGAATTATCAACTGAGTGACTTTAGGAAGGTGCTCAACCTGCCCGTGCCTCAGTTTCTCTAAGCATAACATGGGCACATCATGGCACCTACTTGAGACCAGTCAGTCCGGCTTCTGAGTGTGCGCTGCGACCCCAACACTCACTGACCCCTTCCTGCGAGGCCCGGCGCGGTGAAAACCAGCCTCCCTGGGTGTCACGAAGCTTCATCATCCGGGTACCAGCTGTATGCCCTCATCGCAAGGCGCCTGCCCACGCGCCTGTCATCTCCAGTGGGGGGAGCAAGCCACGCCCCCTGCAGGTCCGGTGAGGCCACGCCCACCCAGCCGCAGGTCCCTACGCCAGGCAGGGAGGGGTCCGCGGTGCCGAAGGCCCACTTCTTCTGGTCCCTTCTCTCCAGCCATTGGCAGGTTTCTGAATGGAGATGCTGGGTTTCTCTCCTCCAGGGTCATGTTCATCTGTAAACGCATTTAGGTGCCTCCTGGCGAGACAGTAGAGAAGAGCAAAGGGAATTGGAAGTGAGGAAACACCGGGGCAAGATGCCATGGGATTGGCACATTGAGCAAGGGCCCTACCCCTGCTTTGGGGACATTGCCCCAGCCGGAATGGGTGTCTCTGTCTTCCTTCGCGCCCCCGAGCACGTGCCCGCCTGTATAGACCCCAGTCTGCTGTGGGAGCAGACCCTTCTCCCCCACCCCAAAAAGCAAACCTCCCTTTCTCTCCCAGCCTCTCCCCTCCAGGCCACATGGCCAACCTCTCTGCCTTCCACCCCCCGCAGCCTGCTCTCCATTATCAGATCTGGAGCCGATAAAAGGAGCCCTTATGAGTCTGGTCAATAGATGCAACTTTGGGAGATAAAAGCATGGGGGTTGGGAGCAAAGTGGAGAAGGGAAGGCAGAGGAGGCAGGAGCTGGGGCCGGAGGAGGGGAGCCATCGAGTTCTGAAGGCCCCAAAGCGATATCACGGACAGATTGAAAACCTGCTTTGATGGCCTCTCCGTTTATCTCCCTCGTTAACAGGTGGGGCCATTTGGCAGGAGTGAGAGGAGCGGGGCAGGAGGCTGGCTGCATTTCAGTTTGATTTCTCAGGGCTTACGGTTCATCGTTTCTTTGCATAAAGAGGGATTAATATCTGGGGCTGAGTATTAACCGAACGTTCAGACACGCGTGCATGCGCTTGCACACACACACGCACGCACACGCACTGCTCTCCCGGGCTGCCGAGTCAGGCGAGCGCCATTCCAAGTTCAGTCCCTGGTTCCAAAGCCTCAGGGTAGGCCAGTGCTCCTGCACCCAGGCTTTCCCTGCTTCCCCACCCAGCTGCCCTCCAAGCTCCTGGTCCCTGTTATGTAAATAAAGTGCAGTCCTGATCCATTAGGAGGGATTAAAAAGTCAGGAAGCGGGGAGGTAGGTTCCAGAGAGAGGAGGGGGCTGGGCTGCAGTTACCTGAAGGCTGTTCATAACCTTCTGACATCAGTCCCTGGTCAGCGGCCCCCAGTGGGGCAAGAGTAGGAGCTGGAAGCCAGCTTTGTGTCCCTGGGCTCCCCCACAGGTTTGCTCATGGAAGAGACCCCACTGTGGGCCTTGAGTGGGCGGAAGCAGAGAGAGAGGGGCGAGTGACTCGGTGACCCCTCACTATTTGGAGTGGGGGGTGTTTCTCTGTGGTCTACATGGGCTGTTCTCTACTGGCCGGAACAGACATCAGCATGTCTGGCCCTGTTGCAGAGAGAGGTAGGGTGCCCCATGGGGCGTAGCATGCCCCCCAGGGGGCTTGGGGAACATGGATGGGAGGAGGGGGAGGCAGGACCTAAACACCTAGGGCACTTGGGGGTGCAAGGCAAACAAGGAATCAAGGCCCGGCCTTTCCTGGGTTTGGAGAAAGGCCTCGGAACTCGGCAATCCCTGAGGCCGCCCAGACCAGCACTAATCACCTTCCCTGGGTGGCAGTTGCCTGCTTGATTCTCTGGCTGTCCCCCTAGGCCAGTGGTTCTCAAAGTGTGGTCCAGGGACCCGGGGCAACAGGGTCCCCTGGGAACGTGTTAGAAATGCAGATTCTCCCTGCCCAATCAGAAACTCTGCGGATAGAGCTCAGCATCTCTTTTCCTAACAAGCCCTCCAGGGGTCTCAGATGCTGCTCTGGTCCGTAAACTCTGTGGGACCAGGATTGGGGCCCGTTTGCTAGGAACGCAGAGCCCTTAGAACACGGGAAGGGGTAGATGATATGCACATCCTGTGTGAACAAGGGAAAGGTGTCAGGCCCGGTGTGGAGAGAAGGGGAGGGATTAGGAAGAGGCGGTGTGTCCGGTGTGCGGTTGTGGTCCTTACCCCGGCAGCGATGAGCCCTAGCTGCCCTTCCCTCCTCCCGCCGTCCGTGCCACACAGAGGCAAGTCCACTCGTGGTCAGGGGCCACCAAGGCAAAGCAGCTTTGTGTTCCAGGGACTTGCCTGGCCTGACCCGGGTTCCAGAACAGCCCGCTGCCCGGCTCACCCACCGACAGAGAGATTTCTGCTCCAGAGTCCGACTCCGGTGACACACAGGTGTCCCAGGGCCACCGCTCATCCTCTGCCTCTCTTCCCAGTTACTGTTCAGTGGTGAACCATCAAGAGCTCCCCATTGGCCACGCTGGGGATGTTCACACCACGGAAATTGGGCAAACAGGGCAAATCAGGGTTTTCTTATTTTTCCTGGAGAGAGGATTAATAGTTCAGCGGTAGGTGACTGCGTGCACGGGAAGACGGGGAAAGAAGGAAAGGATCTGAGCTCCCCGGAGGTGCCAGCCTGGAGAACGCCCACCTCCTGTTCACTCAGGTTCAAACCCAGTAGCAGGCACCGCGCTAGAAAGAGGAAAGCATCATTGTCCTCACAGCAGCCCCGCGAGCGAGACGTTAACAACCCCATTTCACAGGCCTGGAAACAAGCTCAGAGAACTGATGCAGCCTGTCTTAAGCCACATGATAAGGAAGTGGCAGAGGGATGGTTTAGACCCGGGCTGTTGGGTCCCCCGGAAACCTGCCCCTCAGGGACGGGTGAGCCGTGCCCACAGACAAGTGAAGGCAAGCTCGCGTTTTCGTCACACAGGGGTCAGGGCTTTGAGTGAGGGTGACCTTTGGTACCCTGGCCGGAGCTGCGGGGGTTGACAGTGTCTATGGGGGTATCACCAGGAGAGGGGTGTCAGTGGGGTTCCACTCTTCCCCCTGCAGATCCCAGGCTGTCCTGGGGGCCTTCTCAGATGAGCCCCCTGCATCTCGGAGGCTCCTGTGCCCCAGCCAGCAGCCAGCTGGCCTCACGGGGAGGCGGCCATCCCCAGGGAGGCCCAGAGGACACAAAGGAGTCCGGCAGCTGGCCCCTCGGCCCCTCGGCCCCCAGCCTGAGAAGGGAACTTTGGGGAATAGCAGCTGCTTTCTCCGGGACAAGAGGAAGGGAGGTCAGGGCCTCGGCTCCCGGCTCTCATGCAAATGGATGGTTTCAATTGAGGCCACCGTGGACCACAGAGATTTCTCTCAGATGCAATCACACCTCCTCACCCGGGCTGAGCCGGCTGCCAGCGCCAAGGCTTCTTCCCCTGGCGCCCTCCCCCCCACTCCCCTGCTGCCCTGCCAGCACTATCTCTTTCTCCCAGTGCCTGCCTTTCTGCCCCTGGCTTTATGACTTAATCTTCTAGCTTGCTCCCCTGTCTTTCCTCCCCGCTCCCCACTCTGCCCCTGCACCCCTCACCAAGGACCCCAAAGGCCTTGCAGAGGTCCTCTCTCTGGCTGACCGCCCCCCTGAAACGCCCCCCCATGCCCCATCCCCACTGAGTCACCTCCTACTCTCCTTCCCTCAGCTGCCCCATCAACACTTCGGTCCTTATAGGTTCACTAGCTCGGTGAGAATTTACTGGGTCTGTACTCTGAGCCGCGCACAGTCCTGGGGTACTGAATCAAAGCGCAGATAGCCCCAGGCCCTCTGGGGCTTCTCGGAAGAGTGGAAGGGAGGAGGGAGAGGAGGAGGCCAAGAAGGAAGAGGGGCGGGGCAGGGAGGGGAAGCCCTGGGAGCAGGAGGAGCGGAATGGCACCTTGGCTCCTGGCTCCGCGTGGAGGTGCAGATGTTGCCCAATGGCTGTGCTCCTCCGGCTGCCGTGTTGTGTTTGGAAAGTGATGAATTTCAGCACCAGCTAATTAGTCTCTAATTAGCAAGTGGAGTGTAAACAATCACAACAGATGGGGGAGAACAGGCATTAGCAATAATGACCCTTCTTCTGGGGTGCAGTTCAGAGAGGCACCTCCTTGAAGATGCTGGACGGCGGGCCGGAGGCGGGGCCGGGGGTCCCCACTGCTGACAGGTGCCCCAAGGGGATCTGAGGGGTCTGCAGAGAAGGTGCTGACTACTGTGCAGGGCAGGTCTATAGCACCCACGCATCTGTAGCGGCGTGAGCCTGCGTAGCCCCGAGACGTGAGTTTGGAAACGGAGGAAGGCTCCTGCAGATGCATTGATGTTGGAGAGTGTTGATTCAGAGCCGGCCGTGGCCCTTAGAGGCTGGCGTCCAGGGACTTGGGGTTTCCTAGACCTTTCACACTCTCGCTGGGGATACAGACTTGTGTCATTGGCCGCTGCCCAGTGACCAGACAGACTGCCAGATGTGCTCGCCTGCTCTGGGGAGGTCATCCTTCTGGGCTCAGCGACCTGCCCCTGAAGCCAGGCCAAGCCACTGAGCCAATGGGCGCAAGTTGACCCTGGGGGCCCAGAGCGTGCCCTGGCCGTGCACCTGCCTGTGTCTGAGGCTGCAGGCGGGGAAACTGAGGCCCTGGGCTGGGCTGCAGTGGCTGACCAGCCCCGTCCACCCTGCCAGCTGCGAGGGACGCCAAGGGAGGATTTTTCTGTGACTTGCTGTGCTCTGCCTGCATCCGGTGGGGGCCCCAGGGTTACCCCGAGGGCTGGAGGGAGCTGGGGGCTCTGAGAGAGGTGAGAACAAGGTGAGGCACCCAGAGAGAGGGCAAGAAAGACGCAGACAGGACCTGAAAGGGGAGAGAGGGTCCTTCGGTGTTTGTTCTCCTCTTTATTAAATGTCTTTATCAACTGCCTGTCCAGGGCACAGTGCGGTGGAGAGTTAACTGGTCTGCCTTCTGACCCTTGGGGAGCCCGGGGCTGAACACAGGCTGTCTGGTCCCCCCACCACCACCGGGGCTGCAGCAATGGTGAGAAACGGTCCTCCTCCTTCTCTGGAACATGACTGAGCCCAGCCTCAGGCTCCGTCTCTGATGGGATGAGAGAGAGCCCCCGGCCCTCTCTTTCCCTACAAAAACTGTCCTCTCTGTGGCTGCCGCTAGGGGCCTAATTAACAGGCTTGCCGCCTCCCAGCCTGGCAGTTGGCGCTGGTGAGAAGGGCAGTTTCACTGACAACATCCTCACAGCCCTGGCAGCTTGTTGGCTGAATCGGTTTCATCCGTCCCCGCTCCTGGTGGAAGCAGCTTCTCTCTGAAGGACGGCCTCCTGCCCCCGGAATCCGGTTCTTGGGGTCACGACTCAGTCTCAGCCCCTCTGTGTGGCCTGGGCCTCACACCTGAGGTGTCGGGTATCACTCAGACTGGGACACGGTGCCCATTCAGCCAACACGAGTCGAGGGCCCGAAATGTGGCGGGCACGTGGGCAGGCCCTGGAGGCTGGCCACGGGCAGATGTGGGCCCTGTGCTCATCCAGATGGGGGGCTTCTCAACCTTGGCACCACTGACCCTTGAGCCAGGTCCTTCTTCGTTTGGGGGGGTACACTCCCGGGCAGTGTGGAATATATATGGAGCCGCTGGATACTAGCAGGACACCTCCCCCAGTTGTGACAGCCAAAAATATCTGCAGACATTGCTAGGGGTCCCCTGGGGGGGTGGGACCCTGGTTGAGGACCGCTGGGTCTGGAGAGAGAGGCAAATGCATAAGGACATCATCATAATGCCATGCAGTTCAGGTAACAATATGGAGCTAGAAACGTGCACCTGCCCGAGGTGGGGCCGGGGCAGCAGTGCCCCGGGGGGGGGGGGGGGGGGGGGGCGGGGGGAGTCCATCAGTGTCTTAGCAGGAGCAAAGGCCCAGGGGTAAGGAGACTGTAAGTTGTTGAGTTCTCCCATTTAACCAGTATTTCCAGAATGCCCGTTGTGTGTCTGGTATTCCTTGTAAAGGAGTATTTTATCCTATATGTGGTGGGCACCACTGAAGGAAGGACATGAAGCAGGAAGCCCATGGTTAGAAATCCCTTCAATTAAGTAGATCAAGCTACCGACTGATGGCCAGGAGGCCGGTAAGGGCTCGGCAGACGAAACGTAGATCCGAGATGAAAGGAGACGGGACAGGGTGGCTTGCGATCGAAGGAGTGTCTGGGTGAGTGACGTGATGGGGCCCGGGGAGGAGAGGAAAGCAAAGATGGCCGCCATTGCTTCTGGCTTGGACACCTAGATAGCAATACTACTGCCTGTACTAGAGCCTTTGAACGTGACACGCTTGTAGACACCCGAGTTCAGCTTTGGATATTTGAAACGTTTGAGCCTGGAGATCGTCTGAACAGGGGATCTGAGTTCAGGGTCTGAACGGCACCGGCATCCAAGCAATGGCTGCCGCCAGAAGAGAAAACTGGGTGTTTTCACCAAGGGAAGAGGAGGGGAATGGCAAAGATCAGAGCAGAGACCTGGGAACTCCAACACCGCAGCGCCTGAGGAAGAAGAGCCAAGCAGAGAGGCAGGGAAGCAAGAGGAGAACCGGAAGAAGGCCGTAGACGCCCAAGTTTGCAGAGTTTCCAGGAGGGAGTGGCCGGCATGGCCGGACGCCGCAGGCAGGTCCAGGGAGGCTCTGGGGGTGGTGAGGCGGGGGAATCTGATGCCCCTTATCAGAGAAGACAGATGGGGCTACATTTCCCCATCTGTCAGCCAGCAGCTTTACTGGAATTACAAGGGGTGTGGCTGTTTCCACTAGCACTTGACAAAGATAAGTCCCTTCTGAAAACTAACATGGCCCGTGACGTTTGTTAGGACCCTGACAGAGAACAGGTTCAAGGAAGCGGGGGGGAAGACAGGGCTGTGACACAGTGAAAGGCGGACAGATGGGGGTGCCGTTTTTGCACCCCTGTTGCCATCCTTCCAAGAGTATAGGCCCCGCCCCTGCTCCACCCTACAGCCCCTCCCTCAGTTTACCGGCTTATGGGTATTCCCGGATGCTGGAGACAAGAGTAGGGACATCAGAGAGGAAATGAGAAGTTGGAACAAGACATAAAGACACTTATTTCCACCTCCTCTTTAAGCGTTGGTCCAAGCAAGGAGGAGACACCGTGGAAGGATGGTTCTGCCCCCTCTCTGTCCACCTCTACACACCAGGGGGCAGGAAGGGGTCCGGTACTGAGGAAGCACCTTTCTCGCCACCTTAGTACCAACTGTATGAGTTTCTTACGGCTGCCATGACAAACCGCCATGTATTCGATAGCTTGAAACAATAGAAATGGGGGCGCCTGGGTGGCTCAGGCTGTTAAGCATCCAGCTTTGGCTCAGGTCATGATCTCTGAGTTCGTGAGTTCGAGCCCCGCATCGGGCTTTGTGCTGACGGGTCAGAGCCTGGAGCCTGCTTCCGATTCTGTGACTCCCCCCCTCTCTCTCTCTGCCCCTCCCATGCTCATGCTCTGTCTCTCAGCAATAAATAAAAGCATTTTTAAAAAAAGAAAGAAAGAAAGACAGACAGAAAAGAAAGAAAGAAAGAAAGAAAGAAAGAAAGAAAGAAAGAAAGAAAGAGAAAGAAAGAAAGAAAGAAAGAAAGAAAGAAAGAAAGAAAGAAAGAAAGAAAGAAAGAAAAAGAAAGAAAGAAAGAAGGAAGGAAGGAAGGAAGGAAAGAAACAACAGAACTGTGTTGCTCAGAGTTCTGGAGCCAGAGGTCCCAAAGCAAAGCTGGTCCCTTTTGGAGGTTGTGAGGGATAACCTGGTGCATGCCTGTCCTCGCTCCTGGGTGTTGCCAGTGACCTTGAATGTTCCTTGGCTTTTCGGCCTGTTACTCTTGACCTCTGCCTCCGTCTTCACGTGCCCTTCTTTCTTATGTGCCTCTCTGTGTCTTTACATGATCTTATAAGGACACCGGTCATTAGATTGAGGGCCCACCCTAATCCAGTGTAACCTTGTCTTAATTTCTGTCTGCAAAGACTCTGTAAAGTAAGGTCACATTCCGAGGTTCTAAGTGGACATGAATGGGGAGGGAGTGGGGAACAAGCCTTCCCAAGGACAGCTTCCTACCCTGTCTGACTTCACCTACATGTTCCTACCTCCATTTTCAGACCAAAAAATAGAGGCGTGGAGGGGTGGAGTGGGTATTCTAAAGTGCTCCATGGGGCGCCTGGGTGGCTCAGTTGGTTAAGCATCCGGCTTGGGCTCAGGTCATGATCTCACGGTTCGTGGATTTGAGCCCCACATCAGACTCTGTGCTGACAGCTAGCTCATAACCTGGAGCCTGTCTTCAGATTCTGTGTCTCCCTCTCTCTCTCTCTCTCTCTCACCCTCCCCTGCTCACGCTGTCTCTCTCTCTCTCTCTCTCTCTTTCAAAAATAAATAAAACATTTAAAAAATATATTTGAAGTCCTCCAGCTCAGAGGCGTGGAGGCTGATGCAAGTGAAACCTGTCGGCATCCCAGCCCGGTCTCCCCTCTGCCACACCTCAGCGGCCCCCATCCTCCCCACTCCTTGCAGGGCGCCCTAAAGATAAACCCCTTCCTCTTTCCAGAATCATCTCTCTGGACAGGGAGATGTTTCCTCTCCATCACTGAAAGGAAAGGTAAGTCCCCAAAAGGAGATATTTACAGAAGGCTCAAGGGGACAAAACTATAAGAGGACTCAAGAGAGAAAAGGGAAATAGTAAGCAAGGCCCGGGAGAGCCACCTGAGGGAGCTGCAGAGGTCGGGGACCCCGGGAAGGCACAGGTGCATGGGGCTGGGCTGCTCCAATGGCTCCCTCCACCTGTGCCTGGGTGCAAAGGGAACCGGAGGCACTGATTGGTCCATGAGTTATTTGGGACTGGGCATGGCCAGTGGGGCTTTCCTCTCACCCAGAAATAAGAGCTTTGACCTTGAGAGGGATGAATGTGCACGTGGCTGAGCCACGGAGACATTGATCTGCATCTGCTGTTGCGCATGACAGCTCCGCAGTGTCCAAGAGTCAGCAGGGGGTCGGAGGGGTATGAAGATGGGAAGGCTCAGCCGGGGAGGGAGAAGGAGCAGAAATGCAGAGCTAGGGTCAGTGAGTCCCCTGCTGTTCCGTCGGGGCTCTTCCTCTGGCTGCCCCCGTGGACTCTTCCCAGGAGCAGTGGGTGTGCTGCCGTATGCGCCCACAGCCTGGGGAGGGGGATGACAGGGACTTGGTGGCCTCAGCCCTGTCCTCCGTGGGGACTGGTGCTGGGGCACACACTCCTGATTCATAAGCTGTCTTGCAAGAACACAGTTCAGGCAGCCACCCCTGTTTATTTGGGGCTTAAGGAGGCAGGAGGTCTTCTTGGAATGGGAGCCTGGGCTGTGCACTTGGCCAGACATGGGTGTGAATCCCTCCTCTGCTGCTCACTCCTGTGTGATCCTGGGCAGATCCCAGCCTCCCTGCTCTGCTGCTTCCCCATCTGTTCAAGGGACGATGATGACCTTGAAGGGTGCTTGCGTCGATTTGCTGAGATGTGGGCCCAGAGCACCTGGGAGCCCAGCATGACGCAAGCACTTAGTTCTTCCGTGCTTGCGCAACTGTGAGGTGGCCCAGGGCGCCCACAGCCGGTGAGCCTAGAGCCGGTCTCCACAGAGGCCGCAAGGCTCCCTCCACGCTGCTCCCCCTTCTAACCCCGGGCTCCATTCCCCCTGTCCAGCTCTGGGTTCTAGTCCTGGATGCCCAGCGGGGCCACAACACACCCAAAACAGGAGTTAGGGTCTTTTCACCAAAGTGGCTTCTACTCCAGCACTTGGGTCTCCGGAAGTGGCACCATCACCCCTGACCCTCACCTTCATGCAAAGCCATTCTACCTCCTGAATAGCTCCCGGGTCCCCCTACTTCCCTCTACATGCACGGCCGGCACCAGGGTCCAAGCTAAGCCCCCTCTTCTCTCCTCCACATCCTCTCTCTGGGCAGGAAGGATTTCCCCCTGTCAGAAAGCCAAGTCCCCCAAGTAGGCATTTCACCCTAGAATATCTCTCCCTGGACTCATAACCAGCAGCCCCCAGCCAGACTCTGGCGTCCACTCTCACCTCCTTCCTCCCACGCCCCCCGCACCGCCAGAGGCTCAGAGAGACCTGCAGACCTGGCCCCACTCCACTGGCTTCCCCCTGCCCCTGGGAGAAAGTCTGGATCCTGAACATGGCTCCCTCGAACGGCCAACATCAAGACCACGTATTTCCCTCTCACTCTGTCTCCCTCTCCTCTCCTCTCCTCCAGACCCAAGGGCTCCCTTTTGGTTCCGTGCCTGATGTGACGGTGCCGGGCTGCCTGTCCCTTCACACTCTGGCACACCTGCTCTCCCTCTTGCCTGGCTTCAACTTGGCCGGCATGGCACCTTTGGGGGAGTTCTCTCCTTTGTGCTCGGCGTGCCCACCATCCCCTACATCCTGCTTTCCGGAACCTTTGCCCTTGCAGTCCCTGCTCTAACACCTGCATTGCTTGGTGGAGTCTAAGCTTCGTGAGCTCGGAGGCTGCGTCCCAGTGCACTGCAGGGTGGCCTGCGCGAGCCGACGGTCCGGTGCCTCCGGATTAATCCACAGGTGAATGACTCACACCATGCTTCCTTCCTCCCTGGAGCTTTCTGACTGCCCACCCAGCCCTCGGAGAGGCCCCCCGCCCGCTCTGTGCCCCGTGCCCACTGCGCCTGGTTCTTGCGTCCGCAGGGGCTGCGCTCCGATGCCTCGCGCCCTCAGTCATCACTGCCCTGTGAATCCTGTCTCCCCGGCCGGCCAGCCTGCAGCGCCGCCAAGGGCCTGCCCATAGTCGGTGTTCACTGAGCGGGAGAGGCCCGCAAGATGAGTCATGACCTTGAGGCTGTGCGGAGAGGTAGGGGTCCTTCCTCCACCCCCATCGAGGGTCATCTGTGGCTTCTCCAGCCGGGTGCCACTCTCCTCCGGGAACCTGGGAACAGAACAGACGAGAGTCGGGAGAGCAGCTGGGGTCACTCTGGGGCCCGAGGGAGCCCCCGTGCACAAGCGCGCGCACGCACACATGCACGCGCATGTGGACTCTCAGGCGTCGCTCCGCCCCCCTCTGGGTGACACCGAACTCCGTGGCATGGTGTATAAGCCCTTCATTCTCCGGGGCCCTGACCCCCACCATTCATTCACTCAAATGCCACTGATCCTCTCGTTTGTTTTCTTCTTGCCGCCGTTCGGTGAGGCAGGGGCTGTGATGGCACATCATTGTCCTCAAGTGAGGAAACCAGCTCACGGGGGCTGAATGATTTGCCCAAGGTCATGCAGCTCCTTGATGGAGAAGCCAGAGCTTAAATCCAAGTGCACCCCACACAGGCCTGCTCCGTGGCCGCTGCCTCATTCCCACCTCCCTGCCCGCGCCGCCCGCACCCTCTCTCGCCATGTCCCCATGTTCTCATCGAAGTTCCCCGAAACTACCGTTCTTCTGCCATTTCCTGGCTTTGGCACCAATGCACGCCCCCGCCGGGCGCACGTCCTGCTCTCCCTTCAGCGTGCTGCTGGGGGCACCTGCCCCGTCCGACGGTCCTTCGTGGCCCTGGCAGCTGCACGGGAGACCTGATGTGTCACTGGCCTCCCTCCGTTGTGTCTGGTGGCTCACCCACCTCCCAGTGCCTCCGGGCAACGGGAGGGCAGAGGCTTTCTTCCTGCTCACCAGTGACGTCTCCTGGCACATAGTAGGTGTTCACACGGCATCTGTTGAGGAGTGGGTGGAGCTTGAGTGAGCGCCCGGCACCCAAGCGAAAGGCACACTCTGCATTATGACTGAGGTCAAGAGCATTTGTGTGAGCTGGGTGCCCGGGGCAGCAAGGATCTAGGGAGGTGGTAGGGGGCTGCGGAGCCAGGGTAAGCTGGCAGGGGGGCAGCGAGTGCTGAGATGCAGAGGAAGGGGCTAGAGGGCAGGTGAGGGGACGGGGGAAGGTCAGGAGGCCCGGCGGCCCCACGCGCTGCCTCTTCCCCTCACCTCCCCTGCAATCTGCACTGAAAGCACGTTTCCCGCTCTTTGCCTCACTCCAATCTGGCTTCTCATTCATCCTTTTGACGGTCTTGCATAGGGCTGGTTTGGACCACATGTTTTATCCCTTGTCAACAGCCAAGTGGCCCTATTATTCTAATTTATTGTCCTTTCCAGTAACTTGAAGCCTTCCTATAAACCCCTCCTTTCCCTTGCTGGGGTTGCCCATTGCCAAACCACAGCTCCCAGCTCGCCCTCCTGCTCCCCGAGCCCAGGAGTGGCCAGATGGTGGGCAGAGGTCTCCTGGGACCCTCCTGGCCTCAGCCCTTCAAGGGCAGCTGCAGGGGAACCACCCTCTCCTCATATCAGTTCCCCCCTGGGAGCCTCTCTTGGGTCTCACCCTCCTGATGACAAGACCCTCACCCCTCCTGGTTTCTTGCCTCAAGTGCCATCTCTTGCTTACTCATGAGCTCCCCAGGGAGAGCTGGGCAGAGATAAGCCTGGCCGGGAAACTGAGACCTGGAGAACTAGCCTGGCTCACCCAGGGTCGCACAGGTCCTGGGGGAAGGGAGTCCCGGCCATGTGCTGGGTGTCATGCTTTGGCCTCTGCTGGAGACCTCGCCCTGCCCTTTTCCTGGTGACCCCAGGCCAGCCCACCCCCATGGGAACTCTGTGCTTACCATAGGAGCTGGAACTCCTGTCCCCGCCTCGAGGTTTGTGCATGGCCATGGAGTGCCCGGAGATGGCCCTGTCACCTTTCCAGCCTACTGGGCATGTTCCGGTGGAAGGCGCGTGAACTTTGGAGATGGATGGCCCTGTATGCAAACCCCAGGGCCCACACTGGCCATCACTGTAGGCAAAGCTAAAACATGTCTTGTCCTGCAGTATCAGTTGTTCTCTCTGTACAATGGGCAAGTCGTACCTACCTGAGCTGGGGACCACACACAGCCACACAGAGAGCACAGAGACACTGCCCTTCATACTTCATAACCATGGACAGAGGCTGGCCCTGGCCCGGGGTGCGGGGGTGCAGGGCCTTAGCTGGGAGTCCCTTCTCCAGCCAAGCCAGAGGGGAGGGAACAGTAAGTGCATGACTCCCAGATCACCCTCTCTGGATGGGGGTGTCCCCACAAGGAAAAGTAGCAGGTCGACAAGGAACATCTTATCCACTTCCTAAGCCTGTGAACAAGAAACGTGCCATCCACTGCCGCATGCCAGTCGCCAGGGGAAGGGCAAGGGCTTCAGTTCTGGGAAGGAGGGGAGACCTCACTCACACGGGTAGGCAGTGGAGGGGGTCATGCTGCTCTCCTTCCCAGAAAGGCTTGGCTTCCGGGGAGCGAATTGGAAATAGCCACGCGGGGCCATCCATCACGACGGTGCCTCCTGCCAACATGCCAATCCTGGCACACGGGTCATCGTCCGTCATCATTAGCCAAGCTCGGCCCCGTGACTGAGAGACTGGCAGGACATTGCTGTGGGGCCAGGGAGGGCACGCCAGGGCCTGCACTGAGTGACCAGAGAGAAGGGCCCTGACAGGTCCGGGACAGGGCAGGTTAGGGTCAGAACAGAGCCTCTGGAAATAAGACGATTCTTTAAATCATTCTCAGAGACAGAGCAGGAGCAAGGGAGGGGCAAAGAGAGAGGGAGACACAGAATCAGAAGCAGGCTCCAGGTTCCCAGCTGTCAGCACAGAGCCTGATGCAGGGTTCGAACCCACGAACGTGAGATCATGACCAAAGCCGAAGTTGGACGCTTAACTAACTGAGCCACCCAGGGCCCCTTCATTCTTTCATTTAGTATCGAGCACCTAGTCCATGTACAAAGCCAGGTGAGGGGCTGAAAGCACCAAGGTGACCATCATGAGATGTGTCCTCCAACAGTGGAGCCCTCGGACGTGTGGGGGGTGCCACAGAGGTTACTGGTGTGACCAGAGATGTGTGTGCGGCTCAGTGAGCACAAAGGGGAGCTTGCTTCTGCTGGCAGGAGGGACATCCGTGAAACCTTCAGAGAGGATGTGCTTTTCTGAGGGACGGGCGCTAGCGGGTAGCATGTGAGGTGCCCAGGGCAGTCCCTACACAGTGCCACCCACTAGGGCGGCTTCACAACAGAAACGTCTTGTCTCCGGGGCACCCGAATGACTCAATCAGTTAAGTGTCTGACTTCAGTTCAGGTCATGATTCTCACAGTTCATGAGTTCAAGCCCTGCATCAGTCTCTGTGTTAAGAGCTCAGAGCCTGGAGCCTGCTTCCCATTCTGTGTCTCCTTCTCTCTCTGCCCCATCCCTGCTCATGCTCTGTCTCTCTCTCGAAAATAAATGTAAAAAAAATCAAAAAAAAATTTTTAAAGAAAAAAAACCATCTTGTCTCACCGTTCTGGAGGCCAAGTCCAAAGTCAGGGTGCTAGATGCACTGCCCAAAGGCTACCCGGGAGAGCTCTTCCTTCCCTTTTCTGATCTCTGGTGTCCCCTGAAATCCTCACTCCTGTGGCTTGAGCTGCATCCTGCACTTTGTCCTCACCTGGCGTCTTCTCAATGTCTCGGTCTGTGTCAGAGCAGGACCCACAGTACGTAATGATTTCCTCTTCACTCAATCATGTCAGCAGACCTTTCATTTCACAATGGGGACGCCATCCAACATATAGCCAGGGATACAGCAAGAGGGAGTCCATGGGGAACATTTGAAGGCACCCTGACCCCGCTCCATCCATAGCGGCAGCTCGGGTTTCCTCGGGGGAAAAGGGCCCTCCTAGCGTCAGTGAATCCTCCCCAGGGACGCCCAGGTGTGTAAGCTAGATGTCGAAGGGCACAGACAGCATCTGTTAAGCCTTTGGGCCCATTTTATAGAAGGGAAAAATGAGGTCGAGAGCTAGCAAGTGAGACAGAGTGACTCGGGATCAGAAAAGCTGGGATCGAGGCCTCCCTGAAACTCCTCTGCCTCAGTTTCCCCATTGGCCAACCAGAGGGGTTAGATGAGGTGAGTTCTACAAATGCTTCTTATACGAGATGCTTGGAGCTTGTGGGAAGCCACGGCAGCCAGTGGCCAGACCTCATACCTAGAACAGGTGGGACCCTGTGTCAGGAGCACAGACCCTGTGTCCGTGTGAACCGTGCCGCCACGAACATGCTCTTGCTTAAGCCTGGCTTGTCCCCTTAGTGTGAATCCTGCCTCTGTCTCTCTCACTTGCTTCCCAGTATCCTCTGGGAGGCCTAGGAACCCAGTTAGCTGTGGGGGACACGGTGGCGATCTCGGGAAGCCAGGGGTGCTGCCGGCCGGCAAGGAAGCCTGACCTTCCAGGTGGACACCTGGCAGAGGGTCACCAGTGGAGCACCAATGCCACCACTTCCTCCTGAAACCTTTGGTCCGACCACCGTAATGCGCAAAAGATAAGCTCTAGGTTCCCAGAGCGACAGAACAAAGAGGCAGGGCGGGGAGCCTGGCTGGTTCTGGTGCACGGGTGAATAACGGGGGGCCTGTGCCCGTCCGCTGCCCCTTCCCTCCACCTCCCATACTCTCAGCAGCCTCCCTCTGCTTCCCCACACAGGACTGCCAGGTGCTGCCCGGAAAAGCCACCTGCCACCAGGGCACGGGAGCCCAGCAGCCAGGCCAGGGCAAGGCAGGCAGAGGCAGGGCCAGACGGCCGCTAATTGAACCTCATGTCCGTTGAGCTGTGCCCACCTCCTGCCTTGCCCATCCTCAGGGTTCTCCCTCTGGGCTGGGCTCTGATGCCCCTCGTCTGTGGGAGGGGCAAGGAAGGGAGAGCCTAGTGTCCGCCCACATCTCCACCCAGGCCACTTCCCGGTCACCAACCCTAACAGTGCCCCGGTCCCGCCAGCCTACGTGGATGGTTAGGAGCCTGCCCCCAGGAGGATGCTGTGTGACAGGACTAGGAGCGTGCGCAAGGCCAGTGCAGAGGCCTCGTGGGGCGAGCACACGCCCAGACCTTGCGTTCCTAGTGTTCAGGTTCCGTCACAGTGGATCCCAAACAAACCCGGGCAGGGGAGGTGTTGCAGGACCCCTCCCGTCATGCAAAGTAGGGAAGAGCAGTGCAGAAACCCGAGGTGCTGCCTCGGAGGGCGGAGATGGGGCTCACACTCTGTGGTCCACCTGCGAAGCCAGATCCTCCTGCCCTGGTTCCAGGCGGCCCGACAGCTTGGGCAGCGGCCAGGGAGGGGTCTTCACAGGCAGCTAGCCCCCTGTGCTCCTGAGACTGTTCGCAAATCCAGCCCCGCCCTCCGGGTCGCAGACAGGACCCAGCAGCTGACCAGGGACTTGCCCTGAGCATCCCAGCAGGTGAGAGGAGGAGGGAGCGAAGGGAGGAGCCAGGTGACTTCTAGGGACAGGAAGGAGCATGTAGAACTTCTAGCCTTCCTCCTAAGGAGCAGCTGGGGCTGGGGAGACAGAAGGCAGAGTGGGAGCCCCAGAGAGGGGTGAGCAGAAGGGTTGGGGGGCCAGGGAAAGACCTTTCTGTACCAGATTTCCTCTTGCTTACTTTTAATGGCGATCAGACAGACACGCAGAGCATAAAATCAGCCTCTTTCAAGCGAACAGTCCGTGTGTGTTTGGTACTTTCTCAGTGGTCACCACCACCGCCTCTGCTTAATTCCAGAACACTTTCATCGCCCCAAAAGGACACCCCGTGCTCGTTAAGGCTCCCAGCCGCCTGCGGTAGCCACAAGGCTCCGCCCTGTCTGTGGATTTCCCTGTTCCGGATTATGTCCTCTATGTGGAATCCTACAACACGCGACCACATTTTACTCTTCGGATGGGAAGGAGGAGAAGCCGTGGCCGGCGCCCCTGCACTCTCGGCTCCAAAGCCCTGTCTCAGGGGAAATCTCCATGCCCCGCTCAGAGGAAGCTGCCTTGCTGGGCTCCCAAGGCGGCTAATGTGGAGCCCCCAGGGGAGTGGCTGCCCCTCATCTAAGGGGCCTCTGTTACCACTCACCCCCCGTGAAGCTTGGAGGAGAGAAACAGGGCTTCTCTTAGAGACCCGGGCACACTGCAGACCGAGCAGATCCAGATTCCCTTCTAAACCAGGAGGAGTGGGGCGTCTGGGGGGCTCAGTCTATTAAGCGTCCAACTTCTACTCAGGTCATGATCTCACAGTCCATGAGTTCGAGCCCCGTGTCAGGCTCTGTGCTGACAGCTTGGAACCTAGAGGCTGACTGTGTTTTAAGAAAATAAATAAAAGAATAAAACAGGAGGAGCAACTGTGGCACCCACACGAGGGGGACAGCGAGGGCGTGGTGTCTACCAGGCCCCTCTGCTAACAAGTGCCGGTAAAAGGGACCAAGGAAGACTTCGGGGCAGGAGCTGAGCCTTGTGTCCGGGGGTGGATGAGGGCCTGTCTCCCTCTAGACTGGGCACAGGCCTGGAGTTGGGGCGGGGGGGGGTGACAGCAGGAGAGGAGGGTGGCACCTGTCCCCACCGGCGGGGCTGGAGTGGCCAGGCACCTGCAGGCTTCTGTGCATAATACAGCTCGTCAATTGCTTGGGGTCCGGATCTGCCGCGCCGTTTTCTTATTTATGATGGAGCTCAGAGGTACCTGCCAGGGACTGGAGTGGGCTGGGCGCTGCGCAGTGTGGACGGCAAATTGAACTCCAATTTTCTGCTCCACAGTCTCTGTCACACGCCGCAAAGCGCCGGCACGCCGGGGTCACCAGCCTGATGAATGTGTGCGCTTCTTGGGCGGGCGAGCTCCATCTTTCAGCCTCTGCGTGGAGGCAGCAGACTCATCGCTCTGGTTTTCCCTCCATACTACCCTCCACTCGCCACCCTGGGGCCAGGCCTCGGCCTCCTCTCCTGTGGTCCAAACACTGTGCTGCCCTGAGCGGCCATCAGAGGCCTTGCAGGGAGGTGGGGGGTGGCCAGGGGTTCGAAACCCGGCCCTGACTCTCAGGTGACCTCGCCCCGCTCACCTCCGGGCTCTGCCACGGGGAATGAAAGGTCGGTAATGATGTCTCCCCCAAGGTGGTCGGGGGCTAAATGAGAAAACACGAGGAGGTTGGTGGGGATGAGGACTTCAGCCAACAGCTTCCTTTCCCTTTTCCCTGGGCTGAGCTTCGCGCCCTGATGTCAGGGAAGGGAAGGCAAGGAGAGGCCACTGAAATGGGGCGGGATGCTGAGGCCGGGGCGGGGGGGGGGGGGGGGGGGGGGGGGGGGGGGGGGGGGGGGGGGGGGGGGGGGGGGGGGGGGGGGGGGGGGGGGGGGGGGGGGGGGGGGGGGGGG